>NC_049260.1:106643912-106943912 GCF_011100685.1 Canis lupus familiaris
ATTTTCTGTGTAGACAGTGCGGAAGGGGGATAAAGTAAACAGGCGGAGCCTTCCCAGTGGGCTTTCGGCACGTCATCAGTATAGCTTTCTAGACCCTCTGGCCGTCCGCCGCGCTCAAGGACACGCCCCAGAAGCGATCCCTGGGGAACGTCACCTTCCAATCTCTTCCCGCCCTCGGGCTCTGCCCTTGGGAGCCCAGGAGAAGGCGGGGCTTGCTGGCGGGGCGGTCCCGCGGGCCGTCGCTCTGTGGCGCCCGGGAGGGGGCGTGGCCAAGCCAGGGGCGGGGTTCCGCTGGCGGCGGCTGCCCTGGCAGCCGGCGAGGGGCGGAGTTCTCCGTGGGCGGAGCTCCCCATAGGCTGCTGGAGAGGGGCGGTGGCGGAGGCGGAGGCGACAGCAGCTGAGGCTGCATCCCCGGCCCGGCCAGGGAACGGGTGACCGAAGGCGGGCCGGGGCGCTTCAAGCCTCGCGTCCCCCTGCCCGGCAGCTCGGGCTCCCCTGGGCCGGCGGGCCCGCGCCGGCCCGGGCCCATGGCGGCGTCGGCGGCTCTGTCGGCGGCGGCGGCCGCGGCGGCCCTGTCGGGCCTGGCGGTGCGGCTGTCGCGCTCGGCGGCGGCCCGCGGCTCGTATGGCGCCTTCTGCAAGGGGCTCACGCGCACTCTGATCACCTTCTTCGACCTGGCCTGGCGGCTGCGCATGAACTTCCCTTACTTCTACGTGGTGGCCTCGGTGATGCTCAACGTCCGCCTGCAGGTGCGGATCGAGTGAGCGCGCGCCGCCGCAGCCCCGGCCAGAGGGTCCCGCGGGCCGGGCCGCCGCGGGCAGGGGCGCGGGCATGGACGACGGCCGCCGGGACGCGGCGCGGGCAGGGGGCGGGGCGGCCCGGGCCCCGGGGCCCTAGACCCCCGCAGGAGGACGCCGGCCACCCGGCCGCGGGGCCACCCTGCCCGGCCCTGGCCGCGACCCCCCCGCCCGCAGCATGGCCGGTGACCGATTGCACAGAAACTCCACAAACGGGCCCTTTCCGTCGAGCTCGAAAGAAAAAAAAAAAAAAAACGATTTAAGTGCCGCCGACCTGTTGCCTCACGTTGGCCAGAGGCGGGGAAGCAGCAAGGAAAAATTCTGCAGCAGGGACTTGACTGGCCTCAGTCTTCAAGGTAGGAGGCCCGAGGCTCCATGGAGGACCCATGGGCTGGCGGCGGCGCTTGCCATGACATCTTGGTGGCAGGGGGAACTGTGGACGGGACGCCGGGAAGCTAGCCCCGGAGCTGCCCAGGCAGGGGGCCGCAGGCACCCCAAACTCCCTGGTCCTCATTCCCAGACGAGGGTGAGGGGCAGCGGCGGCCTGGGCATCTGGGAGGTCAGCCCATCCCCGCCCCGCTTTGCCCAGAGGCCTGGCGTTGCCACCTGAACCCCAGGGAATGGAGGGGAATGAGCTGGGGGAGGCCCCAGGGAAGACTGTAGAAGGAAAAGATGCTGCCACCCTTTGCCCCCTTGGGGGACCAGACAGGAAAGCTGGTTGTGTTCTTGGCCAAAGCCCTGGTCAGGCCTCTTCCCATCCCTCAGGCCCCTGGGGTCTGGGCAGCTCACGCCCAGCGCTTGGCAGAATTGCATCTGCCCCGTGTTGGTGTCCAGGGGACTGCTCTGGGCCTGATTCTGCTGTGCCTGCTGCTCGCCTACCCCCAGGGGCATCCTCTGGCGCTGGGCATTTGGACATTTGGAGACCTAGAGTGGAAAGGTCGCCCCGCCCTATCCCTGCCCCCACAGTCTCTCTCTTGCGCCATCACAGCCACCCTCCCTCCAGCCTCTACCTCTGCCCTCCCGATGCTACTGAGTGCCGCCTCCAGCAGCCTCTGTGCACCCAGAGCATCCGGGGAAATGGGGATCTCCTTGAGCAGACGGCAGGCAGTTCTCAGGCTCGCGTGGCAAAAGCAGGTGGAGGAGGGGCTTGGGAGGAGACAGCACTTGGGGAAGCCGTCACCACTCTTCGTGGGGAGGCCACTGTGAAATCTCCATCTCTTTCTGTCTTTCAGGAGCCAGTGTTTGTAAGTGGTGACCCACCCCTTCTCTGGCCTTGTCAAGAGACTCCAATCCCTGCCCATGGGGTGCCCCTGGCCCCACAGCCGCCTGGGGAGCAGCTGGGCAAAAGGCCTGGGCCAGGAGGAGAGAAAGGACCTTTCAGGCAGAGGCACTGAGGGGTGGGGTACCCAGTGGTCCAGTTGTTGCATGGGGAAGGACTCGACCCTGTCATCTCAGCACTAGATCTCCTAGCAACACTTTGAAGGAGTTCTGTTCTCCCCACCTGATGATTGGAAAGACTAGTTCTGGGACAGGGAGAGATTGTCCTTGTCATACAGATAAGAAGTGGTGGGGCTGAATCTGATCTGCCCCCAGACTTTGGGAAAACCTGGCATGGTAGAGGGTGGATGTGGGAGGGAACTCAGGGCCCCTCTGAGGGACCTAAGGGGAAAGAGAGAGGTCCAGGGTAGGGAATGTGGGGGATTGGCTTTTCTTGGAGTGCTATGGGAGGTCACAGGGGAGACAGCGAGAGCTGAGGTGGACTCAGGAGAGTCCTAGAACCCCTTGCGGAGCTGACGTCTACCCACACGGCCTGGCCTCCCCAGCACCCCACCCCAGGCTTGACCAAGGGCTCCTCAGCAGTTGAGTGGCAGGAGCCTCTTAGTTTGGGTGGCAGGGTGGGGGTGGGTGGTGGCATGGCTCCTGGGGACATGACGGAATCAGGAGGGTGAAGGGATAAACCTAAGATGAGCCTGGGACCCGTGTGTGACTCCGTCTCTCTGTCCCCAGGCTCAGGGCCCCAAGCCCAGGATCACTCAGAGAACCTTCTCTGGATGGGCTTGGATTGGTCCCGGAGGACCCAGGTGTACTGCTACCTGGTGCACCGGGATGGCCAGGCATGGCCCCAAGGGGAGCCAGGAAAGACCCCTGTCCCACAGCTGCTCTGCCACTGGTTGCTCTTGGTCCCCACGCTCTGAATTCCTGGACCTGAAAACCAAAGCAATCTGGTCAGCCCCAGGGACAGAGTGGCCCAGTGTCACACCTCCTGCTTTCCTCAGCTGCCAAGCTGGAAGCCTGATCCTGATTGAAGAGCTCTGCCTGCCTCACCCCGGGGACTGAGGCCAGACGAAGCCACCATGTGTCCCCTGCAGCTCCCCACAGGGTGTGATGGCTTCCTTCCTTGTGCCTAGTGCCCTGGGGTCCCTGATCCGGGTGGAACCTCCCATACCCCAACCCTTTCCACCGAGGTCCAGTTCGGTGAGCCTGCCAGCCTGCTGACTCCATCTACAGATGTCTGGGGACAGCCTTCAACAGCCACCTGAGGCTGTCTGAGAGGAGAGGACGAGGGGCCTCCTTAGGGCTGATCCACTGATGTGCCCCTTTCAAGACCCCCGTCTCACCCTCGAGCGACCGGCTCCCCAGCTGCAGCCTTGTGGCTCAGGTGGAGCTGCCTGGGGCCTGTGACATCTCTTACCGGCTGGGAGAGGGTTGGGGGGAGCCTCAGGGCCCCTGGCCCGCGGCCCCTCCCCTGCAGAAAGCTCCATCCTGTGCCACCCCCTCCCCCAGGGTATAGGGTGTCCCTGCGCAGCCCTCAAGGGTCAGGGGAGGGGCAGGGGAGGGGATGCACGTCTTTCGCCCCGTGTTCCTGCCACTGCTTTCCTGACCGGTTTGGCCTTGAGTACTTAGCGCGCTTCTTCCCCACCCCTTCCCTCTCCCGCACTGGGCCCTGGCTGCCTGACAGGCTCTCCATGCACTTTATTTATTTGCAGTCTGTGTTCCAGGCGGCAGAGCTTCTACAGCATCAGAGCCACGGGCTGAATATGATGACTGTCACTTTCCCGTGTGTGATTAACTGCTGGTCAGCGCCCTCTGCTCAGAGGAATGGGCTCGTTTCTGCTGTCAAATCCTGTCACTCTAAGTTAAAAAGAAAACCTTCCCTAAGTTCAATAAAATGAAATACAAGTGGAGGCCATCCTTCTGGTGTGGCGCAGTAGCCTTCGAGGAGGGGGCCAGCGGTGATATCACGCTGCAGGGCTGTGGGGTGGGGGTGGCGGTAGGGGTGGAGGCCTGCTCCGGAGGTGTGGGGAGATGGGCTGGCCTGGGCCACTGCTCCTTGAGGAGAAGGCAGCAGTGGGGCCTGGCCCGAGGAGTGGGAATTTGTCCTACTCACAACCTTTATCTGAATGACCAAGCACCTCGGTCTTTTCTCCATTTTCGAGCTGGGCTTCAGAAAGCACTTAACACCTGGAGGCTTGAGGATGGGCTGGGGGAGGTGGGGTGAAGCGGGCTCTCTGCACATCTTTTTGGGGCCCCCAAAAGCCACAGCAGGTGGCGAGGACCCCTTGTCTCCCTGCTAGTCCGGTGGTGCCCAGATTTGGGAAAGGTAAAGCATGGGGACTGGGAGCCTGCTGCCCTTCCCCCCAGCTTAGGCCCCACCTGTCCCTTCAGAGCCCCAGCCTGGTGACTCCTCAGAGAGGCCTGGCCATGGGCTCCACGGGCTGCAGAGCTGAGGGTGGGTACGCAGGCAGAGGCCTGGTGGAGGGGGTCTGGGGAGCACAGTGGCCCAGGTAGAAAAAGGAAGGCTCTTGGTCCCCAGGGGGCAGGCGGCTGAGGAAGCAGGGCAATGGTCACAAGGAGGAGCACAGCCTGGGGCAAGGGCCTTGGGTATATTCCCCTTGCTGGGAATTTCTGGGGGTCCAAGCACCCTGACAGGAGAGAGACCCTCCTGACATCTGCCACCACGGGAGAGATGGACCTCAGTCCCTGCCAGTGCCCGGAACCCGCCCTTCACTCATCCTGTGGAAGGAGGTGCCCCAGAGGCTGGAGGGGGGGGCACACCCAGCAGGGAATGGCTGCTGGGCCTCTGGGTCTGGATAATACCAGTCGGGTGCCCACTTTCCCCTGGTCATGTCTCCCTGACCTGGCTGTAAAGTGGACATGACAATAAAACCCCCTCCTTGTGGGGTCTTCTGGCCCTGTGCCCAGGGCTTGGCCCAGACAAATGCTCGGCTCATGAGATGAACATTTCAGAATACTAGCAACAGAAATTTAAAAATTGGAATAAAGAAAATATTTTATTTCATTCACAATAGCCTAAAAAGAGTAGAACACTTAGGGATAAAAAAAAAAAAAAAAGAACACTTAGGGATAAAGCAGATAAAATATGTACCAACCTTGCATACTAAAAATGAGAAAACATTGCTGGGGTATGCCTGGGTGGTTCAGCAGTTGGGCTTCTGCCTTCTGCTCAGGGTGTGATACTGGAGTCACGGGATCAACTCCTGCAACGGGCTCCCTGCATGGAACCTGCTTCTCCCTCTGCCTATGTCTCTGTCTCTCTCTGTGTCTGTCATGAATAAATAACTAAAATCTTTAAAAAAAGAAAACATTGCTGGGAAAATTTAAAGAAGCTCTGGATAGAGGGGTGCCTGGGTGGCTCAGTTGTTTAAGCGGCAGGCTCTTGATTTTGGCTCGGATCATGATCTCAGGGTCCTAGGATGAGCCCTGCGTGGGTTCTGTGCTCAGAAGTGAGTCTGCTTGAAGATTATCTCCCCCACAATCCTGCTCCAGCTCACTGTCTCTCTCTCTCTCTCTCTCTCTCTCTCTCTCTCTCTCTCTCTCTCTCTCTCTCTCTCCCTCTCATATGTATATATATAAAATGAAGAATGAAGGTATATAGAAAGACATTTCATAGTTTGGAGACTGAATATTGTCAAAGATGGCAATCTTCCCCAAATTTATCTGTAGATTGAACAGATGCTCTATCCAGATCTCAGCTGAGTTTCCTGTAGAAACTGACAAGCTGAACCCAAAATGTAGGTGGAAATGTATATTACCTTAAATAACTAAAACATTTTGAAAAAGAAAAAGTTGAGGATTCACCATACCTAGTTCAAAACTTAGTATAAACTATAGTAAGAAAGACAGTGTGGTATTGGAGCAAAGATATGTGTATTAATCATTGGAACAGATTGAGAGACTTTAAAGAAATCCTTACATTTATGATCCATTGATTTTTTTTATTGTGGCAAAGTACCTATAAGATGAAATTTGCCATTTTAACCATTTTAAAGTATACAATTCAGTGGCATGGAGTACAATCACAATATTTTGCAACTGTCACCAGTCTCAAGTTCCAGGACATTTTCATCACCCTGAACTGGAAACACCATATGCATGAGGCTGTCAATCCCTGTTCCCTCCCTACCCCAGCCCTTGGCAACCAAAAATGTGTTTTCTGCCTCTATAGATATGCTTCCTCTGGGTATTTGATAAAAATGAAATCACAGATATGTGACTTTTATGTCTGGTTTCTTTAACTTAGCATAAGGTTTGGGAGAGTCATCCACATTGTTACATGTGTCAGTACTTTGTTCCTTTTGGGAGGTGAATAATATTCCACTGGATGAATATACCACTTTTGTTTACCCATTCACATATGCTGTTGGAGATTTGTGTTGTTTAGAACTTTTGGCTCTTTTGAATAGTGCTGCTAGGAACATTCATGTACAATTTTTTTTTCATGTACAAATTTTGTTTGGACACCTGATTTCAAATTTTGGGATCCATATCTAGGAGTGGAATTTCTGGATCACATGGTTATTCTACGTTTAACTTATTAAGGAACCACCAAACTATTTCACATAGAGGCTGCATCACTGTATATTCACACTAGTAATGTATGATGTTTATGATTTTGCCACATCCAACCCTATAACTGTTATTTTCCTGTTTTGAAATTATGGCCTCCTGGCGGGTGTGAAGTAGTATCTCATAGTAATTTTTTAAGATTTTATTTATTCATGAGAGAGAGAGAGAGAGAGAGAGGCAGAGACATAGGCAGAGGGAGAAGCAGGCTCCATGCAGGGAGCCCGATGTGGGACTAGATCCCTGGACTCCAGGTCATGCCAAAGGCAGACAACCGCTGAGCCACCCAGGCATCCCTCTCACTGTAATTTTTATTTGCATTTCCCTAATGACTAAGGATGTTGAGCATCTTTTCATTTGCCTGTCGGCCATTTGTATAACTTTGTAGAAAGTTTAGTACTTAGGGATAAACTTGACAAAAGAAATGCAAGACCTGTACGCTGAAAACCTGAAAAGAAATTCAAGAATGAACATAAATGCAGAACTATGCCATGCTCATAGATTTGAAGACTGATGAAACTGACATATAGATTCAGCGCATTCCCAACAAAATCATAGCAGGACTTTTAAAAGAAATTACCAAGGTGATTCCAACATTTATACTAAATACAGAAGGCTTAGGACAGCCAAACAATTTTGAAGATGAGCAGAGTTCCAGGGCTTTGACGCCTTCAAGACTTACTATAGAATGTAAGCCATCATCCGGGCCTTGTGGTATTGCAGAAAGACATCAATGAACAGACGAGAGTTCAGAATGTACTCAGAACTAGGTGGACAATTGCCTTTTGACAGAAGCGTCAAGGCAAGCCAATAGAGAAAGGATAATATTTTCAAGAAATAGTATTGTGCACATCGGAAAGGCCTGCCTGGAAAAATGAAACTTGACCCTAACCTCACATCCTATACAAAAATTAATTCAAAACCATGGCATACATGTAAGAGACAAAACTGTAATACATGCCACTTGTGGGTTACTGTAGCTCTCAGCTGAACTGCTGCTGGTTGTGCTTCTCTCCGATGTCAAATTTAATAAAAAAGTCATACCACATCACCCTGGCGATAGGGCTAAAGCAGATGCCCCACAGGCTCACACTGACCCCCACATCCCCAACCCCCTTTTGGTGCCCCAAGACCTTTCCCCTTAAAAACTGCTCCGAAAAAAAAAATAAAATAAAATAAAAATAAAAATAAAAAAAAAAAATAAAAACTGCTCCGCATGGCTGACTGCCGCCCCTTAGTGGAAGGCGAGAGCAACGGCCCCGCCAGGCTTTCTGATGTAGTTCGAGGAACTCGCCAGGAGATGGCGCCACGCTCAGCACAGGCCAGATTCGCGGGAGCACAAAGGGCCTTTCATCCAGCTTTGACAGAATTAAGCTGCCTGCAAACTAGGAACCCCTGAAGATGAGATAGGGGTTTCCCAGTTACCCGAGGTGCAAGATCTTGAGCAACGAAGACCCCTGAACGGATGATGTGCTGCCGATTCTAGGCATGCTGCAACCATGATTCTCAGACACGGGGGTAGCAGGGCACCCCCGTGTCACCAGGGTCTGTTCAGAACCCCGTTAATACCAGGAGATGGTCAGTCCCATCTTTAAACCGGGGCCCGTGCGGTCCTGGAAGGCTGGGGAAGCGGAAAGCAGCGGGGTTTGGACCCTGGCTCTTTGGGTTGTGAGCGGGGACTTCTGCCAGGCCCGCGTACTCTCTGTCTGCCCCCCCTTCTTCGTCTGCACAAGGATTAGTGACCCAGGGTCCTGTGGGGAGTCGGTGAGGACATGTCCGTCAATGAACAAGCATCGCGCGGGGCCGACACGTGGAAGCCGTGGGGTAAACGAAGACTAGTCTTTATCGGCGCTTAGCCGTGTGGGCAGCTAGTCACACAGGCTGTGCGGGGTCAGGGACGCCAAAAGGCAGCCCCGTGTCCGCGTCGGGGCCACAGACCTGGTGGTGGGGGTCCCACAGCTGCACCACCTCTCAGGGGCCGTGGGGAGCGCCCTGCGCCGGCCGGAGCCCCAGCCTCGTGACTGATGGTGACACTGGCAGGTGCCACAGGGTCCCGGCAGGCTGTCACGGAGGCGGGGGGCGGGGGGGCACGTGGGAGGGGCCCCTAGGGTCACGGCTGCTGTGGCACCCCGCTGGGCAGGAGCCTGGCCTGCCACGCGCGGTCCCCCAGGAACGCCCCCTTCCTTCCAACGGGTGCGCGTGGGGTGCTTCACTTCTGCTCAGGGGCTCTCAGCTGCAGGGGGGTGGGGGCTCGCGGGGCAGCGGGGCGTGTGGGTGTGGGAAGCGCAGGGGTCGGTGTTAGGGGGGTAGGGTGGGGGGGCGCAAGGGGGCTTGGGGGTGCTGGACGCGGGGGTCGCCCTCGCAGCAGGAGAGAAAGGAAAACACGAAATGGAGGGGATTCCATCTGTCCCCCTGTTTCCTGCTTTGGGAAAGACAGCCGCCCCTGAGTCTGACATCTGTATGGCGGCTCCAGTCGACAGGGAGGCCCCTGATGCTCCCGGGGGCTCGTCTGCATCAGGCCCTGCTGGAAACATCCCGAGTCCTAGCTGGCCTGAACGTTTGGCCCCTAGTAGCCACAGCAGCCAGCCTCTTGGGGCCTCTTCTTCCCCCCCCAACCCCCCTACTCCCCAACCCCCAAACCCCGCCCTCTCCGTGCTTCTGGGAGAACCGAAGGATGAGAGCCTAGCCACATTCCTGCCCTGACTCCATTCTTTCCTGCGACTTCGCCTTTTCCTCTGCCAGGGAGAAGCAGGCCTTGTCAGGCATGGCACAGTTTCCTGTCCCTGCTTCCTGAGAGCTCTCCAACCCGGGCCCACTTCTTCCCCACTTGTGTGCTCAGCCCAGCCAGCGAGGTGCTTGAGCAGGGCTTCTCTGTAGTGGGAAGGATTTGGAATCCCAGCATTTCAGAGACCAAAGGTAACCTTTGTTTCTTTGCAGTTCCTTTTATTTCGTTAGTTTTGGTTTCATCATCATCATTAATAATATTTCTTGGACACAGAAGAGGAACAAGGCTCTGGCCTAGGCCCCTCATAGTACTGGATTCTGCAATGTTCTTTATAGACAAAAGAAACGAGAGGAACAGCTTATGTCAGGCAAACAAAAGGATTCAAGAAACAATTACATTGTTTTTAATGTTGAAACCTTTTTTCCTCTCAGTGTTTTTTTAAAATATTTATTTATTTTAAAGAGAGAGAGTGTGTGTATCCATGTGAGTGAGGGGAGGGGCAGAGGGAGAGAGAGAATCTCGAGCATACTCTGAACTGAGCACTGAGCACAGGGCTGGATCTCACCACCCTGAGATCAGGACCTGAGCCAAAATCAAGAGTCCCATGCTTAACCAACTGAGCCCCCAGGCGTCCCTCCCCTCAATCTTTCAAATCTAGCTTTCAGCAAAGCAATAGAGTGAGTGCAGTTAAAATGATGCTGGAAAGATAGTAACAAGGCATTCCTGGCAAGGAAAGGCATTTTACAGCAGACTTCTCCTTCAGCATCTCCTGAGCGCAGTTTGTCCTCATGTCTTGAACGAGGGACATGACAGCCTCCTCTATGGAAGCCTTCTTGTTTTTACTCTTGCCCCTCTGTTCTAGACACAGCAGCAAGGCTGAGTTTTTTCAAACAGAAAGCATGTCCTTCAACAGATGAATGTATAAAGATGTGGTCTATATATACAATGGAATATTACTCTGCCATCAGATAGGATGAATACCTACCGTTTGCATCAACATGGATGGAACTGGAGGGTATTGTACTGAGTGAAATATGTCAATTGGAGAAGGACAATTATCATATGGTTTTACTCATATGTGGAATATACGAAAGAGTACAAGGAACCATAAGTGAAGGAGAGGGAACTGAGTGGGGAAAAAAATCAGAGTGGGAGACAAACCATAGTTTGTCTATGAGAGACTCTTAACTTTGTTAAAAGTGGGGGACTCTTTGGGAAAGGAACTGAGGGTGGCTGGAAGAGAGGTGGGTGGGGGGTGGGGTAACTGGATGACAGGCATTAAGGAGGGCACATGATGTAATAAGCACTGAGTGTTATATGTAATAGATGAATTATTGAAAACTACATCTGAAATTGATGATGTACTATATGTTGGCTAATTGAATTTAAATTAAAAAAACAAACAGAAAGTATGCTTCTTTCTCTTCCTTAAGCCCTAAGATTTGGCACTTAGCAGCAGATCCCATCCTTCTGCTGTTCTCTTGTACTCTGCCAGTGACCCTGCCACTTGTGCCTTGGGAGGACCTGTACCTTTCAAATGGAGAGGCTCACCCTGATCATCTCCTGGGATCTCCTTCTAGTTGTTCAGATCTCTGCTTAATGGTACATCTCAAAGTGGCCTTGCTGTCCACCTTGTGTCATGCCTGCTTCTAAGCTGTCTCTCAATTAGAACTTGTTTACCCCAAGAGGGCAGTGTCCTTGTCTGTCCTGCCCTTGACTTATTTCCAACACTTAGAACAGGTGATTGATAAATATTGGTTTAATGGCGGTCAAGATAATACCACTGTTTTTTCCCCTTCTTGTTCTTAAGCATACAGTGATTCTTCACCTGGTTTTGTGCTACTTCATAGGGCCTTTATATTTTAATTGGAAAAGGGAACAAGATATAGATTCTTTTACTTGAAGAACCGTACTTAAGTGCTTCAGCTAGTCTAAACTTCAGTCAACATAAGCCTACTTACCTCCTGGGCTGTGAGTTTGTATAATAAATGGGGGCAGCTTTTATGAACTGCAGAGCACTGTCCTCGACCACAAGAGTGGACTGATGAGGAAAAGGAAGCTCAGAAAAACTAATTGGTAGTAAGTGAACAGAGATTTGTCTGCTATACCACGCTGTAAAGCACAAATCCTGAACCATATGTAAATTAATTGATTTTAAGCAGATAAAATACCAATTCAACACTTTCAAAAGAGGGAGTACATGCTGAACCACAATAGGAAACTTCATTTTAATGGATTTTTTTTCTTTTTCAGAAATTTTCACATCTATTTCTCAAATTTTTTGGCCTTGAGGATTTTAACAAATTATTTTTTTATTTTTTTAAAAATATTTTATTCATTTACTTGACAGAGAGAAAAAGAGTGCACAAGCAGGGGAAGCAGTAGGCAGAGGGAGAAGCAGGCTATCCAAGGATCAGGGAGCTTGATGCAGGACTTGATCTCAGGACCCCTGGATCATGACCTGAGCCGAGGGCATTGCCCAACTGACTGAGTCACCTAGATGCCCAAGCCTTGGGGATTTTAAATAAGCTCATAGGACCCTTGTCAACATGTTTTTCAGACTACACCACATGCACTGCCTTTCAACATACAATATTATTATTTGGAATCTTTTTTTTCTGCTTTTAAAAAAAATAGGATAGAATTTTCTGAAGTTCTATTCAAATAATTACTCCAATTATGTTAAATTACAATAGTGACTACAGAATCATATTATAATGTAGTGGAAGTGTCTTGACTCTTCTAGGCATTTGGAGCTTTTCATAGAGGTAGCTCAGTGTTCCAGCACCATAAGCTTTGCTGTTAGGTGGCCTCATTTGGAGTTCCAGGTCTCACTTACTAATAGTGATGCTGACCAATTATTCAACTACTTGGGACTCATTTAAATGAGTCCCTTATTTAATGGGGTGCCTAGCTGGCTCAGTTGGCAGAGCATAGGACTCTTGACTTTGGGGTTGTGAGTTCTAACCTCATGTTGGGGGGTAGATTGTGTTTAAAATTTAAAAAAATCTTAAATAAGAAGAAATAAATTAATCCCCTACTTAAAATATGGAAGTAATAAAAATTGATCTTACCAGGTTGTTGGGGGAAATCAGTGAAAATTGTATATGTGCAAAACCTTATGCACAGTAAATGTCAGAATTTTGCTGCTTCTTTGAATTTTAGATCAATAGAATGAATGTTTTCTCAGATACATTTTATGTTTATCATTCAGTATTTTAATCACCTGACTTAATAGAAATATGAAAAAAAAAGAAAAGCACAATCAATTTTCACTGCGGAAGTGTACTTACAATGAAAGACACTGTCCCACATATGTGAAAAATCCATTTTACCATGAAATCTGAATTATACGAAGTTGAAAATATGAAAAAAAACTATCCCCAACTACCACTCATTTGTTTAACTTGCCATTATATTTCATTTGAGTCAGGATAATCCTTATTTGAAAATATCATTTTAATTATATAAAAATATAAAAATCCATAAAAACCAGAAATACAGATGTATTTTCCTGGGCTTTGCTGATTTTTATTTGCAATTTCTCTCTCTCTCTCTCTCTCTCTCTCTTTAGAGAGAGATTACACACACATGTGCTGGAACAGGGTTTGGGGAGGGGTAGAGGTAGAGGGAGAGAGAGAATCTTTTTTTTAAGATTTTAGTTATTTATTCATGAGAGACACAGAGAGAGAGAAAGGCAGAGACATAGGCAGAGGGAGAAGCAGGCTCCATACAGGGAGCCCGATGTGGGACTCGATCCTAGGATCCCGGGATCACACCCTGAGCCAAAGGCAGATGCTCAACCGCTCAACCACTGAGCCACTCAGGTGTCCCAGAGAGATAGAGAGAGAATCTTTTTTTTTTAATTTTATTTATTTATTCATAGAGATGCAGAGAGAGAGAGAGAGAGAGAGAGGCAGAGACACAGGCAGAGGGAGAAGCAGGCTCCATGCAGGGAGCCTGACGTGGGACTCGATCCAGGGTCTCCAGTATCACACCCTGGGCTGCAGGCGGCGCTAAACCGCTGTGCCACCGGGGCTGCCCGCGAGAGAGAACCTTAAGTAGACTCTGTGCTCAGCAAGGATCCCAATGCTGGGCTCGATCTTAGAACCCTGAAATCATGACTTGAGCCAAAACCAAGAGTCAGATGCTCAACCGAGGCATCCCTGCAATTTCTTTTTCAATACCACTTACAACTCACCTCCATTTCCAGTCTCATTACGCAAGTGCAAAGTGGCAGAAAGATCTGTAATAAATATATTTTTTACAAAGGCAACATTGTGAAACTAAGTCTCACTTAATAGGTTCTATAAGTGGAGGTAAGCGACTGTGAAATAAAATAGAGTAAGATGCAGTAACTGGAAATTTTTATCTGAAGTTCTTTCAATGATCTTTGTCCATTTCTTCATGTTTAAAGATGCACATGAACTCAATGTTATTGAAATTTCCCTTTTGTCAATAGTCTCTGTACAGCTCAGGTACTTCCTTGTCTGGAAACCAATCTCCAGTTGCTGTCAACAGCTCTCTCAGAAAATGTTCCTGAGGGATCCCTGGGTGGCGCAGCGGTTTGGCGCCTGCCTTGGGCCCAGGGCGCGATCCTGGAGACCCGGGATCGAATCCCACGTCGGGCTCCCGGTGCATGGAGCCTGCTTCTCCCTCTGCCTGTGTCTCTGCGCCTCTCTCTCTCTCTCTCTGTGACTATCATAAATAAATAAAAAATTAAAAAAAAAAAAAAAGAAAATGTTCCTGAATCGTGCCTGCTGCTTCTTCATCAAAGCAAGAAAAAGTGTTTTTGGTGACATCTTCTGGATCTGTGCCATTCAACTTCTCACCAAACATCATGAGAAACAAGGTGAAATTTACAGGCCCTAGGGCATCCTTTATCGTGGCATTGAGGTATCCATCAGTTGAATTCTTCCTTAGAGAAGCAAGCATATCATGCAGATTATCTTTGTTGGTGAAACCATCTCTGTTCTGATCAGTCATGTTGAAGACCCCCTTGAATTCCTAAATCAGTCAAACACAGTTTGCTGGCCAAAGATGTTGCATTCTCAATCTTTGCCTTTTTGCTCCACATGGTGGCTGTTTAATTCTGGAGATGTGCCCTTTATTTATTTACTTTTTGAAATATTTATTTATTTATTTATTTATTTATTTATTTATTTATTTATTCATGAGAGATATAGAGAGAGGCAGAGACTTTGGCAGAGGGAGAAGCGGACTCCCTGCAGGGAGTCCGATGCAGAACTCTATCCGGGACCCCGGGACTACACCCTGAGCTAAAGGCAGACACTCAGCCACTGAGCCACCCAGGTGTCCCTGGGGATGTGCCCTTTAGAAGCTATGATTCACCCTGTCTAAACTCAGGGATCATAAATGAGGATCCAGTCGATCATCATCATAGAAGTTGTTTCATTCAACAGAGCTGGCTGCCAGACATCAGACTGTGTCTTGGATTTTATTTTTTTTAATATTTTATTTATTATTTATTTATTTAAGTCACAGACAGAGAGAGAGAGAGGCAGAGACACAGGCAGAGAGAGAAGCAGGCTCCATGCACCAGGAGCCCGACGTGGGATTCGATCCCGGGTCTCCAGGATCGCGCCCTGGGCCAAAGGCAGGCGCCAAACCGCTGCGCCACCCAGGGATCCCTTTTTTTTTTTTTTTTAAATATTTTATTTATTATTTATTTATTTAAGTCACAGACAGAGAGAGAGAGAGGCAGAGACACAGGCAGAGAGAGATGTGTCTTGGATTTTAGAGTTCATATCAGCTGCAAGGAAAATGAGATTGACAAAATGGTGGTATTTGTTTGAGGCTGGGTAGTAGGTACACTCAAGTTTGTTAGACTTCTCTTTTGAATTTAGTGTGTGTTTGAAAATTTCCATAATTGGGCACCTGGGTAGCTCAGTCAGTTGAGTGTCTGTCTGCCTTTGGCTCAGGTCATGATCCTGGGGTCCTGGGATTGTACCCTGCATGGGACTCTGGGCTGAGCAGGGAGTCTACTTCTCCATTCTCCTCTGCCTCACCCCCTGCTCAAGCTCTCTCTCTCTCTCTCTCTCTCAAATGAATAAATAAAATGTTGAAAAAGGAAAAATTCCATAATATAAGTAAGTTAAAATTTCCCCTATCTCCAAAGAGTTGTAATCCAATGGTTTTCCAGCGCTTTTAAAAAGTAAACAAAAGGGGGATGCCTGGGTGGCTCAATGGTTGAGGATCTACCTTTGGCTCAGGGCGTGATCCCAAGATCTGAGATCGAGTCCCACATTGGGCTCCCTGCATGGAGCCTGCTTCTGTCTCTGCCTCCCTCTCTGTGTCTCTCATGAAAAAATAAATAAAATATTTTAAATAATAATAATAATAATAATAATAAACAAAAGGAACCCTTTTATTTTTCGAATAAGATCTAGGTGGAACCCTAATATGTAAAGCACATCAAAGGCTGAAGCTTGGGGGCTGGCGACTAGAGTTAGGTCTCTGGCCTTCCACCAGCATCAGCCCACAGCTACTTGGGGAGTCCTATGCTGGCTTGCTACTCAAGTGTGGTCTGGAGGACCAGTATCAACAGCATCACCTGTTGTGATGAGCTTGTGACTCTGAGGCTCTCGTATTAGAATTTGAAAAGCATGGCTCTGTGGCATTTTTAAGCTCTGGAGGCTCCACAATTGAGCTTCCTTATTTTACAAATGAACTAAAGAAGGCTTACAGCAGACAGAGCCCGAGGAGGAGGAGCTGATGAGAGCCAGGCGGGTGGCTTGGTTGCCTGACCTTCAGCCCAGGCATTTTCTGCATGGTGCTTGTATTGTCTAGCCCCAGAGGCCAGGCTCCTGCTTTGTTTCTGTGACCAAGCCCTAAGCTTCTGCCTGGTACCGCTAACAGGGCCCTTGTCCCATGTCCTTGCATCTAAATCTATAACTTACTTCTTTATCTAACATCAAGTTCCTGCAGAACTGAGGTAAAAAAATGTTCCCACTCTTCCCCTCTCTGGATACATTCCTTATCCCCAGTCCTTGTTAGAAACCATCTTTGATGAGTTGGACAGCCTAATGGGAAGAATTCTAGGAAGGTAGACATTTGGCATCACGGTGTCCCCAGGCTGGTTGGAGTTCTGGACTAGGATTCTAGTTTCTAGCAGGTTCTGAGATGAGCAATATGGGGACTGCTGTCCATTCCCTTGGCCATGTAATTGCCAATTGCTTCTTCCTCTGCCAAAGCTGTCAGGCAGGGTCCTGCCACTGACAACAGACATTTCAAACGTTGTTCCTTCTAAAGACCATTTTAAACCATAATGGAGGGGATCCCTGGGTGGCTCAGCGTTTTAGTGCCTGCCTTTGGCCCAGGGTGCGATCCTGGAGTCCCGGGATCGAGTCCCACATCGGGCTCCCAGCATGGAGCCTGCTTCTCCCTCCTCCTGTGTCTCTGCCTCTCTCTCTCTCTCTCTCTTTCTATGTCTATCATCAATCAATCAATCAATCTTAAAAAAAATAAATCATAATGGATACTCAAGCTATTTTTTTTAAAGATTTTATTTATTTACTCATGAGAGACACAGAGAGAGAGAGGCACAGACATAGGCAGAGGGAGAAGCAGGCTCCCTGCAGGGAGCCTGATGCAGGACTCAATCCCAGAACCCCAGGATCACATCCTGAGCTGAAGGCAGATGCTCAACCACTGACCCATTCAGGTGCCCCTACACTAGAATATTCTTAAATAGGAAGCTTTAGATGTTCTATTCCTGATCCCACAAGCACTCCCATGAGGCTGGGGATGCTTAGTGTAACCCTTGTCTCAGGCCACAACGGCATGGGTAAAACAAGCAGTAGGTGTTCATCGATGTTATCGTGTGTCCTGACCCAGCACTTGTAACCCTGTTGCCAACAGCAGGCTGGCACTATATTTTTAATTGAACTCTCCATATATACCTGAAATGCGACAGTCTACCAGCCGATGGAGGTGAGGAGAGAGGAAGACAAAGCCCAGACCATCTTCTCTTCTCCTGAGCTTGGTCTGATTCACTTCAGGACTGTCAGAATTGGCTGAGCAGAAGGGCATGAATGGGACACAGGTATGGAGCAGGGAGGAGCCTGCTACAGTCCGAAATGACTTGAAGCATTTGGGGCATGATTTGCTGGAGGTGAATGACTTATGTCGAGAAACTGTTACGAACATTTCCAAACTCAAGTCCATGCACGCCTCCAGCTGCTGAAGTAAAAAAAGACAGCTGGCAAGGTCTGAACGTCCAGATGTTCTTTCTCTACCTTCCACGGCCAGAATGAGAGGTCTCACGTGCAACATCCCTGAATGCGAGATGCGTTACTCTGCCATGGTCCTTCTGCTTGTGCGATTAGCTGGGCTGGCTTATTAGTAGCCCCCTGTGGCTGCTGATCAGCAGAAGCCTTCATCTGTCTGGTGAGGTTTGAAGAATTTGAGATTAAATCTCAGGATCTAAGGTGTTCCTATTAGATTTCAATATGCAGGGCAGAGTGTATTTGGGCCCAGGCCCTGCTGCCCTGCTTAGAGTTGTCTGTGTCAGGTTATGTGAATACCATGAAGTGACTGCTGAGTGAAACTGAGGAATAATGATCCCTTGACTAGAGTAATATCTCTAGGCCTCTGTAAATTATTTGGGGCTAAGGTACCCTGAGGGCCGTAAGAAGCACTGCTTTACAAAAAAAACCTGGCTACTTCCCAAGAATGACCAACAATGAAAGATTTCTGGTTTCATAGGTCTAGAAGATGTTTGTGAAAATTAGCTCCAGTCTTGCAAAGTCCCTTAAACTTTCTGGATTAAGGATTTCGGTTCTGAACTGGGGCCTTGGCAGGGAAATGGGGCAGGTCAAGGATGAAAAGGACAAAGGTCAGGAGCCTGGGAACAGGTGAGCTGGGTCCTCTGCTTTGGGTCTAAACTTGGCTGTGATTTTCATTTGTGGCTAAGATCCTTTTGCAAGCTCGCTGGTTGTTCCCAGAATTCCTTTCCTTGTGGTTTTAGGACATTCTTGCTAGCTGTCAGCTGGGGGTCACTCTCAGCTTCTAGAGGCTGTCCACAGTTCCTTGCCAAGTGGCCCTCATATTTTCTAAAAATGGAGAAATACAAAAGGCTTGGATAGCAGTGAGAGGAACTCTGTAATGGCAGCATGAGGACTTTCATAAACCTGCTCCTCCAGAAAGGCAGCAAACTGGCTGGCAGAAATGGTCAAAGTCAACGTGTTCAGAACTCCAGATGTTAACCCAAGGCTTGCAACAACCTGAGGAGATTTTATTTGAGAAAAAGTGCTGAATCACAGTAAGAACAGAGGGTTTATGGCCCTTTAACTCAGAGTATTCCTATTCCCTTCTCACCAGCTTCCCAGGAGTATTAAAATCCCGCCTTGCAATCTCTGTAGCTATAAAAACCATGTGCCTAAAAAAAAGCCTAAAATAAAAAAGCCAAGATGGAAAACAATCCAAATATTCTTCCATTAATAGTGATGATTTGAGTGGGGAGTGAGATTTGAGCAACTTTTGCTTTTTACTTTATAGCAATTCCATGCAATTAAATTTTTAGAAGAGTATTACTTTAAATTTTTTTTATTAAGTAAACTCTACCTCAACATGGGGCTTGAACTCATGACCCCAAGATCAAGAGTCGCATGCTCTACTAACTGAGCCAACTGGGTGCTCTACAATAGTGTTACCTTAAAAATAAATAATACAAGTAAAGATCGAACAGAGGAAGAGTTCCTGAAAATACTCTGGTGATTAAAGGATGGTAGATAAAAATTGCACAGAACTATTTATGACTGTTTCTAGCTTAAGACCTGTGTGAAACATCAATGTTCCTTTTGTATGATGTGCCATCTTTAACAATTGGTTTTAGTGAAATCCAAAAAAACATTTCTAAGAGCTTTTATTTTTTTTAGGATTTTATTTATTTATTCATGAGAGAGACACACACACAGAGAGGCAGAGACACAGGCTCTGTGCAGGGAGCCCAATGTGGGACTCGATCCCTGGTCTCCAGGATCACACCTTGGGCTGGAGGCAGTGCTAAACTGCTGAGTCACCACAGCTGCCCTTCTAAGACCTTTTATAGACTAACAATTTGACCTTTGGTGCCTGACTCTACTTTCACTACAAGAGTGTCAGTTTGTCAAGTATAAATTCTCTTCCCATGGTGGTTTTCAGGGACATAACCATAGCGAGTGATAAAAACTAGGGTATGGGCTTTATCAGGCAGGCTGGCTCTACTATTCTTTGCAAAAATAACTGTGAGTGAACTCCTCTTTAATCTTAACAGCTAGCCAGAAGCTTCTGGTTAACAGTTTAACCAGAAGCCATCAGAAGCAGATTTTTGTGCTCACTGTTATAGGTCAATCTGGAGCCTGAAACTATTTTTGACGATGCAGAATAATGCATCCTGGGCAAGAGGTACATTAGCAGGAAGGCTTTAGGTAGCCACCTGCTGTGATAACATCCCCACAATTATTTAGAAGGCCATCTGTGTGAATGAGCTGAGGAAAAAACCTGCCACGAATAAAATTCCCCACCTCCCACTCCAGACACAACAATTATTCATGTTTTGTTTGAGACCAGGAAGTAACCTGCAGGGTTCAAATTCTCCCATAATTATTGGAAAGTATCTTTGCTTAAGACCAGGAAGTAACCACTGTGATCAAATCCCCCACAATTATCTGTTGACCATGGATAGGATTCAGATCTTCTTTGATGGCCCTGAAATTATAGGTACAATTTTGTGCTAATGTGAATTGGGAGAGGGTCCATTGCTTTCATCAGTTTCCTGAGGTGGCTTGTGGCCAAAAGAAATATAAGATCCACTGATCTAAGGGTTTGCTGGATTGAAACTAGGAAGTACTGGACTGATGAAAGGCATTCCTTTCCCCCCACCTCCCATGAGATTCTTCAAAGACAGCTAAGAGTCTGGGGTAATCCCTGTACCTGCAGTTTTTTGGACACTATATTCAGGCAGACTATGTGTAGGGTCTAAGGGCAGACCACTCCAAAATGTTCTGCTTTGGCACTTGATTATTTTAAACAAAAGTTACTGAAAAGACAGCCTGTGTAAGAAGGACATTCAGACCCTCCTCTGTCTCCTTGAAAGCAGAAACTAAATTTCCCATGTGAAAGGTACCCTTCCTGGACCAGGAGGTAAAGACACATCTTTATCACTAGAGGTGGGAAATCCAGAGCAGACAAGACTGTAGAAACAACTCTTGTTACTTTGTACTAATGTACAACCCTGGCCCAAATTCTGTTTAGAATTCCTTACTGACTGAAGCTCCCAAAATTACATTTTCTTTGTCCTGCCAGTGGCTTACAGATTTATCATCTCTTTGTCTAAAAAGGAGAAAAACTGCCTGCTTTGGTCATTTCTTTATGTCTCTATTTCGTTATTTGGCCTCCATGCACATGTAATAAAATTTTTGTTTTGGGGGTGCCTGGGTGACTCAGTAAGTGTCTAGCTTCGGGTTGGGTCATGATCTCAGGGTCCTGGGATTGAGCCCCACATTGGATTCCCTGCTCAGTGAGGAGTCTGCTTCTCCATCCGCCCCTTCATTCATGCTCTCTCTGTCTCTCATCGAAAGATAAGTGGATAAAGAAGATGTGGTTTATGTATACAATGGAATATTACTCAGCCATTAGAAATGACAAATACCCACCATTTGCTTCAACGTGGATGGAACTAGAGGGTATTATGCTGAGTCAAATAAGTCAATCGGAGAAGGACAAACATTATATGGTCTCATTCATTTGGGGAATATAGGTAATAGTGAAAGGGAATAGAAGGGAAGGGAGAGGAAATGGGTGGGAAGTGTCAGAAAGGGAGACAGAACATAAAGACTCCTAACTCTGGAAAACGAACTAGGGGTGGTGGAAGGGGAGGAGGGCGGGGGATGGGGGTGAATGGGTGACGGGCACTGAGGGGGGCACTTGGCGAGATGAGCACTGGGTGTTGTTCTGTATGTTGGCAAATTGAACACCAATAAAAAATAAATCTATTATTAAAAAAATTAAAAAATAATAAATAAATAAATAAATAAAATAAAATAAAATCTTAAAAAAATTTTGTCTCCTGTTATTCTGTCTCATGTGTATTTAATTCTTAGTCCAGCTGGAAGACCTTGAATGATAGAGGAAGAATTTTTCCTTCCCTACAGATGGAGCAATGAGGGGAGAGCTAGAGGGAGGAGAGCATGATAAAATGGAAGGGTGCTTCCAAGCTCCTGACCTGGAAGGGCTATCAGGGAGAAGGATCTGTCCCAGCTTTGAGAGCAACTCCAGTCTTACCCAAGCTGTAGAGCCTAGAGGCGAAGGCAGCTGGATGTTTCTGGATGTGTGGACCTGGCAATGAGTAACTGCTATGTTAGGAACCATCATAGATCCTGTTGCTATTGGATTCGGGGAAATTGCCCCTGGAGCAGGCCAAGATAGGACAAAGGGCCAGACCTGTGGGAGATAAGCTGCCCAGCCTGGAGTGAAATGGGCTGAAACAAGGCAGTAGCATAACATATAGGGAGCACTGACTGGCATTCCAAGTCCAAGGCTCACTAACTGTGTGCACTTGGCCCTTAGCCTTTTGATATTCCATTCCCTTCTCTGCAGACTGTGAGTTTTGGATTAATGACACCCCCGAGCATGTATCTTTTAGAGTTTCAGGTTTAAAACCTTTGTTTATGTTTCCCAAACTCAGAAAAGTATGACTTAGGAGCCAATTAGTGCTAAGATGAAATTAAGCTGATCATCTATAAAGTATATCTACCTGAGGCCCTGAGATGCCTCATGACATGCTGCAGTAGAGTTGATTTTGATGTCTCAGGTGCCAACTCAGAGGATTCTGATTGAATGAAATGCTCAAGAGGAAAGGGCTGGAATTAGAATCATGCTAAGGGCTGCAGCCAGAAAATCACTGCCCTAAGAGGAAAAATAAATGTGTTAATTCCTCTGGTGGAGGCAGTAGAATGGATCTGAGGGAAACTGAGAGAAGATCCTGTTTGGGGGTACAACTTTATTACATGAATCAAAAATAAAACCTTTGGGAGGGGGTCCCTGGGTGGCTCAGTGGTTTGGCACCTGCCTTAGGTCCAGAGTGTAATCCTGGGGTCCTGTGATCAAGTCCCACATCGGGCTCCCTACATGGAGCCTGCTTCTCCCTCTGCCTGTGTCTCTGCCTCTCTCTCTCTCTCTCATAAATAAATAAATAAATAAATAAATAAATAAATAAATAAATAAAATATTAAAAAAAAGAAAATCCTTTGGGAGACAATTTTTTAAAGGTTTATTTATTTATTTCATAGAGAGAGAGAGAGAGCAGAGGGAGAGCAGAGGGAGACAATCTTCAAGCAGACTCTCTGCTGAGTGCAGAGCCCAACTCTCGGCTTGATCTCAGGACCCTGAGACCAGGACCTGAACTGAAACCAAGAGTCAGACCCTCAACCGACTGAGCCTCTCAGGTGCTCCATGGGAGACCATTCTTGTCAATCTACATAGAGGATCATCACCATAGAGGCTCGCCTATACCTTCAAAACTGAAGGATGTATTTATGGTGCATTAAACTTCAGAAGTGGTTGATGACATATCCAGGAATAGTCTCCCATATTCTGGTAGGAGTTCCAATTGCTTGAATCCTCTTGGGAAGCAGTTTTCAAATATTTAGTAAGAGCCATGAGATTGTTTGTAACCTCTAACCTAGAGATTTCCATTTTGGAGACTCTATCCTAAGGAAATAACCCAAATGATTGAAAATTCATTGTGTACAGATCGTCATTCCAGTGCCACCAATCTCATCAAAATATGGAAAAATGATGCACAAAGTATTCAAAACAACAACTACTGATGTACTATAGTCCAACCCCTTCCCACTTCTCTGGCCCTCACCACCTGCCTATCATCCACACATTCTCTTCTTTCTTTTTGTTTTATTGCAAAAATGCTCCCTAAAGTGTCACTATCACATGCACTATGCCAAAGGCACTCAACCACTTCTCAAAGGAGACAAGCCTCCTCGTCGGTGTCAAAAAAAAAAAAAAAAAAAAAAAAGAGACTGTCCAAGAAGAAAACATACAACCTCCTTGTTGGTGTCAAAGAAGCCTCAGTTAGACCAGATTCCTGCTGCCAACCTTGATGCAGATGAACCTCTAACAGATGAGGAAGACGAGGATGAAGATTTTGAAGAAGAGAGTGATGATGATGACACTGCAGCTCTTCTTGCAGAACTAGAAAAAATTAAAAAAGAAACAGCTGAAGAGCAGGCCAGGAAGGAACAAGAACAGAAAGCTGAAGAAGAAAGAATACGTATGGAAAACATTTTGAGTGGAAACCCTCTCCTTAATCTCACTGGTCCATCCCAGCCTCAGGCCAACTTCAAAGTTAAAAGAAGGTGGGATGATGATGTTGTTTTAGAACTGTGCAAAAGGTGTAGATGATCAGAATAAAGACAAAAGATTTGTAAATGATACACTGCGATCTGAATTTCACAAAAAGTTCATGGAGAAATATATTAAATAGTACGGTTTTATTGCTTAATTAAAGACTGTAAGGTGTAAACAATCATTCTCACTTTGTTCTGTTTTTCTCTTTCCCCATCTAAATTGTGTATAGGCCTCCCTAATTTTAAGTTCCAAACTGTCTTTTCCTTTATTGATAACTTTATTTGATGAGGACTTGGGAATTGGTTTAACCTAGTTTTCATCCTCTGAATATTTCCAGTAATATGCTTTCCTTTTAATATGGGAAAGGGAATCTTCTTGTAATAAATATTTTCAAAACTCAAAATATCTAAATCTGTGCCCCCAACTTTTTTGTTGAAATGTATACAGCTTATAAAACGTTGCACAGTAAAAAAAAAAAAAAAGTCTCATCCTTGTTTTATACCAAGCTTCAAGTGCAATACCTCTGGGTGATGTTATTTCCTTTTGTTTATTTCTGCATGTGACACTTATTAATTCATAATTTCACCTGCACTTAAAGGAGAACATGACCCACCCCCAATAGTCCCAAAACAAGATGAGAGTAAGATAACAGAGTACCTGTTATATCATGTCCATTTCGAAAAGGAAGGGAAGAGGGATGCCTGGTAGTTCAGTCAGTTAAGCGTCTGTCTTGATTTCTGCTCAGGGTCCTAGGATCAAACCCCAGGTTCGGTTCCGTGCTCAGTATGGAGACTGCTTGTCCCTCTCCCTCTGCTCTTCTTCCTACTCACGCTCTCCCTTTCTCGCTCTTTCTCTAAAGTAAATAAGTACATCTTAAAAAAAAAGAAGGGGAGGGATCCCTGGGTGGCGCAGCGGTTTGGCGCCTGCCTTTGGCCCAGGGCGCGATCCTGGAGACCCCGGATCGAATCCCACGTCAGGCTCCCGGTGCATGGAGCCTGCTTCTCCCTCTGCCTGTGTCTCTGCCTCTCTCTCTCTCTCTCTCTCACTGTGTGCCTATCATAAATAAATAAAAAATTAAAAAAAAAATAAAAAAAAAAAAAGAAGGGGAGAAATCACCCATGGTGATCCCCAAAGTGTCACATATCTCACATTCTACTGGAGAGAAGAAGACAGGGGCTCCCGATTCCAATGAAGGAATGGGTTGCTTGGACCACATTTCTGCTGCCCCTGGTTTCTGCTCTCTAGGAAGATAAACCTTGTCCACCCTTGTCTTGTCCACATCTGAGGAGGGCACAGGGAAGGAGTCCCCTTCTGGGGGTGGAGCAGCCTCCTTCCTGATGGTAGGCTACGTGTGTGGTGGGGTAAGCACTCAGGTCCTTCATTGTGAGGCTGGAAGTTTCTCCAGCAAGATGATCCCTTTATCAACTCAGGAGTTTGGGAATATCTTTGCTTCTGGTCAATTGTATAGACTAATGATTAAACAGGACAGTTATTAAATAGTAGATTTCAGGGTAGGTGGCTTTTCAATCCTTGTTGCTAAATCCAACCCCCTGGCTCTGAGCTTAATGACCTTCCTTGGTTTCTGCTTTAGGATAATTCAAAACAATTGATTGGGATGGAGAGGGTTTGTGGGGATAACTGGTATTTTTCCCAGGCAGGGAATGTCCAGCCTGAGGTGCTTAGAAGAGGCTGGGAGGATCAGGCTTGGCTCCTCTTAGGTTTCTGCCTTAACTGGTCCTACCTTCACATTGGACAGATAACTAGGCTTGTACACATTGCACAGTTGTCTGATTCAGCCATCTTGGAATGTAGTCTGCAGGGGTCCTATTAGGAAAGCTGTATTTTCTTCTCTGTCTACTTTCAGATGGATCAACTCCATCATCTAAAATTTGTCTCTTCCTTGTAGAACCTTTATGAATGCCACAAGGAAAAACCAAAAAAAAAAAAAACCCTATATCTCAATTCTCTATGAAGCCTCATAAAGCTCTAGCCTTTCTGGGCATGCAGTTTACAAAAAAGGGACCACTTTGAAGCCATATAACCAGGTTCACCCATTTCCTAACACAAGACAGAAAACTTTACTCTGCCATCCACATGATCTGGATTTACTCAGTTCTACATTGTTCAGACTGGCCCTTGCCAGACCCCACTTCTAAGAAACATTTTCTGTATAGGATTCTTCCAGTGGTCTATGTTAGAAGAATTGAATCATTGTGTTTTTACGATAAGTTCAGTTGAATGGATGTCAAGTAATGTTGGATTGTGAGGTGAAGGTGGAGGAGTGAAATTTTTCCATATTTCAATTTTAGCTTTTCTGATGTCTGCCAGTGCTTCTTATGCCCCCAAATATTTGGGCAGCTTGAAAGCATCAGTGTCCTTCAACCAATGACCACCAGGAACACACCCATGGTTGAACAAGTTGGTTTTATTTTTCATTATGGATGAGGAAAATGAACATCATGGGGAAAACCATGCGGTCTTTCAGTAACAGAAGTGTGACGGGGTTCTTCCAAGTAAATAGGACTGAAGGACAAGAGGGGGGTAGAAACTGAGCAAGAAAGTAATAGAAGGATTGTATTCTATCAAGGCAGTCATATCCATGTCACAGAAAGATAATTTTGAGGGCACAGGGAAGGAGGATAGAGGTCAACAGTGTTCAATACTAAAGATATGCCATAAAGAAAAGGACTGAATTTTGTCAAGACTAAAATCAATTGGGTAATAGAGGTCAAAGCCAGATTGCTGCAGTTGAGGAGTGGATAGGAGAGCAAGATTTGGAGATGGTAAATATAGACAATTATTTTGAGAAGCATGATTGAGAAGGAAGAAGAAAAGACAATCAATGTCTAGAAAAGGGCCAGAGTTGAGGTATTGATTATGTGGGTGTTGTTTTAATGGGAAAGAGTTGGGTTTGTTTAAATGCTGGTGAAAAATGTTAAAGGATGGAGAAGAGATTGAAAACAGAGGGTAAAGAGATGGAAATGGAGGAGAGGGGTCAGGAGAGGATTCAATC
The DNA here is from genome assembly GCF_011100685.1 of Canis lupus familiaris. Classification (NCBI taxonomy): domain Eukaryota; kingdom Metazoa; phylum Chordata; class Mammalia; order Carnivora; family Canidae; genus Canis; species Canis lupus. The sequence continues at coordinate 106,670,680 of NC_049260.1, forward strand.
TGTCCGTCAACAAGTGTTTGAGGGGTGGCCATATTCCCTGCATGATATAGGTCCTGAAAATGCAGTGGTGATCAAGACCCAAGGGCACAGGTGGACAGAGAGGGCTCAGATGGAGCAAATTGTCTTCCACTGTTACAAGAAGGGAGGTGACAAGGATGGCTGCTGAAGTGAGTGAGTTGTTAGTGGCAGGAAAGTAGAGAGCTGAGGGGCTTCTTGCCCAATAACATCCATTTTCCCTGAGGAGTGGGAAGCGAAGTCCTTTTGCTACAACTGAGGGTTAAAAGTGGAGAAGGTTTCAAATAGTTCTTGTGGGGGCATGGAAAAGTGTAAGGGTTAATTTTATGTTTCAACTTGGCTGGGCCACTATACCAGGGTATTTGGTCAAATGCAAATCTAGATGTTGCTGTGAAGATTTTTTTTCAGATGAAATTAACATTTAAATTAGTAGACTTTGAGTAAAGGAGATTACCCTCCATAATTCATAATTATGAGCCCCATAATTCAAAGGCCTTAAGAGTGAAAGAATGAGTCCCCTGAAGAAGGACTTCTGCCAAGAGACTGCTTTTGAACTCAAGTTGCAAATCAAATTTTCCCTGGGTCTCCAGCCTGCTAGCTGACCTTGTCAAATTCCAGCTTGTCAGCCCCCACAGTCATGTGAGTCAATTTCTTACAATAACTCTTTCTCAATGGATGGATAGATAGATAGAGATATATCCTATTGGTTATGTTTCTCTGGAGAACTCTAACAGAACCTACCCAGAGAGACTGAGTCTGCTGACTTGGGATACAGACAAGGATTGCTGGATGGCATCAAGGACTGACAGGTTGGAGACCATGAATTTGTAGTCCACCCATCCATGTGGTTACAGGATTTTCTCTTGCAGTGCTCAGCAGCCCTAGATAAGGAGGCAGAAAGATGGCTAAGGTAGTTGGATTGATCCAATGTTCAGAGTTCTAGAGAAATGGAATGGAAATATAAGGAGGATAGGATAGTCATCAAACAATGTACTATGTGTCTAGTGTGGGTTGGGAAAGAATTGAAGACAGAAAGGGGTTAATTGAGTAGGAGATCATGGAAGAATTAGGAGACTAAAATCTGGTGAAAGTAAAAACAAACAAAAAAACAAAAGCAAAATCCAAAACTGACACAAACAAACCCAAACAACAACCAACACTGTGTTATGGGCTGAATTGTGTCCCCTCTAAAAAAAGAGATGATAAAGTCCTAATCTCTGGGGATTCAGAATGTGAATATTTGGAAACAGGATCTTTACAGAGGTAATTAAGTTAAAATGAGGTCATTAGTGTGGACACTAAGATGACTTTATATATGTCCTTATAAAATGGGGGTAATTTGACAGAGACAGACATGTATAGAGGCAAAACAACATAGTAACCCAGGAAGAACACCATGTGAAGACAGAGAATTGTAGTGATGCATCTATAATCCAAGGAACACCAAAGACTGCTGGCAACCCATTGGAAGCTACTAAGAGGCAAGGAAGGAATTTCTTAGAGATTTCAGGGGGAGCATGACCTTGCTAACACTTTAATTTCAGACTTCTAGCTTCCAGAACTGTGAGGCAATAAATTCCTGTTATTTTAAGCCACCCAGTTTGTGGTGCTTGTTACAGAAGCCCTAGGTAACTAATACTACGGATGTGGAGAGTAAGGGAGTCAAAGAGCTTGAAAGATAGGAGTTGATTAAAGAGTAGATTCTAATTGGGTCCAGACCCCTGAGGCAGTTAGGTAATCTTGAGGGGGCCTACAGAATGCTCAGTTCCCCTGGAATTTCTGAAAGACTAAGATTTGTAGGGGCTGATGCTGAGTAACTAGGAAGCTTCCCTGGACTCTCTCCTATGTCATCCCAAGTCTCACTGGTGGTCCCAGGGTACCCCAGAGCAAACCAGGGGTTCAGAATGTAGGACCTCCCCAAGGTAACCATTTTGAGATCAAATGAAAAAGCATTGCTTTCACCAAACATCGCTACGAGGGCATTTTGTGTGAAACTGTAATGGCAAGCAGACTTGCGGTTCACCATAGGGTGACTTCCTTTGGCTGTCACTAGGCAACAAATCAGGATAGATCCATCTGTAGCCAATTACATGCTCTCCAGAACAACACACTTTCTTTAGGAAGCAAACATAAAACTCCTAGATTACCAAAACCACAGCAGAAATCCTTTACTTTGCTAAAAACACTTTGACCTTTTGGAATTGCTTCAAAATGAAGCCAAAACTTCATGCCGTACATTGGGTTGTAAGTTGCAGTGAAGACAGTCATTACCGTAAGAGAAGTATCTAGTTTTGTTTTATAAAGCTAAGGTAGCAGGTGACCCATTTCATTGACCTACTTTCAGTTTAAATAGAAAGTGTCAACTCAAACCGACCTCATGTCAGTTGCAGGGATCTGTCTTTCAATATTGATATATTAAGGAAAAACTGTATTTTAGGTTTCCTCATAATTAACAAGAAATACCTTTTGGACATTGGCTCCAAAGATGACTAAGACAGTCCTGGCCTCAATGATACATGCTACAAATTAGTTGGAGAGACTGTACTGGCCAATAGATAATGATACAGGGTAGCATGGGGGAATATCTCACTTAATCCTAAGAACAATCCTATGAGGGAGGTACTATTATTGTGGCTATTTTACAGATGAGGAAATCAAGGCACAGATAGGTTAAATAAACCACCTAAGACAACATAGCTATCAAATGGTACCCCCAGTATTTGAGTTCAGGTTGGTTTCAGAGTCCATACCCTTAAGACAACAATCAAATAAAAATGACTCTTCAAAAAGGGTGTTGCCTGTGTTCTCCTCTAGAATTTTTTTCCTCTAGGATTTTGATTGATTCTTGTCTCACATTTAGATCTTTCATCCATTTTGAGTTTATCTTTGTGTGTGCTGTAAGAGAATGATCTAGTTTCATTCTTTTGCACGTGGCTGTCCAATTTTTCCAGCACCATTTATTGAAGAGACTGTCCTTTTTCCAGTGGATAGTCTTTCCTCCTCTGTTGAATATTAGTTGGCCATAGACTTAAGGGCTCATTTCTGGGTTCTCTATTCTGTTCCATTGAGTTAGGTATCTGTTTTTGTGCCAGTACCACACTGTCTTGATAATGATCACAACTTTGTAGTACAACTTGAAATCCGGCATTTTGATGCCCCCAGCTTTGGTTTTCTTTTTCAATATTCCCCTGGCTATTCAGGGTCTTTTATGATTCCACACAAATCTTAGGATGATTTGTTACAACTCTTTGAAGAAAGTCCATGGTATTTTGATAGGTATTGCATTGAATGTGTAAATTGCCCTGGATAGCATAGATATTTTCACAATCTTAATTCTTCCAATCCATGAGCATGGACTGTTTTTCCATCTCTTTGTGTCTTCCTCAATTTCTTTCAGAAGTGTTCTGTAGTTTTTAGGGTATGGATCCTTTACCTCTTTGGTTAGGTTTATTCCTAGGTATCTTATGCTTTTGGGTGCAATTGTAAATGGGATTGACTCCTTAATTTCTCTTTCTTCAGTTTCATTGTTAGTGTATAGAAATGCCACTGATTTCTGGGCATTGGGTATCCTGCCACATTGCTGAATTGCTGTATGAGTTCTAGCAATCTTGGGGTGGAGTCTTTTGGGTTTTCTAAGTACAGTATCATGTCATCTGCGAAGAGAGAGAGTTTGACTTGTTCTTTGCCAATTTGAATGCCTTTTATTTCTTTTCGTTGCCTGATTGCTGAGGCTAGGACTTCTAGTACTATGTTGAATAGCAGTGGTGAGAGAGGACATTCCTGTCGTGTTCCTGATCTTAGGGGAAATGCTCTCAGTGTTTCTCCATTGAGAATGTTATTTACTGTGGGCTTTTCATAGATAGCTTTTAAGATGCTGAGGAATGTTCCCTCTATCCTTACACTCTGAAGAGTTTTGATCAGGAATGGATGCTGTATTTTGTCAAATGCTTTCTCTGCATCTATTAAGAGGATCATATGCTTCTTGTTTTTTTCTTGCTGATGTGATCTATCACGATTGTTTTATGAGTGTTGAACCAGCCTTGCATCCAAGGGATAAATCCTACTTGGTCATGGTGAATAATCTTCTTAATGTACTGTTGGATCCTATTGGCTAATATCTTGTTGAGAATTTTGCATCTGTGTTCATCAGGAATATTGGTCTATAATTCTCCTTTTTGGTGGGGTCTTTGTCTGGATTTGGAATTAAGGTGATGCTGGCCTCATAGAACAAGTTTGGAAGTATTCCATCCCATTCTATCTTTGGGAACAGCTTTAGTAGAATAGGTATTGTTTCTTCTGTAAATGTTTGACAGAATTCCCTGGGAAGCCATCTGGCCCTGGACTTTTGTGTTTTGGGAGATTTTTGATGACTGCTTCAATGTCCTCGCTGGTTATTGGCCTGTTCATGTTTTCTATTTATTCCTGTTCCAGTTTTGGTAATTTGTGGTTTTCCAGAAATGCATCCATTTCTTCTAGATTTCTTAATTTATTGGCATATAGCTGCTCATAATATGTTTTTAAAATCATTCATATTTCCTTGGTATTGGTTGTGATCTCTCCTCTTTCATTCATGATTTTATTAGAGTATTTTTTTCTTTTGAATAAGGCTGGCTAATGGTTTATCTATCTTATTAATTCTTTCAAAGAACCAAATCCTGGTTTTATTGATCTGTTCTACAGTTCTTCTGGTCTCTATTTCATTGACTTATGCTGGAATCGTTACTCTCTTTCCTGCTTGGTGTAGGTTTTGCTTGCTGTTCTTTCTCCAGTTCCTTTAGGTATGAGGTTAGCTTGTGTATTTGAGGTTTTTCAAAATTTTTTTAGTGAGGCTTGTATTGTTATGTATTTCCCTCTTAGGACTGCTTTTGCTGTATCCCAAGATTTTGAATGGGTGTATCTTCAACTTCTTGCAAGATACATCTATGAAGTCAAGGGAAACAAAAGCAAAAATGAACTATTGGGACTTAATCAAGATAAAAAGCTCCTGCACAGCAAAAACAAAACAAAACAACAGCAACAAAAGAAACAGTCAACACAACTAAAGGACAACTTATAGAATGGGAGAAGATATTTGGAAATAACATATCAGATAAAGGTCTAGTGTCCAAGATCTATAAAGAACTTATTAAAGATCAACAGCAAAGAAACAAACAATCCAATCATGAAATGGGCAAAAGTCATGAACAGACATGTCACCAAAGAAGGACATACACATGGCCAACAAGTACATGAGAAAATGCTTGCAATCATTTGCCATCAGGGAAATACAAATCAAAACCACAATGAGATACCACCTCACACCAGTGAGAATGGTGAAAATTAACAAAATAGGAAACAACAAATGTTGGAGAGGATGTGGAGAAAGGGGAACCCTTTTGCACTGTTGGTGGGAGTGTGAACCTGTACAGCCATTCTGGAAAACTATGTGGAGGTTCCTCAAAGAGTTAAAAATAGAACTACCCTATGACCCAGCGATTGCACTACTGGGTATTTATCCAAAGATACAGATGCATGAAAAACCAAGACACCTGCACCCCAATGTTTAGAGCAGCAATGTCCAGAATAGCAAACTGTGGAAGGATCCTTGGTGTCTATTGAAAGATGAATGATTAAAGAAGATGTGGTCTATATATACAATGGAATATTACTCTGCCATCAGAAACGATGAATACCCACCATTTGTTTCGACGTGGATGGAACTGGAGGTTATTCTGCCGAATTAAGTAAGTCAATCGGAAAGGACAATCGTTATATGGTTTCACTCTATCGGGGAATATTAAAAATAGTGAAAAGGATTATAGAGGAAAAGAGAGAACATGAGTGGGAAAAATCAGAAAGGGTGACAAAACATGAGAGACTCCTAACTCTGGGAAACGAACAAGGGGTAGTGGAAGGGGAGGTGGGCGGGGTGATGGGGTCACTGGGTGACGGGCACTGAGGGGGGCACTTGATGGGATGAGCAGTGGGTCCTATATGTTGGCAAATTGAACTTCAATAAAAAATATATATATTAAAATTAATGAATGAATGGCTCTTTGAATGGCAGCCCAGGTATTCCAAGTCTTGAGCTAGAACAATCAAGAGAGAAAAGCCTATTGAATATAATTCCACATTCCAGTCCCTAGTTAATAACATGGATAGGTTTTTCAAAGTACACTTGTTATCACAGTCATCCAGTAGCAATCAATTATTATCAAAATCCCCCAGACACAGATGAATGTGAGGAAGGCTCTTGGTCATCCATGCCTCAGTGGAGACTCTTCTCCTCTCTGGCTTCTTGCCTTTATCATTTCCTTTGGCTCCTCTCTGATGGTCTGCCATCTGGCCAATTGAGAAAATATAATGACTAATAAAGGGCATAGGACCTCACATTTACAAAGAATAATAGCTCTTACGTTAGCATTATTGTATATCAGCCTGTTTATATCTATGATATCAATCTTCATTAAAAACCTAATGGTCTCCCTACTCCTCCACCATCTTAACTCCTGAAAAGCCTATGGAATTAGTATTATTATTACCCCATTTGGCAGCTGAGGAAGCTGAGGTGCATATTTTTTAAAAAGGTTTATTTATTTACTTCAGAGAGTAAGAGAGAGAGAGAGAGAGAGAGTCCCTCGCCACCTGGTGGAAGTGACAGACAGATGAAAAGTGAGCTGGGGAGGGGCGGAGGGAGAGAGAATCTCCAGCAGACTCCCTGCTGAGTGCAGAGCCTGATCCTGGCAGGGGGATTGGGTGGCTCAATCTCATGACCCTGAGATCATGACCTGAGCTAAAATCAAGAGTCAGATGCTTAACCTACTGAGCCACCCAGACACCCCGAAACTAACATGCACATTGGTTAAAGGGCGCACAGCTAGTGATTGGTGGTGGGAACCATGTCTGACCAACTACAGTGTTATCTTTTTAAAGTATTTTTTTTTCTGAGAGAGACAGAGAGAGTAAGCAGGGGGAAGGGCAGAGGAGAGAGGGAGAGAGAATCTCAAGCAAGTTTCATGCCCAGCATGGAGTCTGAAGTGGGGCTCCATCTCAGGACCCTGAGATCATGACCTGAGCTAAAATAAAGAGTCTGATGCTTAATGGACTGAGCCACACAGGTGCCCCTGTGGTCTGTTCTCTTAAACTCTGTACCCTAATGAGCTCCATGCAATATCGAATGAAAAAATTACATCTGCATGTCAATTGACTATGCTGTTTTATATTCCTATTAATGTTTATGTGTCCATTCTGGATACCTCTTCTCAGCTTATTTTGAATGTCATTGTACTAGGATTCCTTGTCACTAATGTATGCAGAGAAATCAGAATTTCTCAATTTCTATATTGTATGGCAAATTCCTCTAATTTAAACTAACTCATTAAATTTATCCACCCTTCCTATTTAGGGATACACATATGTATGCGCATGCATGTATGTATCTTGCATGCATGCACACATATGTGTATTAAGCAATAATTCAGCTCAGGAGAGCTATTAAATGAAGGACTCTAGCTATAACAGCCTTGCATTTGTAGATACTTTTGCTGTGAGAGAGCTATTACACACACACACACACACACACACACACCTTGGGTTGGGTCAAGTCAGCAAAATCATCCCTACCTTAAGGCAAATTGTGGAGGTGGCTCTGGGAGCCCCATGTGCTGGAACTCCTGTAAGGCGCGTGCTGAGAGAGAGAATCAGTCCCTGACATAGAGAAATAAAAGTTCCAGAGACTCCTGGGTGGCTCAGCGGTTGAGCGGCTGCCTTCAGCCCAGGGCGTGATCCTGGAGTCCTGGGATCGAGTCCCACATCAGGCTCCCTGCATGGAGTCTGCTTCTCCCTCTGCCTATGTCTCTACCTCTCTCTCTCTCTCTCTTTCTCGCTCTCTCGCTCTCTCTCTCTATGTATTAAAAGAAAAGAAAAGAAAAATAAAAGTTCCATGAGGCTCATAAACTGAGACTGGAATGTAATGAGGTACTAGCTTCCCTGGTGGCCACTCAATCACCCTGCTCTATGACTCCTTATTTCATTAAAGCTACTCTGATGTGAATTTTACCTTGATTTCCTCTGGATTTGAGACTGTAATGATCAGAGAAGGCATTATGAGGTGATTTTACCAGGCTTCTGTGAATGATGACTTAAAATTATCTATCACTATCTATTCTTGTCCAGTCTCACCACTGCCAACTTAGCTCAGGTTGTCATATTTTCCTGCCTGAATGAATGATCACTGGCGCACCTGGATAATCACAGTGATTCCTATCGGATACCAGAGTAATGGCCCTTCAACATCACACATGACACTCACTCCCCTGGGCTTAACTTTTCAGTGGCTCCCCGGATTTCCAATAGCAGAATGTCTAACTTATCTGTTAGGCTATCAAGACCCTCCCCCATTGACCTTACCAAAGCCGCCTCCACATCCTTATTTCCTGCAACTCCTAACATATGTCTACTCTGGTCAGGCCTGTCCCCTTGATGCCCCATGAACCTAGCAAGCTCATTCATTCACAGATTGTCGTACTACAATGACAAACTGTATTTGTTTCATTCGAAAATGTATTTCAGACCTACTCTGTGCCAGGATCTCCATGAGGTCCTAGATCCCAAAAGTAAGCAAGACAGTCCCTCGCCACCTGGTGGAAGTGACAGACAGATGAAAAGGCAAGCATGCTAAGTAATATGGTGAAGGAGGCCCAAGGAGCCTCCAGAGCCCAAAAGAGAGACACCAAATCCAGATTCGAGACAGCAGGAAAGGACTCAAGAAGTGGTGTCATAATCCCGAGACATGGAGGATGAGTAAGAGCTAGCCAGGCCACGAGCTGGAGAAGACAAGTGATATCTCCAGTCCAAAGAGCAGCATTGAAAAAATCCTGGAGAGGGATCCTAACCTGTGCACAGAACTGCCTGAAATTCAGTCCTGCTGAAGGACTGAGAACAGGGAGGTGAAAGTGTTATAGGAATGCACCAGGGAAGCAGGGAATCAAAGACAACAGAGATCCCGGGAGTGTGAATACGTTTCAGGCATTTTGCATTGCACATACACCAAGCACTGTCCTGGGCATGTAAAAAGTGCTTGTGAGTGGTTCTTACTGGACCCTTTTGCCTCTCTACCTGTGAGGCCATTTAATGGATTCATTTTGGACCAGGGATAAATATCAGTCATGCTACAGTAACAATGAGAAAATCTCAGTGGCTGACTACAGTAGAATTTAATTTCTTGCTCTCACAAAGTCTGCTGCAGGTCCAGGTGACATGTTGGGGCGGATTTCCTCCATGTGGTGACTCAGGAATTGCTGCCACTTTGATTTGGTGGCACCCACACCTCCACGTGTGCTTCCGCAATCACTATGGGAGGGCAGAGAGGAAGTTCAGGGTCTCTCACAAGCAATTCTGTGCCCTAGTCACAAAATCTGTCACTTCATCTCACAATTCAGTGGCCAGAATGAGTCACCTGGCCCTTCCCAGCAGCCAAGGAGTATGGGGAGGTGAACTCTTCTGATGTGCTCAAAGGAGAAGAGGGCCAGTTAGAGGAACACGAGCTGGGTGAGCGCTCGACTTCTCCTAAGCAGATACTACTTGAGTATTGTGTTCTAAGTGGGTTTGTGGTTATTGTGTCTGGAGAACCAAGTACCCAAATGTTTGGGCTTTAATGGTTTTGTTACAGTTGTTGTTTTTCCTGACTGGAAATTATGCCATCATCTGTTCCTGGGTTTGAGCCAACAATGTTAAATCATCTGGCAAAGTGATTATACTGCTTGAGGCACAATATTAGCGACGCTGTTGTCACCGTTTGGAAAATGTAATTTGTTCGTGGTGTAAAGGAAACAAGTGGCTAAGTGTCAGACTCACCGTAGACTGGCTACGCTCTGTAGGTCATTGTTATCTGATAAAAAGTTTCTTCATCTGTGTCTTTTGATGGCTGATTTAGCTATTTCCTCGGACTGGGTTAGTGTGCACCCTGAATCATGCCTATTATCCATTAAGATCTGTATTTCTTATCTACAAACTCTATAAAGTAAAATATACCAGATATATGCCTCAGTGCATGTTCCCAGAGCAGGCATCTGGCATGCCAGGCCTTGAGAAAGGCCTTTAAGAACTTTCTGAAGATATTTGCAGGTTATACACAAGAATGATAGAGGCCTAAATTGCCCTAAATAGTTATATTTCCTAATTCACCTTCCTAAATAGGGATGTTTGGCATATATTGAGTATTGGAACAATAAGATATCTTTTTTGTCCACCATAGTGGGAAAGGTTTAAGACTTTGATAGTATTGAAAAGGATGTGGACAAACCAGCACCCTCTGGCTGAAAGTGAAAGTTGACATAACACTTTCAAAAGGCAATTGGTTAGCATGTATTAAAAGATAACTTTTCAGACCCAATGATCCAATGTTTTCAGTGCTAAAAATTTAGAGCAAATGTGATAAGAAATTTGCCACAAATTTACAAAGATTTATGTGCAAGGATATTTATTGCCATGTTGTTTATAACAGGAAACATGAAAATAACCCAAATATCTATTCATACAAAAAACTGAGAAAATGTACAATGGTGCATTATTTTTATTTTTAAAATATTTATTTATTTATTTATTTATTTATTTATTTAAGACAGAGAGAGTGGGAGAGTGGCAAAGGGAGAGGGAGAGAGAGAATCTCAAGTAGACCCAAGTGCAATGCGGAGCCCAAATCTGGGCTCCATCTCATGACCCTGAGACCATGACCTGAGCTGAAATCAAGAGCCTGATACTTAACCAACTGAGCCACCCAGGCACTCAATGGTGAACTATTTTTAAAAAATTAGATATATGGTATTTGTATAGATGGTATATATATATGTTTTCCCATGGTATGGGAAAATGTCCATGCTATATAAATCAGTGAAGAGGGAAAGTTAAAAAATAAAATGAACAGTTTGTCTAAAATTTGTTTTTTCCTAATAAATGTTATTACACATGCAAGAAAAAAATGTCTGGAGGAATAGGTACCAACTTCACAGTAGTTAGCTTTCGACGGCTGGGACTATGGGACACTTTCACTTTCTCTAACACTCACATAGTTCCATAATGTTAGAAACTTTTGGAATCAGGAAATGACATTAATTTCTTTTTTAATTTAAAAACGATGTAAAACTTTTCTCCAAGAAAGCTTATAATACAATTTTTTGAATAAACCCCAACTTCTGAGAAAATCCTGGTTCACTCTATAGCTCAGGGAATAGATTTGACAGCTCTTAACCAGCCAAGTGTAACAGAGTGGAGCTTAGCAAAAAGGCTCTGAGCAATTAAAGCTTTAGAATAATTCCCAGCCACCAGAGCTTCTAATGGAACCCTGGCCTTTGCACTGTTGTCTTTGATCTGCTCTCAGGACCTACTATTATAAGTGCTTAGTGCTTTTGGATGAGAGCTGTGCCCTCAGACCACACGCTTTAAAACTTTCCATGGCTACTAGTTGCCTACAGAATAAATCCAAATCATTTAGCACAGTATTAAAAGCCCTGTGCTATTTCCCAAGCCTCGATACCAACCTAGTTGAAGGGTTTACACAGCAAATGTTTAAGAGGTCAGGCTTTAGATCTTTAGCCAGATCTAGGATCGAATTTTCTGCTTCATCTCCATTTCAAGAAACCCTAAAACTATTTGCCTTTCAAAGCCAAGTTCACCTGTCCTTTCTCCATGCCCCCCTGCTTCTAGATCCCTATTAGAAAGCATCAAACTGTCTTTTCCCTAAACCTCCTGCATGGTTATGTCTATACTGCCTTCATGGCACCGACACTTTCTTACAAAGTAGTCTTTTTAATGACCTCCTTAATAAGAGATGAGCTGCATGAAAGTCCAAACCCCCAGAGTGTGCCACACATTGCCTATACCTGCCAGGCTGACAGTAAATGTTTGAATATTTGTGGAATTGAATGAATGAACAAATACAATTTCCCTTTTAATCAGCACCCCACCAATTTACTCATGTTGCCAGCTCCTTTGCCATTCAGCACACTGCTGCTCATCAGAGCCTAAAATCATAAAATAAAGTAAAATAAAATAAAATAAAATAAAATAAAATCCTTCTGCAAGGGGAGCAAATTCAGTTTAGGATAATGTGGCAGAATTGAAAGTGCTGAACTGAGAGCCAGGTAACCTGGCTTTATAGCCCCAGATCTGCCACTAACTAGATATGTGACTTTCAATTTCCTTCACTTTCTGGATCTGTTTCCGTGTCTTCAAAATGAACAGGATGAGATGATTTCCAAAATTGGACATTGTATTATTTTCATACAATGATAACTATTGCTATGAGATCCTTGGAGAGTGGCCACCATCATTTCTCATGTATTCTAGAATACACTTACGATCACAATAGGGACAGAAGCATTTCCTTAGAAATTCTCTCCAAATGCTCTTTCCTTGTTTGGACATAATGGGATACACCAGGGCCCCACCATCCCAACTCTTTCTGACTAGTATTGATTTGAATGAGGAAACTGGGTAGTGTTCCTTAGAAAGTAGGAGGAAGAGGAGGATGAGGGGAGGAAATTCGGTTTAAGAATTGTAGGATCAGGGAAAGCCTCTAAGAATGGGAAGGAGCTCTGGTGTGTTTATTTTCAAATTTCTGTTTTACTTCTGTTTAAATGTGTTTAAAAAGTTCTGTTCTGGGGGAAATACACAGTTACTTTTTATAATTACTATTATAACTAAACAGTTTTAAAAATTTAAAACTGCGGTACCTGGGTGGCTCAGTGGGTTAAGCTGATGGCTCTTGATTTCGGCTCAGTTCATGATCTCAGGGTCCTGGGATGGAGTCCTGAATCAGGCTGTGCGCTCAATGAGGTGTGTGTTTCAGGATTCTTTCTCCCTCTGCCCCTCCCCCACTCTCTCAAATGAATAAATAAATCCTTTAAAAATTTTTTAAACCAAAGCTCTATATTTATCAATAAAACAGTCTCTGCCTTCCCAGGCGGGGAGTAGACAGCTGAAACCAGACTGAAACCAGAGAACAAAATGGTGCAGCCAAAATTCCAAAGTTTAGGTGATGAGGCAATTGTAGGTAGGCATAAGGACAAGAGAAATTCTTATCACCTAAGTCAGGTTTTGAAAACAAGAAAGGACAGGGGCGCCTGAGTGGCTCAGTCAGCTAAATGTCCAACTCTTGATTTCGGCTCAGGTTATGATCTCAGGGTTGTGACATGGAGCCCTGAATCCGTTTCTGCACTGGGTGTGGAGTTTGCTAAAGATTTTCTCTCTCCCTCTCCCCTTTCTCCTTTCCTCTATAAAAAAAGGCAAGAAAAGACAAAAAGCTGCCAAGTTACTTAGAAGGAAAAAAGATGTACCTAGTGTTTTATTTTTAAGTATTTTAAAGATTTATTTATTTATATTAAAGAGAGAGAGTGAGAGAGTTCTGGGGGAGGGGCAGAAAGAGAACCAGTCTTAAGTAGACTCTCCCTGAGCTCAGAACCCAAGGCAGAACTTGATCTCAGGACCCTGAGATCAGACCTGAGCCAAAACCAAGAGTTGTTACCTAACCAAATGTACCACCCAGGCACCTCTAGTGTTTTATTTTTGATGAACAGATTCAATGGTCTTGCATTCAAAGTTTGAGTATTTATAAAGCTGTAATTATTTTTTACAAGATCTTATTTATTTATTTATTTGCAAAAGAGAAAGCAAGAGCAAGCATGAGCAAGGGGAGGTAGGAGGGGCAAAGGGAGAGGGAGAGGGAGAAGCAGACACTTCACTGAGCTGGGACCCCAATGTGCGGTTTGATCCCAGGACCTCAGGAGCATGACCTGAGCCAAAGGCAGACCTTAACAGACTGAGCCACCTTGGCATCCCATAATAATTTTTTTTGTGTGTGATAATAGTTGAACTTGTTGTAGAAGTCTGGTTCTAGCTTCAAGGGAAAAATCCTTTACCTATTAGTGGCAGAAGGTGCAAGTTACAAGATCAAAGATGAAATTTGGAGAGGGAAACTAACACATGGAAAAAATGCTTCCTAGTTACAAGAAACAATTACTTTAACTTTAGCTGAACCGATGATATTAATGCATCTAAAGAAATAATACATAAAAGAAAGCATGAGAGAGAGAGATTCTGTCTGTGCATGTGCGGCATAGTCTAAAGGAGAGACAAACTGAATTTTTTAAAAAGATTTTATCTATTTATTCATGACACACACACACACACAGAGAGGCAGAGACACAGGCAGAGGGAGAAGCAGGCTCCATGCAGGGAGCCCCATGTGGGACTCGATACTGGATTTCCAGGATCACGCCCTGGGCTGAAGGCGGCGCTAAACCGCTGAGCCACCTGGGCTGCCCAAACTGAATTTGATATAACATTAAGTGGAATAAACCAGATTTCAACATGTATACACAATATGATCTATTTTCTTTTTTATGGTATAATTGACAAAACATTATATTAGTTTCAGTGTACCATTGTCTTTAATTGTTATGCATACACATAGACAAATGAACAGCAGGGGTGCCTGACTGGCTCAGTTGGAAGAACATGTGGCTCTTGATCTCAGGGTCGTGAGTTTGAGCCCCACATTAGGTGTAGAGGTTACTTAAATAAATAAATTTGAACTAAAAAAGAAAAACAAATGACAGGAAATACACAAAATATGATCATAGTGGTTATAATGGAATTCTAGGCAGTAAGAAATTTTCATTTGCTTTATGATTTTCTGTATCTTCTCACTTCTCCGTGGAACTTATAAAACTTTTTCAATGTAAAAACATGAAATGAATGTCAAGGCCTGTTATGTTAACAGTTAAAAAGAAGGTCTGGCTAAAGTTCTCTGGATCCTTGAAGCCCATCTTTCTGACCAACCCACACAGATTCCTGAGGGTAGGAGATAAACCCAAAGATGCCCCAGAAAAGAGCCTACTTAGTGCTGAGTCTCTGAGTAGTTAAATATCCTGGTAAACTGGCCTGTACTACGAGTGAGGTGAAGAGATGCCTCTTGCCCCTTGATCTTAAAGGAATTTAAGCTAGAGGTAGGCCCACTCTGGTTTCCTCTCTGGGTGAGGTCAAGAGTGCCTGCTCATAACAGGAGGTGACTCTGGTCCGTCTTGTAACAGCCACATGAGATGAAGGGCTTAAGGGAGAATGCAGAGAGAGCTTGCATCACCTTGAAGAGCTGGCCTCAGTCCTGTTCTAACTGAAATCACTTTACTGTTTCCAGAAAAAGCTCCAACTCCTAGTAGGGGAAGGGAAGGGCAGAAGCAGGGGCTGTCACAGTTTGGTGTGACACACTTTGGTGACAATCCCAGGACACACGTAGCATATCACACTCACACATACACCTGAAACCAAGCATTCACCAACAATACCTTATATTCAGGGCAGGCTTCCTAGGCATGTGATTTGTACAGTAGCATAGGGCTCTGAGCTCAGGAGGGCCCCCACACTTGGTTTAACGTTCTGCTGTTGCTGTCTTGATGTTCTTAATAATTTTATTTTTGAACTTGTGTTTTGCAAGTGAAGTCGGGTGGAACAGTGGAGCATGCCCACGAGCACATGAGCTTTGAGCAGTATGCTCCTCTGCTGCCATTTCTTGCTGCCCATTTGCATACAAGTCTTGCTGACACCTCATGAGCACAGAACTCTGGTGGGCCCACCATGAGGTAGGGAGGTCAACAAGACTGGGGCCAAGGCAAGGTCAGTGGGTTGCATCTATAACTAAGTAAGGTGGGGGTGTGCTGATGGTGAAAAACCAGTGGCCACACCTTCTTTTCGAACCAGGGCTCCCTCCAACCCCTGCTCCCAGAAAGAATGCAGTAGAATACTGAGAATATCAAGACCAAGGAACCCTAGTGCATCTTAGTAGGTTACTTTCCTGTATTAGCTAACCGCTTACACTGAAAATAATGACACAGAAGGCAAAGATAATCCCTCACCAGTGAGCCGAAGGTAGAGACAGTTGTTGGGATGCACGTGTATCAAGAAAGGAGATAACATTTTTTCCTTGTGATGAGAATAGCAAATCATGATGTTGTGCATCTGAAACTAATATAATGTTCTACGTCAATTAAACCTCAATAACAAAAGAGCAATAAATAAAAATTTTGAATATGAAATGAAATCAAAACAATTGAATTAGTTTTGTGCACTGTGTTCACTATCTGGTTAGAACTACATACTTGGTATATAAGCATGTATGAGCTACAAAATATGAATTGTGTGATTCTAGTCATTCTGCATGTTGGTTAAATGTTCTTACATTTGCATTTTATTTTTTAAATATTTTAATTTAAATTTAATTTGTCAACATATAGTATAACACCCAGTGCTCACCCCATCAAGTGCCCTCCTCATTGCCCATCATCCAGTTACCCCATGTCTGCAGCCACCTCCCCTTCCACAGCCCTTTGTTTGTTTCCCAGAGTTAGGAGTCTCTCATGGTTTGTCTCCCTCTCTAATTTTTCTCATTCAGTTCCCCTCCATTTCCTTGTAATCCCTTTCACTATTTCTTATATTCCACGTGTGAGTGAAACCATATGATTGTTCCTCTCTGGTTGACTTATTTCACTTGGCATAATACCCTCCAGTTCCATCCACGTCAAACCAAATGGTGGGTACATTTGCATTTTGAACCAGCATTGCAAAACATAAAAAAGTCTAGTGAAATTCGTTTTATTAATTTTAAATTTTATTTTTTTCCTTAGGATAACAGATAAATAGCAAATTAAAAAATACTGTGACAAGTCAAGCCACAGATTGCAGAATAAAGGAAAAAGCTTTATATTTGAGTAACTTTAATAATACCTTTTTCCTGATTTTTGAGGAAGGAGCCCCACATTTTCCATATTCTGTAGTCACTCGTGCCTATAATATGGGGGGGGTGTCCTGGGATGCTTTCTACTCTGGTCTTCTTTATTTGTTCTTAAATGCTCCTCATGATCCACTAAATTTATTTCATGACCCCAAAGCGTTGTGATGGGCAGTTGGAAGAACACTGCTCTAGAGGTTAGAATGCATGGTTACCATTCACCAAACATTTTTCTCCTAAGCAAAAGCAAAGGGCTTAACAGCCAGGTCTGTAGTCAACCAAAGGTAGTATTGTCCCTCCCTTAGGGGAGATAACCAGAGGTATCAGGAAAGTCCTGCCATCACCTTCACAAGACTGCTTGATTAATTATTGCTATGGCTTCTAGAACCAATGAGATGGATAATTTGGTCCCTCAAGACCTTATGCTTATGTGTCTTTGATCTTACCCAGGAGTCTCTGCAATCCATCAAAGCTATTCTAGGTACTAGGTCAAGAAGTCACTCCCAATTTTATTTCCCATCTAAAATCATGCATGAATAGGGACGCCTGGGTGGCTCAGTGGTTTAGTGCCTGCCTTCGGCCCAGGGCGTGATCCTGGAGTCCTGGGATTGAGTCCCACATGGGGCTTCCTGCATGGAGCCTGCTTCTCCCTCTGCTTGTGTCTCTGCCTCTCTCTCTCTCTGGGTCTCTCATGAATAAATAAACAAAATCTTTAAAAAAATAAAATCATGCATGACTGTTATCTCAATAGGTCATTAGACAGGGTTATGCAATGTATGCCAGATATTGACATCCTGCAGAGGAAACTACATTTCAAACAAAACTAACACTGTGGTGGTTCCAAGCATAAGCATAGGAGTTAGTTAGACACAGGGCTAATCCCAGTTTTGCCCCTCTCTTGGGCATGTGAGGATCTTTCTAAGTTTTGATGACCTCGTCTGTAACATGGGAATGTTAACACTTACCTCGTAGTGTTAATGTGAGGAGAAAATTAGTTAATGTGTGTGAAGTGCCTAATAGCACTTAGTAAATGATAGCTGTTGTCAATTGTATTTCCAACAGATAAATCTAAGTAAAGTTTTTGAAGTTTCTTTTTTTTTAAAGATTTTATTTATTTATTCATTAGAGACAGAGAGAGAGAGAAGCAGAGATACAGGCAGAGGGAGAAGCAGGCTCCATGCAGGGAGCCCGACGCGGGACTCGATCCTGGGCCTCCAGGATCATGCCCTGGGCTGAAGGCGGCGCTAAACCGCGGAGCCACCGAGGCTGCCCAGTTTTTGAAGTTTCTTTTTTTTTAATTTTTATTTATTTATGATAATCACACAGAGAGAGAGAGAGAGAGGCAGAGACACAGGCAGAGGGAGAAGCAGGCTCCACACACCGGGATCCCAACGTGGGATTCGATCCCGGGTCTCCAGGATCACGCCCTGGGCCAAAGGCAGGCGCTAAACCGCTGCGCCACCCAGGGATCCCAGTTTTTGAAGTTTCTTACAGAACTTTCATCTTGGATTGTTCGGTCCAGCCCAAAGGGCCTTTCTGGGGTAGCTGTTCTGTGGTTCCCAATGGGGGGGGGGGGTTACTTCGCCTCCCTGGGCAATATTTGACAATGTCTGGAGACATCTTTGGTTGTCACAACTGCTGGGGACGTGTTAATGACATGTAGTGGGTAGAGGCCAGGGATGCTGGTAAACATTCCACCATGTACAGTCCGTTCCCCCACCCCAACATGACAAATCATGACCCAATGCAAAATATCAGTAGAGCCAGGGTTGAGAAATCCCGCCCTGGTTGAAGTCTGGACCATCTACAACCATTGATAGCATCTATGGGAAACTGTACATCTCCCTGTCACCTGCAAAATTGGATTCCTCTAACTTCTTAACTTCCAAAATTCCTAGAGCTATCAGAATATGTGGCACATGGTGCAGTGTCAAAGAAAAATATCCATACTTATCTGAAAAAGTTATTAAAATACTTGTCTTTTTTCCAATTACATGTCTGTATGAATCTTGATTCCCTTGTCCTGTAACTAAAACAGCATATGGCAACTGATTGAACACAGAAGCCAATATGAGAATCCAGCCATCTTTTATTATCCCAGACACTAAAGAGAGTTTCAAAATGCAAAACAATGCCACTTTTCTCATGAATTCTTTTTGTTTTGGAAAGCATAAGGTTTTTAAAAAATTCATCTTGCCAGTTCTGAGAAATACTTATCCTCGATATGAAATTAAAATAGCAAATGGGACACAGCCCTCACCACCTATCTGAATAGCTATCACATCTGTGAGTCTTCTTCCTGAGATGAAAGAGATTCTAAATAAGAATCTAGCTGACTTTTTGTCATCTGTTTTCTAGGGATAGACACAACCCGAGTGAGAATACGTGGATTCCTAGAAAATGTGTCACTGAAATTGAAATAAAAACAGAAGCTCATTCCCAGAGACAAGTTTGGAAGATTGTAGGGAAGGGAATGGATGAATCAAAGGGTAAATACATACGAATGGATGGAAATTTGAGGTAGAAAGTGGTGAGATAAACAAGAGAAAAGTGAATCGAAGCTGCACCATTCTCTGTAACAAAACTATAATGGAGCTCAGAGCAGCAGTTAGCCACCAGGAAACAATTCAAATGTCCATTAACAAGAAGAGGGAGAAACAACTCGGAATGTATTCTTGCCATGGAATGCTACTCAGCCGTGGAAAGGAATGATCTGCTGATACACACAACACAATCTCAACAGCATTATGATGAGTGAAAAAAGCCAGGCACCAAAGAATATATACAGTATGATTCCATTTATAGAAGGTTAAAGAACAGGCAAAGCCAGCTAGTGGTGATATAATTCAGAACAGCGGGTACCTATGAGAGTGTAGGGATTGACTGGAAAAAGGCACAGGGGGACTCTCTGAGATTACGTGGGTAATAGTAACGTGTCTGTGTACTTTTTCCAAAGGTCATAAAACTGGGCATGCAAGATCTGTGCCTTGAACCAAATTAAATTGTACCTCACTGAAAAAAATAAATTCATCAACCAATGGCTCAGTTGTGTTTCGAAGGAATCTGTTTGTTGCTCTTCTCTCCTAAGACACTTTTCTTTCCAACTGCAATGGTTGGAGCATGGCTGTCACCACCTGTGCTCTGTTCTTGTGCATCTGAGACAATTCCCCTTCCCAGAGTATGTCTAGCCTTACATGGATGTGCCCCTGTGTCCTCTCACAGAACTTCATGCGATGTCTCACTTGCAGAGTACGGAGAGGGCCAGAATGGGGAAAAAGACTAGTTTCTCCAGCAAAAGCATCCCAACAATCTACTTTTCCCCAGCTCCATTTCTCTACCCAGAGCACCCTGGGAGCCTCCTAGGTGAACTCCTTGCTTCCAATCCTGCCCTGCTACAGTCCTTTGCCTACACAGCAGCTGCATCAATCAGATCATCTCATTCCCCTGCTGGAACCTTCCAGTGGCTTCTCACCATATTCCAGAAGATATCTGAACCCCTCCCTCGCTCCTACAAAGTCCCGCATGAACTCTTCCTGCCTTCCCCATCAGCCACTCTGCCACTTACTATTGTTTTTTTTTTAAGATTTTACTTATTTATTTTAGAAAGAGAGCACAAGTGGGGAGTATGGGGGGAGAGGAGCAGAGGGAGAGGGCAAAACAGACTCCCTGCTGAGCAGGGAGCCAGATGATGCGGGGCTTGATCCCAGGACCCTGGAAATATGACCCAAGCTGAAGGCAGATGATTAACCGACCTACTCAGGTGCCCCTGTGTCACTTACCATTGTGTTCTGTCTTGCTTTCAGTTCAAAAACACCAAGTTCTTTTCTGACCTTGGACAATCACCCAAAGCCATTTCTTCTGCCTAGAAAGCTCTTCCCAGTGTCTCTCCCAACTGACTAACTCACACATTCTGCAAATCTGCTAGAATGCAGCTTCCTCAGAGAGGCCTTTTCTGATTCCCCAGGTTGTTTGCTTCTCCTGTCACTCATTCTTAGAGCACATCACCTTATTTTATTCATGGAACTTCTCGTGATTTATAGTTATGGATTTACTAGCATATCCATATGCTTATTGTATATATTCCCTACTAGGATGTTGTTTCTCAGAGTCCAGTGCTTATTCACCAAGAAATATTTGGTGAATGAATGTTCCCATCCTGCTAATAACCGCCTTGAAAGGGTCTTCTGCTGGAGTACTTTGGAGGCTGCTATGAAGACTGGGCCTAATGAAAAAGACAAGGGAGCATCAGTAGAAGTACTCTACACAAAATAGAAAGAGCAGGAGTGTAACAGTGAAGGGTGATTCAGAGGCAGATAGTTCTAAAATGAGACTCATGCTTTAGCTGATGCTATGAATACTGAACTAGCGCTGGGTGCTGGGGAGACTGCCAAGGACAGGATAGATAGCCCCTGCCCCCATGGCGTTCATGTTCTAGTGGAGCAAACGACTGCATGATATGCATAATACAAGGTCAGGGCTCTGGTGGTAGTTCCAGGTTCCAGCTAACAGCAGCTCTTGAGACTCCGCTTCCAACCCCCTGCAATTAGAAACTTAGCAAGGGCTGAGAAGTCCCACCCCAGCCTGATCACGTTGCTTCTCTCTGCTGTCTCCCTATGTTACACTCCATCCTGACCAGTTCACTGTGTTTCCTGTTTTCACTGTTTCCCAGCCATGGCTGCACGGTGGGATTGTTTAGGGAGGCTTTAAAAATAATGATACGCTGGGCTCCCCTCCCCCAGTTACTCAGTTTTAATTGTTCTGGTGTGTGGTCAGGGCAGACAGATATTTTAAGTTCCCAAGGTGATTCTAATGTGTAGCCAAGGTTGAGATACTGAATTAGAAAGAATACTGCAAGACACAACAAGGGTGGACATCAGTGATTTTTTTTTAAAGATAGTATTTATTTGAGAGAGAGAGAGAGGTGGGGTGGAGCAGAGGGAAAGGGATAATCAGACTCCCTACTAAGCGGGGAGCAGGGCTAGATCTGAAGACCCTGAGATCATGACCTGAGCCAAAGTCACACACTTGACCGGCTGAACCACCCAGGTGTCCCAACATCTGTGACTTTTTTTCAGTGTGAAATAACTTTATTTCATGATACTTACTTCCTAACTCTTTTATCAAAATGTTTCTTTAAATTTTTTTTATTTTTTATGATAGTCACACACAGATAGAGAGAGAGAGGCAGAGACACAGGCAGAGGGAGAAGCAGGCTCCATGCACCGGGAGCCCGACGTGGGATTCGATCCCAGGTCTCCAGGATCACGCCCTGGGCCAAAGGCAGGCGCCAAACCGCTGCGCCACCCAGGGATCCCTGAAAGCTCCGCACACCTTATTCATGATAACCCATACATGCATCACCTGAAGAATGGATCATCAAAATCATTACACCCATACAATGGAACAACATTCAGTTATGGAGGAATAACTGAATGTTAAGGAATGAAGTACTGGTCTGTGCTAAGACATACGTGAAACATTGTAACTTTGAAAACCTTATGTAAAGTGAAAGAATTCAGATACAAAGGGCCACCCACATATTATAATTCCGTTTATATGTAATATCTGAAATAGGCAAATCTTTTTAAAAAGATTTTATTATTTATTTATTTATTTATTTATTTATTTATTTATTTATTTATTTATGACACACACACACACAGAGAAAGAGAGAGAGAGAGAGAGAGAGAGAGAGGCAGAGACACAGGCAGAGGGAGAAGCAGGCTCCATGCAGGGAGCCTGACATGGGACTTCATCCTGGGTCTCCAGGATCACGCCCTGGGCTGAAGGTGGCGCTAAACCGCTGAGCCACCCGGCTGCCCTGAATTAGGCAAATCTATAGAGCCAGAATTACATTAGTGGTTGTCAGGACTGGTGGGAAGGGGAAGAAATGGGGGAGTGACTGCTAATCTCCACAGGGTTTTCTTTTGGGACTGATAAAATGTTCTGGAATTAGACAGTGGTGATGGTTGCAGGATTTTGTGTATGTGCTAAACGCCACTGAATTGCACTCTTTAAAAAGATGCATTTTATGGTATGTGAATTCTGTCTCAAGTAAAACGTATTCTTCCTATGTGATACACAGTATGTTCCAGCACCTGGAACAATGTGCCATTATTCCTCCTGCAAAGTTACAGATGTGAACAGGAATCACAGAGATTTGTAAATGTCCAGGCACAGAATTTGTATTTGTTTTTGTTTCTGTAGGTCACAAATGTAGTGTTCTAAATTTGCCTGATCAGAAGACTCACTTGAGAGCATGTTAAAAATAAAGAGTTCTAGGGGCACCTGGCTGGCTCAGTGGGTGGAACATGTGACTCTTGATCTCGGGGTATGCATTTGTGCTACATATTGCATGTAGAGATTACTTTTAAAAATCTATTAAAAATCTTAAATATATATATTTATAACTATAACTAACTATAACTATAACTATAACTATAACTATAACTATATATATATATAGTTCCAGATCCCTTTGGTGGAGATTTCTGGTTGGTAATCAGATTAAGGTCTGGGGTGGTACCTGAATATCTGTTATTTTAATAATACCTGGAGTGATTTTGATGTTCAGTAAGGTTGGGAAACATTATCTTTTTTTTTCAAATAAAGTTTCCTTTTTTATTAACATCTTTTAAAATTTGAAGTACTGTTGACACAGAATGTTACATTAGTCCGAGGTGTACAACACAGTGATTCAACAAGTCTATACATTATGCTGTGCTCACCACAGTGAACAAAAAAACATCTTAAGTGAAGGGAAGCCAGTGAAGGTTTATTCTCTTTTAATTGAGAATTGTTATTTTCTGAAATGTCTTATTGTTTCTGTAGCTTGTTAGAATAGAGTTAATTTAATCAGAATTCTGATTTACCACATGTTTGCCAAAGAGCCATTCAGTGCCCTTATATGTGATCTATGTTAAACAATGGGAAATGGGCTGTGTATTTGTAAAGCCCATTTGATGCTGAGTCTAATTATGTCTCTGTAGTCAGTTCCCACAGTTAGCAGATGTGAATTGATGTCAACTGTAGATTTCTTTTTTTTAATGTTATTTATTTATTCATGAGAGACACAGAGAGAAAGAGGCAGAGATACAGGCAGAGGGATAAGCAGGCCCCCGCAGGGAGCCCAATGTGGGACTCAATCCCAGGTCTCCAGGATCACGCCCTGGGCTGAAGGCGGCGCTAAACCACTGAGCCACCCAGGCTGCCCTCAACTGTAGATTTCTAACTGCTTGCTCATTGTTTTCCCATCTTGTTCCTTTTTTCTTTTATCCATGGGTAGCACATTTCTAACATTTACATCATTTATGCAGTGTTTCTCAAAATGGAAAATATCTTTCCTGACAGTATTAAACACAATTTTTTTAACTATAAGGGGAAAAAATAAAGTTCTCCAGACTTGCCTACTTCTCAGAAAGAACTTCTGTTAATGCCATGTTATATATACTTCCAGACACTTTATGCATATATACAAAAATGGAATTATACTACGCCTTCTGTCTTTTTCACTTTGGTGAACATCTCTTCATGACAGTGCTTTCGAGAAGGTACCTTGTTGAGTGCTACTTTGTCCATACTAATGGCTATCTGGTGCAAAAATTAGACAAGATTACTAGTACCCTGTTTTGGCTAGAGTATATTGTGGGTGAAAATTGGTCTGACCCCATTAGAGGACAATCTTGCATTCCCTATCAATATTTAAATTGCCCACACCCTATGATCCACCCATCACATTTCCAGGACTCTAACCACTTCTTTAGAAATGGCACAAGTGCATCAAGACATTTGCACAACAATACTCATTGCAGCACTAGTTGGTGTCAAAATGTAGAAAAAACCAAATGTTTTTCAATAGGGAAATGGTTGAATAAATGATGGTGTAATATACTGTGTAACTCTCAAAAAATGAATGAAGTATATCTGCATGTGCTGTCATGGAAAGATAACAGGAAGTAATGTTAGGTAAAAAAGCAAAATTACAGAACATTGTGTGTACCATGATTCTAGTTTTATAAAAAAGTGTTTCTTCAACATATCTAATTTATATGTGTAGATAACACATACCTCTGTGTGTGTATATTTTTATATACCTAGGATACCTAGAATACACACATACCTAGAATACAGAGATGCATCCCTAGAAAAATGTGTGGAATATAACAGCAAATGTTCACAGTAATTTCCTTTGGTGAGTGAGACGTTTACTTTTTTTGTATTGTAACATATCTAAATTTATTGCAATGAACAAGCAAAGCAAGCAAAGTGAATATATATATATATATATATATCTGTAAGTATATATATATTCAGAATATATGTCTACTTAGAATATACAAATTACAGCTGGAATTGTATAATTCCATCTGGAAGCTGTACTTTTGTGAGAGTTTGCAGTTTTTGAGAAGTCTGCACATGATTCGGGCTGGGATTTAGTTTAATCTGGAGGGACAAGCACATAGGTAAAGGATAGATGGCCAAGACACCCTAGAAAGAAAAATCTCCAGTACCTCATGACTATATGCAAATACAGACTCACTGAAAGAACCTGGGGATGCCAATTTCCTGTGTAGGGAAGCCAGAGGAAGAAATTTAAATTTTTATTTTTATTTTATTTTAAGCAAGCTCCACACCCGTCATGGGGTTTAAACTCACAATCCAGAGATAAGAGTTGCCTGCTTTACTGACTGAGACTGCTGGGTGCCCCACTGGAGGAGTAATTTTGAAGGGGAAATTGTAACTTCAGAATCTAGACAGATGTGTCAGTTATCTGTTGCAGCAAAGTAAGTGCCTTCAAAACTTAGAGACTTAAAATAACAATAATCATGTATCACCTGTATTGTTTCTGCAGATCAGGAATTCAGACTAGGCACAGTAAGGGAAACTTGCCTCTGCTCCATGATGTCTGCGCCCTCAGCTGGAAGATGCAGAGGCCAGGAGCTGGAATCATCTGATGGCTTTCTTACCCACATGTCTGAAGATCAATGCTGGTGTTGGCTGGGGCCTAGCTGGGACTGTCTGCCAGAATGCCAATGTGTGGCCTCTTTGTGTGGCCTGGGTCCATCACAACATGGTGACTGAGTTCCAAGAATGAGCATCCTGACAGAATGAGAGAGAGAGAAAGCATGTGAGAGGGGTCCAGGTGGAAGCTATATTGCCTTGGATGTCTCCCAGCCCTGCTTCCACTGCAGTACATTGGCCAATGCAGTCACAAGCCCACATC
This sequence comes from Canis lupus familiaris, assembly GCF_011100685.1. Lineage (NCBI taxonomy): Eukaryota > Metazoa > Chordata > Mammalia > Carnivora > Canidae > Canis > Canis lupus. The sequence continues at coordinate 106,696,677 of NC_049260.1, forward strand.
CCCAGATTCAAGGGTAAGAAGCATAGACCTCATTTTGCAGTGGGAAGAATGAGCCACGTTGTAAAAGCAGTGGGTGAGATCCATAAGTGTGGGTATCTTTGGAAAATACCATCTCTCATATCTACATCATACCTTTAGGTGAATTAGAGTATTTTTTTTTAAATTTTTATTTATTTATGATAGTCACAGAGAGAGAGAGAGAGAGAGAGAGAGAGAGGCAGAGACACAGGCAGAGGGAGAAGCAGGCTCCATGCACTGGGAGCCCGATGTGGGATTCGATCCTGGGTTCCAGGATCGCGCCCTAGGCCAAAGGCAGGCGCCAAACCGCTGCGCCACCCAGGGATCCCTAGAGTATTAATGTTTCAATGGATTATCACTTTCAGAGAGATCTGTACTTAACTAGGGGCTCTTAACTAGGTCCATGACTTGACCTAAATGAACAAGTCATTAAATGTGGGGAAGCTACTTCATTAAAGGTGGGAGCCATGATTTGAGGAAGAGTGCTTTAGACTAATATAAAAGGCTTAATGTAAAAATAAAAGAAACTCAGAGGCCTTGCCTTATTCTTAGGTTTAATCTTCCCAAGACTGTTTCTAGACTCACGCGTTAAATACAAGGTATGCTAAATTTCTAGAAGTTCATCAAACACACTATCTTGGGCTGGGTTCCCAATAAGCAGAGTCAGAGCGAGACAAGGATCTGGGTGCTTGTAATTGACTGAGGGAGAGCTCTCAGGAAGAAGGGGATGAGGGAAGCACCATGAGGCAGGTCTAAGAATGGCTGTGGTCTCATTTGGAGTCTGGCTTTGGCCAGATCCCAGGTCACTATGAAAGTGTGGATGACATCACAAGGTGATCCCATTCTGAGGCAAGGGGACTGTGTCAGTCAGTCATTGGAAGGAGGAAGAGGGGAGGCGAGCAGGCTGCCTAACCTCTAGGCCAAAGTGGCTCTTACCTCTCAAGGCAATTTTCCAGAGAAGGGAGAGAAGTTGGGAGCTGTTAGCAGCCCCTATTTACACAGCTATCAGATGGGGCCAGTGGCCATGTCAATGGAACCTGGGCAGGGTCCCAGCAACAGCTATCATGTACCTCAGTCTGTTTCAAGACCTCAGACTCTGCCTTGTACGAGTCCTTTATCCTAGGATATAAATCTTTCTTTCATCAGTGATAATCACCTCCTCCAGTAGGCTTTCCCTGATAACTAGCTGGCTACACACTACCCTTCCATGCTCATATAGAAGCCTGTGAAAGTCTCCCTATAGCTCAGCATTTATCACGTTGCACTCAGAGTACCTGCTTATATAACCAGCCTTCCCCCGTGGAGTAGACACTTACCAAGGCAGGAACCTTGTCTGTTCATCTTTTTGCCCCAGGAAGTTAGCAGAATGCCAGGTGGAGCAGGCCTGAATAAATATCTGGTGAATTGCACAACAGGTAAGTGACTTCTTACGGTGGTAGTTCAAGAGCAGCCGGCTCTGCTGTTAAGACTCTTCCATCCCCAGATAGTAGGAGGGAAAATGGAAAATCCAGTTATTTGTGACACATTAAGTGATTTATGACAAACTAGCTGTAGGGCTTCTCCCTACACCTAAGTACAAATACTGTCCTACTACTGGTACATTTTAAAGAATATGTTCTAACATGGTTTAAATGTTGTCAATTTTTTTTAAAAAAATAGTGTTACGATGAAGAGGGAAAATGATGAAATCTATGCGCTAGCAGGAAAAGAAATCTTTTTTAAAGATTTTATTTATTTATTTGAGAGAGAGAGAACATGAGCGGGGAGGGGTTGGGGAGAGGGAGAAGCAGGCTCCCCACTGAGCAGGGAGCCGAGGGTTGGGGGGACTCAATCCCCGGACTCTGGGATCATGACCCAAGCTGAAGGTAGATGCTTAACCATCTGAGCCACCCAGATGACCCAAGAAGTGATTTTTTTTTAAGTGGCTATGGCTTGGTGTAAGCTATTGGAGGATTTGTCCCAGCACCAATCCTCCCCAGAGATCAAAAAGGGAAACTGAAGATATGTCAGTACTATTGGCTCTCAGCTGAAAAGGGCCTGAATTGAGGGATAAGGAGGGAGATGAATTTGAGTAATGTCTACAAGGTAAAAAGCTCCCTGCTACTCAATGGCAAAGACAGAGGGCCCGGGTCACTAGAGGCAGGAGAGGCCAGGGCTGGCTCCCCTGCTGCTGTGCTTGGAATCTCTGGCAGGGTGCACAGCCCTGGAGCACCGCAGACAGTGAGGATGCTCTTGCCTTGGGAGTTTCTGACTGAGGTTCCATAAGATGGGGGGGGGGGTGAGGGGTGATGAATGAGGTGGTGGCCTCATGGCAGTGAAGTGGAAGGAGCGGAACACTGCAGAAGATCCCAGGGATCCTACGCCCTGATGGGTGACAGGAAGTTATCCAAGTGGCAAAACCCTCTGGGAAGGCTCTCTGGGGGCTGTCCTGAGCCAAATTTCATCCCCAGCTATTGTTTTTTTTGTTTTTGTTTTTGTTTTTTTTTTATCCCCAGCTATTTTTATGTTTAGCTTCTGCCATCTCTCAGAGTACCCCGGTCTATAAATGTCCAGATGACTTGCTATGTCTGAGCCCAGGGCAGAAGGGAGCAGCTGAAAAGGATTGGGCTGGGCCCCTGTGCTAGGCAATTTGCTGCCATCCATTGGCAGAGGCCTGGACCTCAAATGTCCCAGGGTTGCCTCACTAGCTCTCCTCCCATCAGGTTTCACAAAGAAGATTCCCTGGGCGTGGGTAAATCAACAGGTGTCAGTAGGCAGATCACAGCAAAGCCAGGTCCCACATAACCTCATAGGATAGGTTATCAAAGACCAGTCTTAGGGGAATGAGAGGGCATCTCCAGGCCTGTGGTGCTGCTCAGGGCTGGTGGACCACTCCTGCCCTCCTCTCTCTAAGCCCCTCTGCATCCTGCTGGTGAGTTCATTCCTCCCGGGCTGCTTCTAATAGGCATCTGGGCTCTTGGCACTCTGTACACATCCCCTCATCCCGCTATTATTTCTGCAGAGTGGGGAAGGAGAGCTGGGGCACAGGGGTCCAGCAGCTGACCAGTTGAGGGACTTCAGTTTCTTTCCATAATGGGACCAATAGGCCTTACCTCATAGGACTGTTGCCCCTGCCCTGAGGTTAGGGGTGCAAAGCACCAAGCACCTGGCCTGGTGCGTTGTTAGTGCTTCAGTAATGAGGCACCCAGAACTCTGATGTATGCCCCCCAAATCTGCCAGAGTGGGGCAGCTTTTCCTCCTTCAGAGGCTTATTTTTATACTTTCTCCCAGCCAGCTTGCCTCCTACATATTTATACTTGGGTGTCCCTACTTCATTTTCTCCATAGTGTTTGTCTCACATACTAGATACTTACTTGTTTATTGGTTCTTCATCCCCAAGGGCAGGGATTTTGGCCTTTCTTGTTCATTGATGTATGTCTAGCTCCTGCAACAAGGCCTGGTGCACAGTAGATGTTTCATAAACATTTGTTGACCGAGCCACCCCCCCCCAATATGCATCTCTTCTTTCATCCTCACTTTCAGTCTGTGGCCTCACGGTTGCCCTGTTGCTCAAGCCAGAATACTGGTCCTCCTCGGCTCCTTTCTTTTCCTCACACCCAGACTCAGTCAATGGATACCCTAACACCTAAGAGTCCCTGGCACCACACGCTTCCCTTCATTCCCTTGTTAGTGTGACAAGCTGACTCACCTAGAAAGAGATGTCTAATTTGTCTCCTAGAGTCAATGCTTGCCCGCATCTAACCCATTCTCAGAGCTACAGACAGAACAAGACCCAAACACAATCCTTCAGTGGTGCTTCACCGCTCCCGGACTAAAAGTCCAAGTCCCTATCAGGCCCCACATGGCCTGGCTCCTGCCTGCCTCTGCAAGCTCATCTCCAGTCACCTCTACCCCCTTCTTATTCCCCTGCCCTCTCTCCCCTTTAATATAGAACTTTCGTTTTCTTTTTACCAGCTTGCTTTTCTTTTTTCTTTCTTTCTTTCCTTCTTTCTTTCTTTCTTTCTTTCTTTCTTTCTTTCTTTCTTTCTTTCTTTCTTTCTTCTTTCTTTCTTTCTTTCTTTCTTTCTTTCTTTCTTTCTTTCTTGATCTTATTCATTTATTGATGAGAGACACAGAGAGGCAGAGACATAGGGAGAGGGAGAAGCAGTTTCCCTGCGGAGAGCCTGATGCGGGACTCCATCCCAAGACCCCCAGATCATGACGTGAGCCAAAGGCTGATGCTCAACCACTGAGCCACCCCGGTGCCCCTACCAGGTCTCTTTTAATGTCACTCACCATCTTGCTCCCCTCACCATTTCCTGACTAGAATGCTGTCCCTGGTCCCCTTTACCCTAGCTCACTTCCACTGGCCCTCCTTCCCCGGGCTACTTTGTTTCTTGTGTGTCAGCTTCAAAGTCATCTCCTCAGGAAACGTCTGGTCATCCCTCTGAGCTCTTCACGCCCTCTAGAGCCCTCTAGAGCGTGTGCTCCTTCCCAACATGCCCATGACACCATCCTTTGCCTGTTTCCCAGCACGTCATAGACACCGTGTCTACTCTTTTGATCATTTTCCCCAACAGAATGTCATCTCCATGGACATGGACTCTATCTGTTCTTGCTTTGGTTTAAAACTTACATAGAACTTACTCTGTGCTGAGCCCCTCTATAAACTGCTTACAGATATTAATGCATTTGCTCCTCATAACAGTTATATGAGGCATTAGTCTTATTACCATTCTCCAGACGACAAAGCTGAGGCAGAGAGAGGTTGAGTAGCTTGCCCAGGATCAGAGAGCTAGCCAATGGTAGAGTTGGGATTTGAACCCCCAAATTCAAGCTCTGAACCCCTGCAATATACCATTCCCCTTCTTCACCAAGGGATTCTCGTCGTCTGCCATATAGCAGGTGTAGCCAAGAAATATTTGGGAAAAAGAAAGAATGCATGAACACCGATGGAGGGGGGGTAGCCAAGGCTTCTGTGGGGCAGTGGCAGGGTGGGGGGAGAGGTAACCCAGACTGAGACAGAGAGTAAGTTTAGGAGTCCAAGGAGTTGAAAGGAATCATGCAAGGGGTAAGGAAGACATCAATAGGAGTGGCAGGTGATGAAAGAAACACTGGCCTGAGAAGGGGAGCTCACAAAGGCAGGTGACAGCTCCACAGTTGGCAAAGGAAAATATAGAATAGGCCCATGGATCTGGCTAGGAGCTGGCCCCTAGGGACCTCGGGGTGGGGATGGGGTGGGGGTAGTTTCCAAAAAGTACTGGGGAGAGAAAACAGACTTTGGGGTTAGGGTGGGGGTAGGCATGGAAGAGGGAGCCAGAGCTGGAGCAGCCCTATGCAGATCTTACTTCCCTCTGAGTCCTGGGCTGCAGTGGCAGGACTCAAGAAGGGGGAGTCATCAGGTTAAGTCAGGTCTTTTCTAGAGATGCCAATGTGATTAGGGCCTGCTTAAAGGCAAGAGGTAACAAATCTTTGGAGAGTGAGAAGTCAGACCAGCTCTCCCTTGAGGCGGTGGAGGGGGACTGCACCGCATCTTGGCCAATGGCGGGATTAGGGTGTAAACATGGGGCAAAGTATGCTAACATTTGGTGTGAAGGGAGTGAAGGCTAGGAGAGCAGTGCTTGGGAGGAACTTCCCCCCCTACCATCCCCCAGAGCTGTCTGGTAACCCCAGACATGAGGTAGAAAGGTCTGGAATGGAGGGGGATGGTGCTGGGTATGGTGAGGCATTAAAGTGGATTGATTTAGAGACTACAGGTGAAAGAAAAGCAGATAAAGGGCAGAGACATGAAGAGGAAAGAGGAAATGATTTTCAAGAGCTAGCGAGTTCAAAAAGCCGGAGAAAACCAGAAAGAAGACAGGATGGTTAGTGCAGGTCACAGGGCTGCGGTGAACAAAGCATCCTGTTACCTGGCCAGGGGCCTGGCAGTGCAAATGGAAGCAGGTCGGGAGAGGGTTTCGCTGAGGGGGGGCACACGGTGAGCAGGCCCCAGCAAGAGTCACCACAGAAGGAAGCATGAGTTGAACCTCAGGGAGGTAGCACTGTGTTTGGTTGGTTGGGTGGGTTGGTTGGTGGGTGGGTTGCGAGGTGGGGTGGGGATATCTCAAGGGGCTGCCCCAGTTCACAACTGGCATTTTGGGGCCACTGGTGCCCAAACCCCAAGGGGAAGGGGAGCTGTCCTGCTTGAGTGGGGGTGGCAGGCAGGGGCCAACAAGGCAGCCCAGGCAAGCTGAGGAAAGCAGCGCCCAAGAAGACGATGACAAGAAGGGACAGACAACATTGTGACAGTTCAGCAAACAATTTCTTTCAACAACCCTTGGCTGAGCATGTGCTTTGTACCATTGCTTATAGGCTCTGCCTGATCACCAGGACTTTACATTCCAGAAGGAGATAAAACCAAGGCACCAATCAAACCTATAACATGAAGGGACTGATGGTCTGGGGCTGAAAAAGATGGAGAAAGGATTCTGGGGTTGGGGGCTAATGTTGATGTATGCCAAAGACATGCAATTAAGGAGTCTATGCACACTCCATCATGACATGAGGTTTACTTTCCTCCAAGAGATGGAGAGGTTGCATGCTGAGGACTAGGGATTTGGTTTGATCTGAATAAGCCCCTAAGTCCACTAGATGGCTATTTTAAAGAAATATATTGTCACATTTGTCATTTTATGACAATACACAGATAATTTTCAGATTCTATATTTACATCATTTCAATTCCATTTGCCCTTATGCTGAGAAAGATCAATAACGTGCCCTGGTAGGGGAAGAAAAACCATGAAAAGGCATTTACCTGCATGAGGAGCCCATTCTAAGAATGGTCTTGCTGGACCTGTGTGCCCCTGAACTCGACCTCAGAAGCACTGCCTGACTGAAACTATGTGTCCTTCCCTAATATGGATAAAGCATTTCTGAAAACTGTTTCAATAGTATTCACCTTGGAGGGATTGTATTGAATACTTTGTATGTCATTTTGTAACATAATATCTTGCCTGATTGTAAAACTAGGGCACTCTCATTGTAGAAAATTTGAGGGAATGTATAAAGAAGATTTTTTTGAATGTCATCTCAAAATGCCATTTGTGAACTGTGGCATAGCTTTAGCCATCTATCTATCTACCTGCCCAGCATCTTTAATATAATATAAAAATATAAATGCATATTATTATCAATATATGTATTACTATAAATGTTTTTCTACTATAAATGTTTTTATATAGATATAAATGCATAAAGAATGAGTGTGATATGCCTCACTTCACAAATGATATCTACATATTATGTTGATTATATATAAAATATAATATATATAATATGAAATATATATATGATATAAACCCAAGTGCCCCAGGAAGTATTTTTTAAAAGATTTATTTATGGAATGTCTGGGAGGCTCAGCAGTTGAGCATTTGCTTTTGGCTCAGGGTGTGATTGTGGGGTCCCAGGATCGAGTCCTGCATTGGGCTCCCTGCATGGAGCCTGCTTCTCCCTTTGCTTGTGTCTCTGCCTCTCTCTCTCTCTCATGAATAAATAAATAAAATATTTTTTTTTTTTAATTTTTTTTTTATTTATTTATGATAGGCACACAGTGAGAGAGAGAGAGGCAGAGACACAGGCAGAGGGAGAAGCAGGCTCCATGCACCGGGAGCCCGATGTGGGATTCGATCCCGGGTCTCCAGGATCGCGCCCTGGGCCAAAGGCAGGCGCCAAACCGCTGCGCCACCCAGGGATCCCAATAAAATATTTTTAAAAAAGATTTATTTATTTTAGAGAGAGAGTGTACATGTGTGAGTGGGGGGAGGGGCAGAAGGAGAGAGAGAGAGAGAATCTCAAGCAGACTCTCTTCTGAGTGAGCAGCCTGTCATGGGGCTCCATCTCACCACTCGGAGATCATGAGCTGAACCAAAATCAAGAGGTGGATACTCAGGCGCCCCCTTAATAGGAAATCTTGTTCTTCAACCAATCAACCCCATGTATTGATCTTGTGGACTAGAAATGTTACATTATTACTTGGAGTTGACTAACAGAAGTGGTGAGCTAGACAAAGTCCTACCCCCACCTGATGTGAGGCAGAATCATAAGTGACCCCCACAACCTCCACCCCCTGGTGTTACCTCATATATAATCTTCTCTCCTTGAGTGTATGGATAAGACCTGTGACTTGCCTCTAGTCAAATGAATACGCAAAGGTGTGATGGATGTCCCTCACAGTTAAGTTACCTTATATAAGGCTCCATCTTAGTAGATGGGAGCAAGCAGTTTCCCTGGTGGCCCTGAAGAAGCAGACAGTCATGCTGTGAACACAGCCTATGGAGAGGTCCATGTGGCAGGGAACCGCAACTGCAGGTAGACATGATGGTGGCCCTCAGCCAAAGACAGCCACAAGGAAACGAACTCTGCCAGTCATCCTGACTCAACTTGGAAGCAGATTTTTTCCCCAGTCGAGTCTCCAGATGAAAACCCAATCTAGGGATCCCTGGGTGGCGCAGCGGTTTGGCGCCTGCCTTTGGCCCGGGGCACGATCCTGGAGACCCGGGATCGAATCCCACGTCGGGCTCCCGGTGCATGGAGCCTGCTTCTCCCTCTGCCTGTGTCTCTGCCTCTCTCTCTCTCTCTGTGACTATCATAAATAAATAAAAAAAAAAAAAGAAAACCCAATCTAGCCAATAACTTCAGTGCAACCTTTGAGACTGAGCAGAGAATCCAGCTGTTCCATGTCCAGATCCCTAACTAGAGGCAACTATGAGGTAAGAAATACACATGTATTTGACCTGCTGACTCTGTGGTAATTTGTTACACAGTAATAGAAAATGGACATGCAAAAAAAAAAAAAAAAAAAGAAAATGGACATGCCCCAACCAGTCCTGCACGTTTAGCTCCCTGCCCCATGCTCTTCTGCAACCATATTTGCATCAGAATGGAAATGGAAGCTTCTAGTGCCTTTTTCGTCTTGATCTCCCCATTAATTCCCACGGGATGTAACCCACCAGACTGGCCTGAAGTGCCCAAGTATATTTCTTTTTTTGTTTGTTTTTAAAGATTTTATTTATTTATTTATTTATTTATTTATTTATTTATTTATTTATTTATTTATTTATGTGAGTGTGAGTGTGTGAGCACATGAACAGGGAGAGGGGTAAGCAGACTCCCCACTGAGTAGGGAGCCGGATGTAGGACTTGATCCCAGGACTCCGACTTGATCCTAGGACCCGGAAACCATGACCTGAGCCAAAGGCAGATGATTAACCTACTGGGCCACCCAGGTGATCCTGCCTAAGCTTATTATTATCATCGACTGAACTTTTGTGCACATTATTCCTCCCAACCAAGAATTCCTCCCTTCTGTCTCTGTGTCCTACTCATGAAACCTGAACTTCTAGACCACTAGGCCATTGTTTTTCATATACTTTTTACTTGCATCACTTGTTTGTCCCTGGTTCAAATGCTGCCATGTGGCCTCCTTTGAAATCTTATTTTTCTGAAAATGTTACTGAATGTATATGTATGTATATGTATACATGTGCATTTATATGTATATACATATATATTACAGAGACATGAAATTGTAAGGTCAAAGAGGCTCAAAGATTCCATGTTGTTTATAGCAGACTGCTGGGAATCACACCTCCAACATTTTTTAAAGATTTTATTTATTTGTTCATGAAAGACACACACACAGAGGCAGAGACACAGGCAGAGGGAGGAGAAGCAGACTCCATACAAGGAGCCCGATGCGGGACTTGATCCCAGGGAATCCGGGATCACACCCCAAACCAAAGGCAAACGTTCAACCGCTGAGCCACCCAGGTTTCCCACACCTCCATATTTAAAAGTTGTGTTATATGAAGTAGTCAGCCAAGCCTGGTTGGCCCCCTCCCGAGCCTCTCTATGGAACCAGACCTGAGAACATCCCTCATTTTTTTGCCCTCATTTCGGCATGCTGCACTTTCCCTTACTGAAAATTGAATATAGTATCATCTACCACAATTATTTCAAAGACTAAATAAAGAGAACATGGGTTCCTGGCACTTCATAGGTGTCCAAATAAACTTGAGCTGAATCAGAATCTACGTTGGCAAACCTCCCACGTGTAAAGGCTATGCAGATGCAACCATAGTGGAATTATCAGAGGCAGGCCAATACTTTAAAAAGCTCAATGAAACTGAAGAAGCTTGTGTATTCAAAAGGCCAGTTTAGGTACTGTGTTTAAGCTTTAGTTTTCTTTCTACGTGGATATATGTGGAATGCAAGGCCAGCAACCACCTTACAAATACTGATCAAGAGTGGGGAGGCATTGAAAGGAATGCGAGTAAGTCTTGCCAGGAAAGAAGTTTGCTGCCTCTTAAATGTTTTGGTCTTAGCCACTGGCAGGATTGATCGATTGCAGTTAGAGCATTTTCTGTGCAGCCTGTCCAAGCATCTGCTTCTGTAGTGCTGCGCAACTGTTGCTCAAATTCACTCTCCCTTTTGAATCATCTCTGAAGAGCAAGCAAAAATCCCTTCAAACAACCGTAAGTACCCTAACAGCTTTTAAGTCCTTTAAAAGAGGGTCCTTAACATTTCCCCTTACCCCCTGCCTGGGTTCAAACTTCAACTCCCAGGGTTCGCCCAAGTCCCTCCCCTTGCCCTGTCATCTAATGAATATGCAAATACCATATAATTGGCAGCCAATGGCGTGGGTTCTGGTCACATGGTGCCCATGGTAGGTGAGCGGACCGAAGTTGTGTGTCGGTGAACAGAGACAGCTCTCAGTCTGGGGCGAGCGCTTGAGTGAGCGTGGACGGATGCTTGGGCAGTAGTACTGGCGGCGGCGGCGGCAGCGGCGGCGGCAGCGGCAGTAGTGGTGGCAGGGGAGGGGAAAGGGGAGGGCCCCGAGGGCTACACACGCTCACACTTTCAAGTTCCCTTGGAGGGAGAGGAGGTGGGGCTGCAGAAAGAGGAGGCCAGGAGCAGTTCCATCCGTCCCGTCCCGTCTCCCCCTTGCTCCCTAAACCTTGGCTCTGCGAGAGTTGAGGGTTCAGGTGGCAGTCCTCGGCAGTGAGGGCAAGACGGTCAGGAGAGTGGGGAGTGGAGCCAGGGGTGCAGGGGAAGATGCCCATCCTGCTGTTCCTCATAGACACGTCCGCCTCTATGAACCAGCGCACTGACTTGGGCACCTCCTATCTGGACATTGCCAAAGGCGCTGTGGAGTTATTCTTGAAGGTAAAGGGAGGGGAGGGGAGAGCTGGGGAGAGCTCCCGAGGGATGGGGGTGGTGATGGATCTAGGTGCTTCTGTAACGTCCATATCGCCCCCTCCTCCCTCCTTCCCTTCGCGGCCCCCTCCGTCATCCCTCGTCTCGCAGCTGCGCTCCCGGGACCCGGCCAGCCGCGGAGACAGGTACATGCTGGTCACCTACGACGAACCCCCGTACTGCATCAAGGTAAAGAGGCCATCGAGGGCGTGGGCGGGCGGGAAGTGGGAGCCAGGCACCCGGGGCTGCCGCCCCCTGCCCCCGCCTGAGGCGGTGCTGCGGCGCCTGGCTGGGCGCGCGGGCCAGGCGGGGGCGCGCGGGGGGCTGGCGGAGCGGCGGCGGCGCCCGGGGCCGGGACCTGGGGATGCGGGAGGGGTGGCCGCGGGGCAAACGGCGGGCGGGGGGAACCGAGTCGGTGGCAGGGCCGACCGCAGCGGCCTCGGAACATGGCGGACATTTTGCTTTTGTATGAGCCAGAGAGGGAGACTGAGGGCGCTGCTGAGATGGAAAGGAGGGAGGAAAGGGAGGGGAGGGGAAGGAGGGTCCGAGACCCGGAGGAAGGCCGCGGGGTGGGCCCACCCGGGCCCGCCCCCTCGGGGCGCACCGGGCTCAGTGGCAGTGGCGGCGGTGGCGGTGGCGGCGGTGGCGGCGGCGGCGGGGCCGGGGCCGGGCGGGCCGAGCGACTCCGCCCCGCGGTGCTGAGGGCTGGGCGCGCGGGCTCTCCAGGCGCAGGCTCCTCCTCCGGCCCTGCCTCCTCCCCCTCCCCTCTCTTCCCCTCCCCCCTCGCCTCCCCCTCTTCCTCCCACTGCCCTCCCCTTCCTGCTGAGAGCGTGGCAGAGCCAGCTGCCGGCCCTCGGAGAGGGACCGAGCCTGTGCACGTCTGTGGTCTCTACCCTACCCCGCCCGATGGCAGATCTGTCCGCGGAGCGAGCCTCCCCGCCCCCAGACCCGGAGAAACTTCTCATTTCTCCCCCGAGAACTGTCCGCATGAGCCTGCTCCAGGCACCTCCGCTACTGTTAATGTTTCATTGCGTACTCCACCGAACCGCGACGGGCGGGGCGGGGACGTGCGGATCGAAACTCACGTGGGGCCGAGCTTTTTAGAGACCTGGCCTACCTATTTACATCCTAAATTAGGTTGCTGTTAGCCACGTAGGGATTTGTCCCAGGAGAAGGAAGGAAGGAAGGAAGGGGGAAGATTGGACTGTGCACGGCTGCAGTAGCCAAATTCGATGATTTGATCCATGGCATTCTGACCTATAGGCGAAAAGTAGGGAGGATTTAACCTCCGTGGGGTAGTTAATCTATGTTCCTAATGGTGAGGAGATAAAGAACTGCCTTGCCTGCAGTGGCCCGATAAATGAGAACGTGGACTATTAAATCAACCTGCATAAGAGTCCTCCTGCTTGCATGTTGAAATTTCAAAATTATATTACCATAATCCTTGACGGATTTTGCTTGACGCCTTCTTTTTCTCAGAATTATCATAATAGTGCTGGGGATCGGCAGTGTGGATGTGTTGTAATCCGTTTCAGCCGAGGGAAGTGTTTAAAAGAATGGAACCTATCAAACCAAATAGTTGGTCAGAGAGTATGTGCCTTCAGAAATAAAACCTTGGGTTAACAGTTCGACGAGTGGGTTCCCCTTCAGACTGTTCTGGTTTGGAGGCTTTATTTTCAGTTTTCGATTTATCTATTTTAAAAACTACAGTGAGCAGACAGCTTTCAAAAATGCCATAAGCTTTTAAAAAATGTCAGTTTCCCAAAAGGGTGTGACCATTTTTTTCCACATAGAAAAGCAGATGTTTGTACATTCAAAGTCTGAAAGTCTACACCCTTTGAGTTACTAATACAGATAAGAACCCACCATTTGTACTGTGGCCTTTGGAAATTCTCCTTAATTTGAAGTAGTAAAAAGGATAATCCACAATGCAGTGTGACTTTTGTTTTTCTTGATAACTTATTTAACATTTTTTTCTGAACTGCCAAGACTTGTCATTTAAAATTTTTTTAAGCTGGAAATATTTCATGGCAATGTTTACAGAATCTTTGGAAAGGAAACACAAAGTCTCCCCCCCACACTCCCCAAAACAACATGCCATCTTTTTACCTAGCAGCCTAACCATAGTTAGTATACATTTTACTTTGTGTTCTGCCTTCCCCACCTATTTTGTCCCATGAATTATTCTGGGTTGCCACATAGTCTTCATACTTAAAATTTTTAGTGGCTGTGTAACTTATCCATGGTATTTTGGAGGCTCCAGATAGTTCTGGGAACAGAGGGGGAAAGTTGGATCTTGTTCTCAGTGGAAATTTCATCTGTTAGCTCTTTTTATCCTGCTGTGTTATAGATCACATTTTTCCCCTTAAGAAAAAAAGCGTCCTTCCATGTTGAATTTGATCCTTGTTTTCTTCTGTAGGTCAGGTATGGGAAGGCACTTTGTGTAATGGTTTTAATTACCAATCATTAGTTGTCTCCTTGTTTAGTCTTGATGCTTTTCTAAGGTTTGCTCAGGTTTTTCGTTTTCATGCCACGTGATTAACTCCATGTGCTAGAAAATGGTTCATGGTTAATGATCTTAATGATGTTCCTGTGATGTTGCTGTGGGTACCCCAATCACTAATGATAGGCATCTTTGGTAACAGTTTTTTTTTCTGAGTCTCCTCAGCCACTCCTGCCTTCCCTCCCCCCTCAGCATGTGGTAACTATTTCTTCTTTGGCTTTTAGGATCTAGACATCTGGGAAGGCCTGAAATTTTAGAACATATGGTGAATTTTTCTTAAAATTTAGTTGAGTCTTTCATTAGCTAATAACTAGGAGCCACAAAGGTCTGTTTTCTGTCACACGGATTATCAAGAAATTCTTTCTTTGATTGTCAGCTGGCATGTAGTTCCCACTCAAAACTTCACTCTTCATTAAGAGCCCGGTTCCCTTCAGCCAAGTGATGTTACATATAGGGCTTTATCCGTAGCTTATTTTTTTAAAAAAAGATTGTATTTATTGATTGATGAGAGGTGCAGAGAGAGATGCAGAGACATAGGCAGAGGGACAAGCAGGCTCCCTGTGGGGAGCCTTATGTGGGACTCGATCCTAGGCCCCGGGATCACGCCTGGAACCAAAGGCAGATGCTCAACCACTGAGCCACTGAGGCATCCCTGTAGCTTATTTTTCTGCAGAATACTGTGTACTGTTATTTCTCATTCGTTCTACAGTTGGAGGGCCATTGTTTATCTCTTCTCAAGATAACTGCTTGTTTCTCGTCTTGGTTACATCCAGCTCCAGACGCTGCAGAGCACACTTTTTCCCCCTACTACAAGATTCAGTTTTTTTCTTTCTAGAAGATTTCTACTAGAATATTCAGTTCTATTGGTGGTTTAACAGGCAGGAGTTGTGCATTTGGTTGGAAGGTTTTTTTCCTAATAGGCGTGAAACTATTCCCAGTATATCCACTTACAGGCTCTGACAATAAATCTTGTGAAAAGTTAGTGACTGAAATTTCTCTCTAATGTATCTAAAGTATACTGTTGAGTACATGAATATAGTGTTTCACCTAGGACTTAGTAACTTACTGCGCATCCCCTAGTAATGGCTATGTGCTCTTTTAAAATTAGTCATACCTGTTACTTGCAGTCTGCTTGGCGGGGAAGGAATGAGGTTTGATTTGGGGACCATATAAAAAGCCTATGGAATGCAAGCATTTTGTGTTTCATCTGTTTCAAGCGTTGCTTGGAAGACAAGTTTTATACACAGTGTCACAAGTGTTAACACTACTTTTATAAAATGGTATCTTTAGTGTATAGAAGGATGAAACCATGTTTAATATTTCAGAATTTCTAATGTAACCACATAAGAGTGATACAGGATTTTTACAAAGTGGGGCTTGGTTTGCACACTAGTTCTCAATAGTTTTGGCTGAGGTTCTGCTGTCTTTCTGTTTTGTTTTGCTATGAATCATAATTTCCTTTTATTCAGTGAATAGCTGAAGTAAGCTTGTCGCTACTACTAGTTCTGAGCACATTGAGGGCTCCAAGAAGAAAGGGAGTTGTGAGATTGGGGTCCAGAATAAATATTCAAAATAGTTTGATGTTTGAAGCTACTATCTTAAAATTTCTTTATTTCTTATTGAAGCAAATGCTTTTTTAACAGAAAACTGAGTCACTTTTCTAGAAATAGCTGAAACACATGTATAAATAGTGGGCAGAAGTGGTTTTTTTTCTTTTTGCATAAATAGGAAGAGAGGTTTCAAAGACATATCCCAAGTCTGTAATTTGAAAACATAGAGCATTTGAAAAAGTGAAATTTTCCCTTGAGTGTTACTTTTTCACATCCTGTAGCTAGTTTTGTTTACTGGTGTCTGCATGCCCTTGTCGACATGTGTCAGCAAAGGCAGCATTTTGGCTGACAGATTTAGGAAGTAAACTAATGCTTTTTAAATGATCTGTGTTCCAAACATGCATTGGTATTTTAACTAAGGCATCACTTTTTCATATTGCCCCCCTTCAGTATATGGTATGGGCTTTATTTGGACAAAAGAATGACTTACTTATAGGGGAGCCTTTCACTGTGGTTGGAAGCTAAGGAAGTGCTTTAGGGTGAACCAGTAGCAAAGCCTGTGAGAGCAGCCTGACACAAGAAGGTGCACTTGCATATCAAAATGCCACAAAGGGGGTGCATTGACTTCTATGATGAACTGTGCCTCTCCCATCCTTGCTTACTTTTCACCTTTCATTGGCCATTGGAAGCATGCGATCATACTTATTTTGAAATAAGAAAAGGGGAGAGAACCCATGCACAAAAGGTAAAGGCAACTTACTGAATGGAGAGAACATATTTGCAAATCATATATCCAACGTTAGATATCCAACGTCTATAAAGAACTCATCCAACTCAAGAGGAAAAAAACAATCTGACTTGAAAATGGGGAGAGGATCTGAATTGACATTTCTCCAAAGAAAACATCCAGATGGCCAACAGGTTCATGAAAAGATGCTCAACATCTTTCAGCATCAGGGAAAGCAAATCCAAACCACAATGAGATATCACCTCATGTGTGTTAATGATCATTTTCAAAAAGGCAAGGGATAGCAAGTATTGGCAGGGATGTGGAGAAAAGGAACCTTGTGCACTGTTGGTGGGAATGGAAATTGGTGCAGCCACTATGGAAAACAGTATGGAGGTAGGTGCCTCAAAAAATTAAAAATATAAGTACCCTATAATCTGCTTCTGAGTATTTATCTGAAGACAGTAAAAACACTGACTCAAAAAGATACCTACACCCCTAGGCTCCTAGATTTATTGCAGCATTATTTACAATAACTAACATATGGAAACAACGTAAGTGTTCATTGATGGATGAAGAGATGGTGATACATGTATTATTCCTCCATGCAAAAGAAGGAAATCTTGCCATTTGCAAAACATAGATTATGCTAGGTAAAATAAGTCAGGCAGAGAAAGACAAATACCGTATGATCTCATTTATTTTTTAGATCTTTTTTAAATATCACCTTGGTTTTCTAAGAATATTTATTCATTCATTCATTCATTCATTCATTCATTCATGAGAGACATAGAGAGAGAGGCAGAGACATAGACAGAGGGAGAAGCAGGCTCCCTGCAGGAAGCCCAGTGTGGGACTCGATCCCAAGACCCCAGAATCACAACCTGAGCCAAAGGCAGACGCTCAACCACTGAAACACCCAGGTGCCCCTATATGATCTCATTTGTATGTGGAGGCAAAACAAAAAACAAGCTCATAGATACAGAAAATAGATCAGTGGTTGGCAGAGGCAGGGGTTGAGAGGTGGGCAAAATGGGTGAAGGGGTCAAAAGGTACAGACTTCCAGTTATAAAATAAGTCATGGGGATGTTATGTGTGGTATGGCAATTATAGTTCATAATACTGTATTGCATATTTAAAAGTTGCTAAGAGAGTAATCTTAGAAGTTCTCAGCATAAGAAAAAAAGAAAATAAGTTTGTAACTGTGTATGCTGATGAGTTTAAGCAGAATTATTGTGGTGATCATTTTGCAGTATATACAAATATGAAATCAACGTGTTGTATACCTGAAACTAATATAAGGATACATCAGTTATGCATACATAAATACAGACTTTTGTCCAACCTATGAATTAAATATAGTTTATTGGAAAGAATTTTATGTTCCTTTTTTAAAAAAGATTTTATTTATTTGAGCGAAAGAGAAAGAACAAGCACGAGGTGGTTGGCAAGCAGAGGGAGAGGGAGAAGCAGAATCCCCACTGAGCAGGGAGCCCCAGGAGGGGCTTGATCCCAGGACCTTGAGATCATGACCTGAGCCAAAAGTAGACACTTAACTGACTGAGCCACCCAGGCACTCCTGGAAAGCATTTCCCGAGTGAGGAACTCTGAGTAGTAGCACTTTTTCTTTATACAAGGAATTAGAACTTCAGTGAAACCTTATCCAGAAAACTCATCACTCGAGTCTATGCCACTCTATCTGTACTTTTGTTGGTGGTTTTGTCTTGCAGTGAATAAAATATTTCTTGTTAAAAATAAAAAGCCAGTAAAATTTTTGGTAGAAGCCTAGATCCTTGGGTTGGGGAGTAAGTGCCCTCTGCAGACTAGCTATGAGCTGGCAGATGATGGCAGAGTCCCATCAGTTCCCTATTACCAACCTCTCCTCTCTCCATTCATTCTTACCTGCACCCCTCCTTTTTCCAACTTTCATCATTCTTCACCCAGACCTGTGTTGTAGCAGCCACTCAGCTGGTCTCCCTACTTCTTGTCTTACTCCCCACTGATGCCTCCCCCTCATTGCCACTAATTGTTCATCCTCAAAATAAAACAAAGTAAAGTAAAGTCATTCCCCTACTAAAATCCTTCAGTGGCTCCCTGGTACATTTCAGAGTAGAATCTAGAATCCAGAGACCTCCAAGGCCTCTTGGAGCGTAGGATGATCTAGCTCACCTAGCTAGATCTAGCTCACCTTCCCAGTTGTGCCTTTCCACTCTTCCACTCTTCTTCTGGACCCTAGGCTCCAGCCAGGGCGATGGGAAAGTCTGCTGTCTTCTCTGGACTCACTATGCCTCTAGTTTCCTTTGCCTGGGACACGCACTTGGCTGACGTGACACGCCTCAGCTCTCTATTCTTTAGTCTCCAAAGTCATCCTGCCCTTCTGCCCAAGCTCTACTCCAAATGGTATAACCCCTCCTACTGTGATCCGCCAGCACTGCCCGGACCTTAAAGTTAGCAAACTGTATGGTGGTGGTTCTCAGTGCTCATATTGGCCTTCCTAACATGAGGTCTTTATGGGCTCCTATTTAAACTTATATTTGTACCCTGAGCACCTGAAAGAGTGCCTATATTTTAGCAGGTACTCAGTCAATGGAAGGGGTAGATTTCAAGCAGTAGGTAAGTGTGAAAGTTACCCAGTCCCAGCTCCCATTTCTGCTACTCTTACTTCAAAGGGTGATCAGTATTAACGAACGGTGTAATGTGTTTAATGTTGATTATAGCTAGTATTTTCACTTAGGGTCAGGTTTATGATCCGGCAGGGCTGTATCTTTTATAAGGCCAATGTATGTGCCTCCCCTTTCTTTTGTTCGTTGCAATGTGAGTTACATACCTAGGTACATCAATCTTAATGACCCAATGCAGTTTTTAACATGTTTCTACATTCATGTAAGCACCAACCCAGGCCAAGCTACAGACTATTTCCATCACCCCAGAAAATGCTTCTTGCTTCTTCCTGTAATCTGTTCCTCCCCTGCGGGTAACCACTGGTTTAACTTTTATCAGCTCCACGATGATACAATCATGATGGTGTTTCCAGAATAGAAATCCAACGGTGGGTGGCTACTCATAGCACTCATAGTAGGGGTCTGCAATCTAGGCCTGAGAGACCTGGCCCAGGGGGACACCAGAAGGGTAAAAGTCACAGTCCTCATCATTGAGGGTCTGGAGAATGGTCACTTGGAAAAAAAGGTGACTGGAGCATATGGATTAAGGTGTGGGATACACCAAAGACAGTGAGTGGACTCTTAACCGACAGATTGGAGGTGAGGCAGGGGGTGGGGTGGGGTGGGCAAGTTACAGTGAAAATTCAATTTATCCAGTCAGGGTTGTAACTAGCTGCGATTGGATCACAAAAGGGCTTTGAGACCTCCACGCTAGAGTGTGGACATTTTCTCTGGGATGAAGAGTTGCAAGGCAGATTTGAAGAGGAATGGGGCTAGGCTTGTGGTCAGTGCACTTGTTCAGTTGTTATTCCCAGGAGCGTAGGATGAGGAAGGCTGGGGCAGAGGGATGAAGGGAAAGATGGGAAGGAACCCGAGAGATATGGTTGGAAATGGCCTTGCTTTGCATGAGTGCTGACTGCCTGAGAGCTCCTGGTTTTGGGGTTGGGATTGGGGTGGGGCACTGGCAGAGGGGTGGGGCCCACAGGAGGAGAGTACAGATATGTCCTCCTCAGGTTGCCTGTGTTTCAGGAAGGTCATTAGAACTGCTTCCAAGATGGGACTCGGAGGTTCACAGGGAGCTCAAACATGGAAGCAGTTGCACATTTCAAGCAGAGATGTGCCTTCCAGAGAAGGGCAGGACCCTCCATGTGGGGGACCCTCTGTAGGACAGGTCTGAAGACAGACCTTGGCTTTTAAGTCTTTCAATGAAAAACTCTGTAAACATGGCCTCTGGGTCCCTTTTGCCAAGGGCATAAGAGATCAAGGCAGTCCCTTTGTGTGAATATTAGAAGCTTGGAACACACTATCTCCTGGATACAATGTTCTAAATCATGATGAGGTTCCCAGACCTTCCTTCCCAGGAAAGGCTTTTTAACCCTTAATGCCACTTAGCCAGAGAACTATTGTGTTTGTTATTGTTTCTACGGGGGAAACGGATTTGGGTTTCCAGGTGATTTGGTCAAAACACATCCTTCCCCTCTTCTTCCTCACAACTCCTGGTGGCTAGTGATGGGGGTGGTGGAGACCCTCTAAGGGCTCCAGTAAGATAGATGAAAGGCTGAGATGGCAGTGAGGTAGGCAGAGATCTTCAAATATACCATTCTTGTGTATGAGAGAGAGGAGGGAGGGGCAGAGGGAGGTAGAGAGAGAGAAAGAGAGAGAGAGAGAGAGAGAATCTTAAGCAGGCTCATTGTACAGCACGTAGCTGACATGGAGATTCATCTCAAGACCCTGAGATCAGGACCTGAGTGGAAATCAAGAGTTGGATGCTTAACTGACTGAGCCACCAGGGTGCTCTACCATTCATGTTTTAGATTGGCTACATTTACCATTTACACCATTCAGTACAGTACCCACTGGGCACATGTGGTGATTGAGCCCATGAAAGGTGGCTGGTCTGAATTAAGATGATAAGTATACATTAAACACTTGATTTTAGGGATCCCTGGGTGGCGCAGCAGTTTGGCGCCTGCCTTTGGCCCAGGGCGCGATCCTGGAGACCCGGGATCGAATCCCACATCGGGCTCCCGGTGCATGGAGCCTGCTTCTCCCTCTGCCTGTGTCTCTGCGCCTCTCTCTCTCTGTGACTATCATAAATAAATAAAAGTTTAAAAAAAAACACTTGATTTTGAAGACACAGTTCAAAAATATATAAACTACTCATTAACAATTTTTGGATTGATTACAACAAATTTAAGCAATTGTATTTCTTATATACTGAGTTAAATGAAATATACTATCAGTTTCACCTAGGTCTATTTTTTAAAATATGTCTACTTAATATAAAAAGACACATGTGGCTTGCACTAGATTTCTGTTAGCAGTGTTAGTCTACAGTCTTTCTTTTTTTGTATATTTTTTATTGGTGTTTGATTTGCCAACATATAGTATAACACCCAGTGCTCATCCCATCAAGTGCCCACTCAGTGCCCATCACCCAGTCACCCCATCCCCCTGCTTACCTCCCCTTCCACTACCTCTTGTTCATTTCCCAGAGTTAGGAGTCTCTCAAGTTCTTTCACCCTCTCTGATTTTTCCCACTCATTTTCTCTTCTTTCCCCTATGATCCCTTTTACTATTTTTTATATTCCCCATATGAGTGAAACCATGTGATGATTGTCCTTCTCCAATTGACTTATTTCACTCAGCCTAATACCCTCCAGTTCCATCCATGTTGAAGCAAATAGTGGGTATTCGTCGTTTCTGATGGTTGAGTAATATTCCATTGTATACATAAACCACATCTTCTTTATCCATTCATCTTTCGATGGACACTGAGGCTCTTTCCACAGTTTGGCTGTTGTGGACATTGCTGCTATAAACATCGGGGTCCAGGTGTCCTGCTGTTTCACTGCATCGGTATCTTTGGGGGGAAATCCTCAGGAGTGCAATTGCTGGGTTGTAGGGTAGCTCTATTTTTAACTATTTGAGGAACCTCCACACAGTTTTCCAGAGTGGCTATGCCCAGTTCACATTCCCACCAACAGTGCAAGAGGGTTCCTCTTTATCCACATCCTCTCCAACATTTGTTGTTTCCTGTCTTGCTAATTTTCCCCATTCTCACTGATGTGAGGTGGTATCTCATTGTGGTTTTGATTTGTATTCCCTGATGGCAAGTGATGCAGAGCATTTTCTCATATACTTGTTGGCCATGTGTATGTCTTTTTTGATGAAATTTCTGTTCATGTCTTTTGCCTATTTCATGATTGGATTGTTTGTTTCTTTGCTGTTGAGTTTAATAAGTTCTTTATAGATCGTGGATACTAGCCCTTTATCTGATATGTCATTTGCAAATATCTTCTCCCGTTCTGTAGGTTGTCTTTTAGTTTTGTTGACTGTTTCTTTTGCTGTGCAGAAGCTTTTTATCTTGATTAGGTCTCAATAGTTCATTTTTGCTTTTGTTTCCCTTGCCTTTGTAGATGTATCTTGCAAGAAGTTGCTGTGGCCAAATCCAAAAAGGGTGTTGCCTCTGTTCTCCTCTAGGATTTTTTTTTATTTTTTTTTTTATTTTTTTTTATTTTATTTTTTTATTTTTTTTTATTTTTTATTTTATTTTTTTTTTAAAGATTTATTTTATTAATGATAGTCACGGAGAGAGAGAGAGAGAGAGAGAGGCAGAGACACAGGCAGAGGGAGAAGCAGGCTCCATGCACCGGGAGCCCGACGTGGGATTCGATCCCGGGTCTCCAGGATCGCGCCCTGGGCCAAAGGCAGGCTCCAAACCGCTGCGCCACCCAGGGATCCCTATTTTTTTTTATTTATTTATGATAGTCACATAGAGAGAGAGAGAGAGAGAGAGAGAGAGGCAGAGACATAGGCAGAGGGAGAAGCAGGCTCCATGCACCGGGAGCCCAACGAGGGATTCGATCCCGGGTCTCCAGGATCGCGCCCTGGGCCAAAGGCAGGCGCTAAACCGCTGCGCCACCCAGGGATCCCTCCTCTAGGATTTTGATGGAAGTTTATATTCTTTCTTAAGATATTTATGATGTTCCTATCCTAGAAATTATTTGCTAAGGAGGTTCTTTTCTCTTGAAGTTCTGTTTAAAATTAACATCATAATGGACTCATTTGTGCATGAAAGGTTTTCATACAGTTCAGAATTGATGGGTTGATAACCCTCAGCCCTGGGGCAAAATATGAAAGCATCCCATTCTTGTTTGTATTGAAAGCCAGTGGCTTTTGGATGCAGTTGGTGATCCAACTGGTTGGGTTAGAAGTATTTTCCTAGGCTAAATACAATAGAATATATGTGTGAACTCCTAATGCAACTACAGGAATCAGAATTCTGTTTGTAATATGTGCTCAACAGTGGCACTGAATGTTGCATGCTTTTAGTGTTACTAGAAATATGTGACATAGCCCTGATTCAATTTATAAAACTTCATGGCCCAAAAATCCTTAGGAACAGCATTCATTAAGAAAAGTAGGATAAAGGATAAATTCTCTAGCTTGGCATAGTATAAAACCCAATAAACAAAGGGGGGTTTGTATCTCTGCTTTTATTGAAGGCGTTCTCAATGTTCCGTAGAGGAGCCCTTGTCTTATATTGTGGGATGTCATCAATAGCATTAAAAGGAGGGGGGAGAGCTCCCATGATTATTTCTCTCTCTAACATCAGTCCTCCTCATGGGGGTTACGGAAGTGACCACGTTACTTTATTTATTTTTTTACTGTAATGACTCCCATTTAAGGAAGAAACAGCAATGTTTAATCCGGAATCTGGACAAAAGTGCAGATGTGCTGCTGAATGGCATGTATTTTATAGCCCTAGTTTTGGGTCCTCCTGAAACCCACCTCATTGCTGAAGGTGTTATCTGGCTTTTACAGATACGATTGGTCTTATAACTACTTTCTTGTAATAGTGAACAATAATAATACAGTAGCTTTCTAATAATAGCAGCTGATGTTTATTGAGTAATGCCTATGTATAAGGCAACATGACAATGAATATAAAGCACTTCTTTCATTTATCTTCCCAACCACCCTAACTCAGAGAAACCAGGCCCAGGCAGGTTACTTATAACACAGCCAAATAGTAACCCAGGTCTGTCTCTCACTGGTATTTTCTCATTATAATATACGTCCTAGAGCCATGGTTTTTAGACAGAATTATCATGCTCTTATTTATAGTTCTTGATATAGCAGTGCCTGGTATTAGAGCAAGCACTCAGTGAATGAAAATTATTACTGCCACGTTACTAGCTTTATTTTCTTAACTCGTTCTAGCACGGTGCATTAATTTGTGAAATGGTTTGGCTTTTGATGTTCTGCAGTTTGGCCCTTACCCCAGTACCCATGTGTGTGCAGGTGGTAGAGATGGAGATAGTATGTATGTCGGGGGCGGAGCTTGAGGGCCTGTCCTCTGGGCTGAGTCCACCCTATAGGAGGAGTGGTAGGCTTGTAAAAGCAACAGGGTAGTCTTTGGCCATCTAGTGGCTTCCACAATCTGATTTGCCACTTTCCCTTTATGAATCTCATGATACATGTTTTTCTTGTAAGGAAAAAGAAGACATTCAAGATACGCCACGGTAACCATTTCGTCTCTTCTCATCCATCACCTGTGGGGATGCAGAGTGGTTTTGTAAAAGGCTTGAAGGTGCCAGAACCACCTTTGCAGTATTTTAGGCATCAGCCTGTGCTTTACCTTATGGTACCTTCTTCATTCCCTCCCCATCACCCTCTCTTTCCCCGGGCCCCCGACCCCTGCCATAGCCAGATGGCTTGTGGCTGCTTAGTTAGGTTGGGAAAGATGAATTTCAGAGAAGGAATGGAGGTACTCCCTCATTCAGCCACTGGGGTCTTAACTAGAGAAAAGGTGTATGAACACTTTTGTGCTGATGTGCCAGAGGTTGGGAGGAAAAGTGGAGTGCTGTTTCTGAAACCATGTTCACCTGATTATACTAGTCATTAATGGCAGGTGCTCTTTCATTATCTATATTGTGCCCTGTAGGTTGAATAGTTCAGTAAACTTAGTACCAAGAGCCAAATTCTGGACTTGAATGCTAATGAACAGAAGACTTTGAAAGCATTTATGTTTGTGTAACTAAGGAATGGTACTAGCGAGAAAAGTAAATATGATTTCTCAAGGTCTCAGGATTCACTCTGTAGCTACTTGAGCCAATGTACTAATGTTTACTCTCCTTGCCATTGACTATATTTGGAACTGTTACTACTCCTTCCTTCCAAAAACTGATCACCTCCTCTGTATTCTTTCTCTGTCTTCCCAATCTGCTCCCTTGGTGAATGCATCTGACCTCATTCATGGTTTCCTATAGTCCTTCCACACTGAGGTTTCTACATCTTCAGCGTCTTACCCAGACACCTGTAGCTGACTCCAGGACATCTCCACTTGACTGTCTATCCTGCCATCAGCTCACAGTAGGCATGTCAAGAAGACCCTGTGGCCCTAAACCTATCCGCTCTTCCATGTTATCCAGCTTTTAGTCACCCAGTGCTGAAAGCCAGGCATTATTCAGCTTTGACCTGGTCCTTCTATTTCTTCTAATACCTGTCCATCATTTCTTTGAAATGTCTCTCACGTATGTTCCTTCGTCTCAATTTCGGCTGCCGTCACTTGAGGCTGGGTCCTGAACTTTTGTGCTTTGACCACTGTAACAACCTTCGACTTGGTCTCCCTAAGTGCTACCCAAATTCCTACTCTGCCCTCATGGACTGCTAACTCTCTAAAAAAGCTGGTTTCATCATATCGACCCCCTTCCCCCGCCCAAGTCTCCAAAGACTTCTCAGGTCTGTGGATGCCATCCCGAGGCCTCTAGTATCTGCTCCATGCATGAGTAGAAAACTTGACCCCCATCATCTCCCCACAGGAGCCCCGTGCTTCAGCCAGACCTGTCTCTTACACCGCCTGATTTGGTCTCCCCATTCCTGATGCCGGCCCTTAGAGCATCAGTTAACTGAAGTAAGAGGGAGATCCAGAGCCCAGAGAACTGGGGGCTGGGGGGCAGATGGGGAGAATAAAAAGTGAACTGGCAGCATTCCAGTAAGGGTGTGACTTGAGGGGGAGGATGTGACAGAAGGTGCTTTATTATAATGATGAGAAGTTGCAGAAGGAAGGGGGAGAAAGGTGGAGTATGACCTTTGGAGGTTTATTAGCGTGAACTAGACCAACATGTTGTGATTTAAATCAGTCTGCAGTTGCCTGGAGGTGTGGCAGTGTAATCAGGAGTTCTATCTTTTTGCATTTGTCTGTGCCCAAGGGGACCTGCCTAACTAGACAGGAGACAACAGAATTCCGGGGAGAATATCTAGGCTTTAATACAGCCATGGCATTGGAAAGTGTGTGTGGGGGGAGTGGGGAGGTACCTCCTGGTTTATTTCTTGTAGGAGAAAGCTGAAGATGGGCGGGGCAAAGCTGTCCCTCTTTCTTAAAAGCTCACATGTGCTTTGACTCTATAACCTCCACCTCATAGGGATGGCTCTGAGCTGCACGTTAGAAGTCTGGTGAAATCTAGGTCCTGTTACAAAAATCAGTTTTTAAAAAGTGGTCATGATACATCCTGTCTGGTAGGTCACCCGCCCACTGTCATGTACCTGTGGCAAAGGGTGTCACTTTAGCACGCAGCCACAATCTGCCATGGACTAGATAGATACATGACCCTGGGAAAGTCACTTTCCTTTTATGAGGTTAATTTTCTTATCTGTAAAAATGAAGGGATTAGACTAGGTTATTCCCACTGTTCTTTCCAAAAAAGGACAGGAGAGAACTGTATAACCGAAAGATAGGAAAGGGGAGTAGTTGAGGCATGGAATTCAGGGTGATTTCAAAATTGCTTTAAATTTTAGAAAACATAGAAAACATGGTTCCTGTCCATGCCTACTGTGCTCTTCTGCACACTTACTCAGTGAATGTCACTCCATTTTAGTGGTAAATGTCACTCCATCTTACTGATGTCATTTTTGTCTGCTAACAGCTCCATGATTCCCGGCAATGGTGACCTCTGAAGAGTGTGGAACTGGGAGTTTTGGGGAGATATTGACTGACCTTGTATTTCTGTTGGAATTTTCAACAATGAATGTTTATTTGTATAATGTAAAAAAAAACTGCTCATAAAATTGAGAAAAAACTTTTTAAAAAGTCTGAGGGCATCTAGATGGTTCACTTGGTTGAGCATCTGACTCTTGATCTCAGCTCGTGTCATGATCCTGGGGTCCTGGGATCCAGCCTTTCTTCATGCTCCCTGCTCAGTGGGGAGCCTGCTTCTCTCTCTCTCTCCCTCTGCCACCACCCCCACCATTCTCTCTCTCTCTCTCTCTCAAATAAATAGATTATCTTTAAACAAATCAGTCTGGGGGAAAGAGATGCTATGCAATCTTAGGAAAGTCACGAGTGGCCATTCTAGAGTATCCTCTGTTCAATTTTTTCTGCAGTGTTTGGGTGGGTTAGCCTTACTTCTGTCCTTGTGTCTTTCCAAGGCCACCTTTGTTAATTTTTATTCTCTGTATGTGTTCATAAAAATTTCTCCTATCAGAACCCAAAGTCTCAACAGTTGAACATGTGATCTGCCCAGCGGCTTTTTTTTCCCTGACATTAAGTCAATAGCTACAGTTGAAATGGTCCGAGAGTGAGAGAGGTAACATTTTACACTATATCTGACTGGGTTTGGCCAATTCTTTGCTTCTCTAGGGTATTTTTCCTTTAGTAACAGTGCAATTGACTCTCAGAGAGAAAAGTTTCTAAAGTTCTGGTTCTACATGTTAGCATCCTCTGGTGAAGATAAAATTTCTTTTGATCTTACCATGTTTTCAAGTGAGAGGTGTGCTACTTCATAATTTCATCCTGATTCTCTGGGGTAAGAATTGAAAACTCATACATGCATTTTGGAGATATTTTAGACTAATCTTTAGGTTTATTTATCCACTAACCCCTCCCCCCCCATTCTAGGAATTCTAAAGAGACTGGTGATACAAAATCACGAACTTTGTGTCAGTAGAATCAAACTGTGAATCATTTCCTTGCCCAGTTTACTTAAAAATAGGCACTCATGGTGGCACCTGGGTGGCTCAGGCGGTTAAGTGTTTGACTTCAGCTCAGGTCATGATCTCAGGGTCGTGGGATCAAGCCCTGTGTTGGGCTCTGTGCTCAGCAGGGAGTCTACTTCTCCTTCTCCCTCTGCCCTTCACTGTGCTCATGCTCTCTCTGCCTCTGTCTCTCTCAAATAAATAAATACAATCTTAAAAAAATAGACGCTCATGAGGGCCTTTAGCCATCTGCTGGAAAAACAATCCTGTGGTCCACACACTGTCAAATACACTTCAGCAATGTACTAGGGGGTCAATTTCTTAGGCATTTTTTTAACAAGTAGAAGACTCAAGTAAGCTGGAATTATTTGGTGTGATCTTGACTCGTAGTATTTCCTGAAGTATGTGGATAGAAATTAGTTGATGGACCAAAACACAGAATGGCAACATCCAGAGTTCTCAGGGAGAGGACTGATTGAATCAAATAAAATGGACTTTGAGCATTTTAGCAATTTCAGGACACTAGGTGCCCATGGGGGCAGTAACTCAGACAACAAGAAATCCAAGAGAACTGGATATTCTTAAAACCAGTAATTTTTGTAAGAAAAAGTGATATTAGTAATCCCAAATGATAGGCCACCTCGTTACACCTGAAAGTGTATCAGAACCTCAAGTCACTAAAAAGTGAAACCAGTCCAAATCGCTAGAGTTTTATGGGGGAAGAAATGTGTCAGGGTGAGAAAGTATAGTACCAGAAGAGAAGTTTAAGGGAGATACAAGAGGCAAGACAATTCCAATCTTTTAATGATATGATGTCTTCCTAATGTGTAGTTCACCATTTGAACAAGCTCCTTTGTAAGGGTGCTGCCTGGAAACACAATTTAGAAAGAAGTTTGAATGTTTTAAGGTGATCTGGCTAGCATGGTGGTCTGTTTATGTAAGAGGACAAGAAAACCTTGTCTTATATCTCTCAGAATTAAAGTCTGTTTTAGTTGTGAGAAGAAAACCCCAAGAGTTTTAAAGTTTTAACGTACACTGATAGTCCGTATAAGGCTAAGGGCAAAGACCAAGGGAAAAGGCATCTGTCTCCTCCAGAGATAGAGTTGATTTGAAAAGCAAGGCTTCCTACTTACTCTTCACATCATTCTGTCTTACTGGTCAGTTCACCAACACAGGAACAGTCCGCACTGACAAAGTTGACAGAGCATCAGATTGGAGAAGAAATTAAGTTTGTCAGAAAATGTGGAAATTGATTTAGTCCGATTTATGAGTTGCCCTCAACTTTCAGAGAGCAAATGGAAAAGGGAAATAGTTTATCTTTCAGCAGGAGAAATGATGGCCCTGCTAAATTTAAACTCCTTGGCTTTAACTTGCAACATCTGGAAAAATACTCAAATCCGTTCATCGTCTGGTTTGTAACCACCTTGAAGAAGAGCCCAAGGTCCAGGATAGCTCTATGGGATTGTGAAGGGCAAATATTACCAGGCTGATTTCATTTCCTTTAATAAAAGATTTTAAAAAGTCTTGTTAAAGAAAGGGAAGCAACATGTATTATCTCTCCCTGAATCCCAGGGAAGCCTTTTATTCATCAGGAAGGCCTTCTAACAAGCTATGAAGACTTACTTGGGCTGAGTTGAACTGTTACTTTTCAGAGGAGTGTCCAAATAGGCTTTCAGGCATGTGTGCCGAGAATGGGTCGGTGCAGTGGCTCAGCACTAAGTCAGAGGGACCCAGTGAGTGGTGCCCTTCTAGTGAGAGAGCCTGGGTTGTGACAAGCTCTATTTCTGCTCTTTAAAAAGATTCCCTACGGTTGATTCACTTTCAATAGCTATC
Organism: Canis lupus familiaris; assembly: GCF_011100685.1. Taxonomy (NCBI): domain Eukaryota; kingdom Metazoa; phylum Chordata; class Mammalia; order Carnivora; family Canidae; genus Canis; species Canis lupus. The sequence goes on from NC_049260.1 coordinate 106,726,160, forward strand.
ACCCTATTGGATTGGAATTATCCGTTTATTTCTTGATTTACAAGTATCCCATTTACATAGTTAGAGGGGTGCTTCTCTTGTGGAAAATTAGATGTTGCTGCCCTAAATATGTTTTTTGCTTACTTTAGAAGGGGAGATTCACAGCACATTCATTAAATTTGCATGTAATCCTAAACCTAACAAGGTTGTTTATATTTTGGAAAAGGATTACAAGTGCCATTTACAAGTGGAGGGATTTTCCAAAAGGGCTCTAGCACCACTCCCACATTGCCTTCAAGGACAGTTGATCCGCTTTTATCTTTCTTACTTGTTTATACTTCCTGTCATGATTTTGATGGAGGAAAGGGTTCTCCTCTTTTCAAAAATAAGAATAAATTAAAATTGATGAATTAGGGAAATGGTCTGGCCAAGGTGGGATGAAGCTCGGGAAGGAAAAGTATTAGGATGGTGAGGTTTGGGGGAGCCACTAAATAACACCTCCACCTTTCCCTCCTCCATTGAAACCAATGACGAAATAAGACCCAAGGAGCCAGCCAGAGTTCTGAATAACAGCTGTCTTCCTGACAAAGGCTAGACTGGAGGTGTGCATTCCCAAAAAAGCTTCTAAACTGTTCACACATTGATAGACCTCCCCTATAGGTCTGATGTAGGGACAGAGCCTATACCTTAAGCAACCAATGTCAGAACATACCAGGAGATTAGAAAGACATGCTTCCTCCTCCATGGGAGCATGCCAATTTCCTGCAAAACCTAGCAGTCAAATAAGAAGATGGAAATAAGGTCACAGAGGATAGTAGAAAAATATTTTCTTTTAGGCTTTGACCTTCCAGGGAAAGGAGTGAAGATTCTCTCTTTTCTGTGGTGATACGAGGGGTCAGTAAATGGCCAGTGGTTAGTCAGTAGAGCTGGAACAGAACCCAAGGCACTGATAGGCTGAAAGGCTCATCATACTTTCTCTGTTGGTATTCAAAGACATTTTCAATTAACTGTACATATTTCAACTGGGCCTGAATGAGCATATATATTAATATGTGAGGTGTTTTGTTTCTGTAAGTCAGATTCATATAATGGTATGGAATTATGAGGTATGAAAGCTTGAAGGGACCTTCGAGTTCTTTAGCCTTTAGGCTAAACTTAAAGGCTAAAGTTCTTTAGCCTTTTCATTGCTTAGATGAGGTACCAGGCCCAGCAGAGTGTAACTGACTTCCTCTGGACCAGTTGTTTTGATAGTTAGTTACAGCCAGGATAGACTAGGGTCTTCTAAGTCCTAGATCACTCGCTGCTCCCCATACCCCACTGGTCTGCATTTAGACATCAGGGAAGGTAGGCTTCGGTGAAAGGAAATTTGGAAATTTCGTGAAATGTATGAACTTTTAAGCTACTATAACAAGACTTGTCTATGAAGTGAACATGCAGAATAGGTAGAAGATCCTCAAGTAATTAATGGTTTAAATTGGCTACCTGGGTTCAAATCCTGGCTGTGTCATTTACTAGTTGTTTGACTTGGATGAGTTGCTCATCCTTTCTGAGCCTCAGTGGGCTTATCTACAAAGTGGAAATAAGAGCAGCACCTACTTGATGGGGTGCTGGACGACGAGGAGGATACTGTGCTTAGCATGAGGTCCTGACACATTGGCCCAGAAACACATTACCTATTATTATTATTCAGCACCACCATCATCCTATGACTTCTGGGAGACTTTTAAAACTTGATCTGTAGAGACAGTAAACTCTTAATTTAGGATTTCACTGATCCCAGGTTACTCTTTTGTCCCAAACCTCTGTTTCTTCATGTGTCCTGGGCTAGAAGTTTGTCAGCATCTTCCCTCTCTACTTGTAGGCCCATGGTCTATCTGTCATCAGATCCTATCTTGTTGGTTTGAAATGTTCCTTAGTTAACCCCTTGCTCTTCATCCCTATCCTAATCCAGGCCCTGCTTCTCTCAGGCCTGGATTACTAATTCAAACCTTCTAGTTTTCTTTTTCCTGACCACAGGTTCTCCTTCCCCAATCAGTCCCCTATGTCACTGCCAGACTGACCTACTTGAGATACTGCTTTGATCCTGTTTCCCCCCTGCCTCGGGGTCTGTAGTGTGTCTATTGTCTGCAGAAGACAGGCCAGGCTCTTTTGCCCGACCTCCAAGTCCTTCTAGAACATCTCTGTCCAATAGACATATAATGCCAGCCATACACAAAATGTAACATTTTCTAGTAGCCACATTAAGAAGTACAAAGAAACCGGTGAAACTTTTAGTGATACATTTTATTTAACTGCAAATATTCAAAACATTATCATTGCAACATGTCATCAATATAAAAATCAATACTCAGGTATTGTCATTCTTTTTTTTTTTCTTCCCAGTCCTCAAAATGCCATGTCTTTTACACTTTTTTTATTCCTTTTTTTTAAATTTATTTTTTATTGGTGTTCAATTTACTAACATACAGAATAACCCCCAGTGCCGTCACCCATTCACTCCCACCCCCCGCCCTCCTCCCCTTCTACCACCCCTAGTTCGTTTCCCAGAGTTAGCAGTCTTTACGTTCTGTCTCCCTTTCTGATATTTCCCACACATTTCTTCTCCCTTCCCTTATATTCCCTTTCACTATTATTTATATTCCCCAAATGAATGAGAACATATAATGTTTGTCCTTCTCCGACTGACTTACTTCACTCAGCATAATACCCTCCAGTTCCATCCACGTTGAAGCAAATGGTGGGTATTTGTCATTTCTAATAGCTGAGTAATATTCCATTGTATACATAAACCACATCTTCTTTAGCCATGTCTTTTACACTTATATCACATCTTAAGTCAGACTAGCCATGTTTTAAGTGCTCAGTAGCCACAAGGGGCTCAGGGATACCAGAGCAAGTACAATTCCAGAGTGTGACTCACTGCCACTATCACCCCCCCCCAAACAAGACCTACTTAAGTCTTACTTCTTCCTGGTTTAGAAAAACAAAATTGGATTGGTAATACCATCCCTATTTATAGGGTTGTCCTCAACAAATGTGAAATGGGATATGGCTCTGTAAGTTGTAAAGCTCCATAAAAATGTATAGAACTCATCATCATGAGTCAAGATTTTACTGACTCAATATGAAAATAGGGTACCTTTGGAGTGAGTTGAAAGAAAAGACTGTATTAAGAAGGTAAGTGTGGATGGGGGGAGGGGCACCTGGCTGGCTCAGTCTTAGTGGAGCATGCAGCTCTTGATTTCGGGGTTGTTTGAGCCCCATATTGGGTGTAGAAATGACTTACAAATAAAATCTTAAAAAAAGAAAGTAAATGGGATGTTCTGAATTCACTTATTAAAGAAAGTCAACTCTAAGCAATGAAGAATATAATGAGAATGAGAATGAAGAATATAAACATCTACTTTCTACCACTAGCTCTTTATAATTATCTTTTGCAAAGAAATTTGTCACATGAATAAAGTTCTCTAAATATTGAGATTAATCTGTAGGCTTTTTCCTCTTCAGCATTGTGAGGAATGCATTTAGGGACATTTAATTCTTCTCTTGAAGAAGCTAAACTGCTCCCAAGAAGTTCATTGCTTTGGGCAGTAAATGTGGCTCCACTTTGTGATACCGAGGTAGGAGTAGCATCCACATTTCTTGTATTGTTCCATTCACTGCAAAGAATTGGAATTGGCCTGAAAACAGAATGCCACCAATTCAGTTGCAGAAACGATTTGTAAAATGCTTTCAATCCATATTATAAAGGGAAATTTAAAAGGCAGTTATTCCAACAGATTGATTAGTAAGATGATGAAAAATCAGAACACATTATTTTAAAGATGGACAAGTTACAGGGTGGTTGTTTAAGTGGTACCCATGTCTAATCCCAACCCTTTCTTGAATCAAGTAAGTCTGTTAATTCTTCTTTGGCCACGCCTTGAACTACTCTGGCTCCCAGGAGTTCAATCCTCACTATAGATAGAATGTTGAATGTATGGTGTGGAAATAAGATTGCTATGTGAAGTCACTTTGAAAAAGAAGTCAACTTAATAACGTGGCTTGTGGATGAATGACCCACCATTCTCAGGTTTGCCCAGGCCACAGAGCTCAACCTAATGGACTACCTCTTTTCCTCACCCGGCTCTTCTAATTAGCTCCTAAAAACCTTGTGACTGCCTCTGAAATACTTCATTCATTGGTGGCAGCCTCCTCCCCTCCCCACTGCTTTTGCCCAGGCTTTCATCACTCTTCCCATAAGCTATTGCAGCAGTTTCCAAACCAGTTTCCCTGCCTTGAGCTTCAGAAGCCTCCCCTATACCCCCTCCCCAATTTATTCTCCAGGTCCCTAGCGGAACAATCTTGCTAAAAGGTATATCTATCTGATCATGACACTCCCCTAATTAAAAACCTCAAGTCATTCCCAGAGCCAACAGATAAAATCCAAACTCCTGAGCACAATGTACAAAGCACTGTATGGTCAGAGCCCCACTTATCAGCCTCGCCTCCCGCCATGTACCCAGAACAATGATAATCAAATTACTTGTGGTTCTCCACAAAGCTCTAGCCTCTTATGGATTCTTGTTCTCTTCCTTGGCACACCCCTCCACTCCTACCATCAATTTGGGACGTCCCATGCTCTTCCACAGATGCCCCATGCTCAGGGAGAAGCCCTCCCTGACTTCCTAGCCACTTGCCCTTTCAGCCTTCCTGCCAAAAACTGCATTTCTCATTCCTCTGTGACAAGAGCTCCTCAAGGGCCTAACCCCTTCCATATCCTCAGTGTATGGCGTTCTGCCCAATATGGTGGGGTTGATCCATGCCAATTTGTTGACTTAAGGAAAGAATTCCTGCTGTCCCTCCCAACTTTGTACCTTTCCTGTCCGCCACAAAGCAGAAAGCTTATTTTTGAATTCAGCTCAATTTGTTTGATTTATTTATTTATTTATTTATTTATTTATTTATTTATTTATTTATTTATTATATTTTTTATTGGAGTTCAATTTGCCAACATATAGCATAACACCCAGTGCTCATCCCGCCAAGTGCCCCCCTCAGTGCCCATCACCCAGTCACCCCAATCCCCTGCCCACTTCTCCTTCCACTACCCCTTGTTCATTTCCCAGAGTTAGGTGTCTCTCATGTTTTGTCACCCTCACTGATATTTTCACTCATTTTCTCTCATTTCCCTTTATTCCCTTACACTAATTTTTCTATTCCCCAAATGAATGAGACCATATCATGCTTGTCCTTTTCCGATTGACTTATTTCACTCAGCACAATACCCTCCAGGTCCCTCCACATCGAAGCAAATGGTGGGTATTTGTCGTTTCTACTGGCTGAGTAATATTCCATTGTATACATAGACCACGGCTTCTTTATCCATCTTTCGATGGACACCGAGACTCCTTCCACAGTTTGGCTATTGTGGACATTGCTGCTATAAACATTGGGGTGCAGGTGTCCCGGCGTTTCACTGCATCTGTATCTTTGGGGTAAATCCCTAGCAGTGCAACTGCTGGGTCGTAGGGCAGATCTATTTTTACCTCTTTGAGGAACCTCCACACAGTTTTCCAGAGTGGCTGCACCAGTTCACATTCCCACCAACAGTGCAAGAGGGTTCCCCTTTCTCCACATCCTCTCCAACATTTGTTGTTTCCTGTCTTGTGAATTTTCCCCATTCTCACTGGTGTAAGGTGGTATCTCATTGTGGTTTTGATTTGTATTTCCCTGATAGCCAGTGATGTGAAATTCAGCTCAATCTGTAACCTGCTGATATTTCTAGGTAATTTGATGAGGACCTGGGGCTCCAAAGATTTAGTCTCATGTGCTACTTTCCCTAGGCACTAGAAGTCATATCTACAGTGTGCCAAAGGAACACGTGCAAAGGTTTTACCTTTCGATCCTTTGATCTATAGGATATGTTAGGAGTCTTTTTAAAAACAAACAAACAAACAAACAAACAAACAAACAAACTAAGCATGTCTTTAATTTTACAGAATCCCAGACTATTGGACTGGAATGGATCTTAACCAGGCCCTCCTTCACCTTACATGGTTATGCAGGTTCTGAATTGTTCAGCTGCAGGGAGTGCCATTCTCATGGATTCCAGTGGGAATGACTCCTCCCTCGGGTTGTATTTTGCACAGCCTCACAAGGTGTCCCTGTTTGCCTTAACCTTCTTCATTTTCAGAGAGTATGATTTAGGTCCTCAGAGCCAACAGGTTTGCTCAAGATCACGCAGACACTGCCCCCTTTCTGCCTCCCACTCATCCCGACCCAAACTGCTTCTGAAGACTGGGAAACCAGCAAAATAGCTTTGGCTGGAGTTGTGTAGATAATGGACAGTATGCCTTCAGCCAAATGTGATATTTGAATGCTTTACTTTATCTCTTGTCATTTGCTTTTGCTTCCACCTCCATCTGTCCTGGCCTGGTTGGCATGACTTCAGCATCTCACACTGCTGCCCTTAGGGCTCCCAAGACTCAGGTGGCCACTGGTCCCACCAAGTTGCCCAGCTGTGCTGTGTGCTCTCTCCCTTGCTGGACTTCTCCTCTGTGACTCGCTCTTAGCCGCCAATTCTTCTTTTGGCCTCTCTTCTTTACATTTGAAGCTGCTTTGTTTTTCTGGCCATGACTGCCCCATCACTGTGATCTTTTCCTCCTCTTCCACAAACCATTAAATCATAGCATGCTGGCTGCTGACCTTGGTTCTTCAGTTCCTGGCTGCTGTCCAGAGCTGCTGGGGGTGCCTCAGGGATGCTGCTGCTTTGCCAAAACTTTTTAAATTTCTTTCTCCCCTTTTTCTAGACTTGGGGCTTTCTAAATGTTTGAAGATACCAGAAGGGTTGTCTCCAAATAGTTGTGGCTCTATTCCTAGAATTCCCCCTTGATTCTTATTTAAAGTGAAAATATTGTTTGGGAGGAGGAATCGGTTAGAAATGTTCAGGTAGATCAAACATTCAAGAAAGAATTGTCTCTATGAAGGACAGTGCATTTAAAAATTGTGCTTCCTCTCCTCTGTACTTCATGCTCATCATCCATGTCAAACTAAGGTAAATACTGAGATGTTTGGGTAGTTTCGATTGGACCTGAACAGAAGACTGGACTCCTTGAACCAGAGCCTTCCAGCCATAATGGATGAAAACATTGTTTGCATCTTTGCTGTTGGGCATTAATGTGGATGGATCTTTCTGAAACTGATGGCTTGCTTTAGTTCCATTTGGTTGGCCAAGACATAGAATATAATTAGATCAAGGAACTATTCATTCATTAGATGTTTGATACTTGCTGTTTAGTGGTTGCTTGCACTTTATATTATTGTTCATTGTGTAATCGGGAATTTCTTTGTAAATGTTTGGTTTTCAGGCTGGTTGGAAGGAAAATCACGCAACATTCATGAGTGAACTAAAAAATCTTCAGGCTTCTGGACTGACTACTCTTGGTCAGGCTCTAAGATCCTCATTTGATTTGTTAAATCTCAATAGATTAATATCTGGAATAGACAATTATGGACAGGTAAAAAAAACTTTAAGTGAGTACAGCTAATTTATTTTGGTGACTTGGGTTAAGAGTTTAAAATTGGGTGTGGTTACCAAGTTTTTTTTTTTTTTTCCAAGTTTTTTTTTTTGCTATTTGTCACAACTGCCAAAAGGAAATCTGTATCTTTTAAATACCTGCTTTGAAAAAGATCCCTCTTTTGGGGAGGGGAGTTTTGTATGTGGCTTGATCATAAAATATGTAGTGAAAAGTGACTCCCCATCATATCATCAGAGATCTGAGAATGAGATGAATAAATTGCTGAGAAATATTGGAATGAGGCCATTAAAGAGTGTTTCAGTGTCATGAACTCCCTTGTCTCTCCCAATTCAATGAAAAAGCTCTAGAATAAGAGGAAGGCAAGATAGCATCTGGTGCTCCTGTTGTCCTTACTCTAGAATCTCTGATCACAATAACCAGACTCACTGCCTGAGCTCCAGAGCATAAGTCACTATTGTCCCCCCAATCTGTGCCAACGTTTTGACTCAGGGGAATGAATTCACAGATGTGGATGCTGCTGCCATTATAATCTCTCTACTATCTTTCTCTTATGATTACTTGGAAAGCAGAAGGAGAGGAGTATTTGGTTGTTATAGTTTGGGGAGTTCCAGAATTATATGAATTCCTCAGTTTATTCTGAATGTTACCTCGGCGGGGATCGTTATTTTGATTCCCACCCACTTTAGCCCCTAATCTTTCCCTTCTTACTTATCCAGGCAAATTTTGTCACATACTTGAGAGATCACTGGCAAGACAAATGTAAAAAAGTTTAAATGCAATTTTATTACTTTACATGGCTCTAATACTTGTTAAATGTATTTTAGGGGAGAAATCCATTTTTTTTAGAACCATCTATTTTAATTACCATCACAGATGGAAACAAGTTAACAAGTACTGCTGGTGTTCAAGAAGAGGTGAGATTTCATTTTTTTAAAGTTTCGTTTAAATGGCAGAGAACATGCCGCTATTTCTGTGGGAGGTGTACGTTGCCAGTTAAGAATAAGTTGGATCAAACCTTCCATCTTCATGAGCCCTGAAAGATTATCGAGTACATGAAAGAAAAGTGACCCTTTTAACTCTTTCTTCATTGTTGCCCAGGTTGTTATGATGAAACTTTTCAACTTTTGCCTTATCAGCTTCATCTTCCTTTGAATTCTCCTCTGCCCGGAAGTGAACTAACCAAAGAACCTTTTCGTTGGGATCAAAGGTTATTTGCCCTGGTGCTACGTTTGCCTGGATTGGCTTCTACAGAACCAGAGCAACTAGGGAGTGTACCAACTGATGAGTCTGCCATCACACAGATGTGTGAAGTCACAGGAGGTATGGGCAATAACTTGTATTTCTAAAGGAAGAATTCAGAGCAACAGGGGGTGGTTCTTCTTAAATGCCATATTCTGTCTGGCCTTGCTTTCCTTCAGAATCCTTTAGCTCTGCTGCTTACGCTCATAATGAGCATGAGGTTTGCTGCCAACGTAGTTATGATTAGTTCAAGGTATATTTTAGGATTTCAGATGCTTATATTGTTAAGTAGTATTTTATTTGATCAAACTTTCACAATTTGTTTTTCTTTTTGGTATAGGTCGCTCCTACTGTGTTAGAACACAAAGGATGTTGAATCAGTGTTTAGAGTCTCTAGTTCAGAAAATTCAGAGTGGTGTAGTTATTAACTTTGAAAAAACGGGACCAGATCCACTTCCTGTTGGAGAAGGTACAGTAGATGACTTTTTTTTTTTACCCTGGAGAATGATCTGAGATTGGGAAGATATTCAGCTAATAATAGACAGTCTTTACTGTCTATACACATTCATGTGGTTGTGAACATCCATCCAAGCAACTGCCATTCATTCACTGCCTTTGTATGTGTCAGGTGGTCAGATTCTAACAACTTTAATTTGACATCAGATCTTACAAAAATTTTTCCTTTTCCCCATCCAATTCATATCCCCTTGTCCCAGTTCTGGGATACACCAAATTACTCTCTTGATTCATTAAGTATCTGGAGAATCACTTTGGAGTGCCACTTAACCAGTAACCTGGTTTAGGTCTTGTGAGTGCCAAATGTGCCAAGTGATCTTTATGAAATCTGTGTTTGTCACCACATGTCAGCGAGAGATTGTGAACGTTTGTCTAGAAACTGCTGATATCCTGTAAGATCCTACACCAGGATTTTCCTGGCCACTTTTTAGCTGCAGAAACTTTTCTCTTCAAATGACATTTTACAGAAAGTTCAGCGTCTCAAAATAGATGATCACAGAGAGTACCTTTGTGTAAGGGAAGGGTCTTCTCTCTTATATCATCTTAGCACCACAAGGCTTCCTGGAGCATAAGGCTGCTGCTTCTCATTCCTGAGTGCTCACACACATCATTACCATGGTGCTTGTCTGATCGGATCCATACATTTTCATTAATGGCCACAATTAGTGGTGACTGCTCAGAGAGACACATGTTTCTGTCTGAAGCCATTGGATCCTGTGATTCCTGGCCTTTTGAATGTTTAGTTCCTAGAACCCTTTAAGAAGCAGTTGGAAACAGGAGAGACTTCTCTCCCTAGAATAATGGACATAGGCCACACAAATACAATTTTGTATTTAATTCTAGGGTTTCTTGGACTCCAATTTAAGAACACTCACCACAGAAGACTGAAGCCTCACAATCTATTTTAAATTCATTAAATTAATTGAGGAAAGACATGTTCTTTTGCTAATGATTGACTGCTCCATCCATACTTTCGTGTTCGTTATCTAAATGTGAACTGGGAACTGTCCCACTGAAAGCCGATTAGATTTGGTGTCCTGTGAATAGCTCAGATTTTCTTTCTAGATCCAATTCTCCTTTGTCCAGAGTTCTCAGCCTTTGAGATTCTGATGAAAGCTAAGAACTCTCTCCTGAGAAGAATGCACATCCCCAGAATTGTGAGCTCAACTTCAAGGGGTGGGGGTCCTTTTGGTCCCCTGAAGCCATTATATGTCTTCCTTAGAGCTCCATGGACTCTAATAAATCTCTGGGTATAAAGTAATTACTTGTTTAAAGTAATGTGTAAATAAGTAAATCATATGACTTGTAATATAAGAAATATGAGACTCAAATCATTAAAACATGTCCTTTACAAATATAATTTAGACTATTTAATCATTGCATTAAAGGAGATATATATGCCTTCTTTGCGGGGGCAAATGAAATATGCTAGTTTAAATAATTAAAATACATTCAGGATATATCCTTCAGCATTATACAAGCCCAGTTTCCTGGAATTTTAATGGTGGATGGGGAAACTATCATGAATTAGTTCATAACAAACTCAATGCATTTGCATTATGTTCCCTCCCCCAACTATATATATAAATTGTATTGGCAACATTCCTTCTATCTTTGTGTGAATCTGGATCGTGTTTATTTTGCTTTTGTGGTCATTGAGTCTGTTTAGTAAAGAATACTTTTTTTCCCACCTAATTGGGAATAGAAAGAAAAACTAAATGTAATTTAATGACCTATTTTGTCAGATCCCAAAAATGTAAAAACTATACCAGGAGGTGAGCAATTTCATTTGCCTAATTTAGAAAAATAACTCTAGTGGTTTGGTGTGTTTAATTTATGTGTCTAAATTCAGAAAATTAAAAAAACAAATTCAGAAAATTGAAAACTAATTTTATAATAGGTTCCCATAAACTACATGTTTGGGGCATAGATAAAGATGGCGTGGGGTGTTAGATTAGAGGGGTGGATTAGAGGAAAATTGCTAGAGAGAACATTCAGAAATCTTGATACAGTCTTATTTCTTTAATTTTTCATGAATCACTGTTTTGGTTTGTTTTGTACTTTGCTTTTTGCTGAAAATTTTCTGCAAGAAGATCAGTAGCTGTTAAAAGAAAGTCTTGCCTTAGTGTCTTTGTTTACCTTTTAGATGGACTTATGGATTCATCCAGGCCAAGCAATTCATTTGCTGCTCAACCATGGCATAGTTGTCATAAGCTCATTTATGTACGACCTAACTCTAAGACTGGTGTTCCTGTTGGACATTGGCCAATTCCAGAATCTTTCTGGCCAGATCAGAATTTACCTTCACTAGTAAGTGTCATAAAACAAAAAAGTAAACCTCATTCTGGGTTTTCAGTTTGCTGATTAAATTGGGCCTTGTAAAATAGCTTTGAGGCTCTTCAGCCATACCTTCTATCTCTTGCTGGAAGTCTAAGCTTGTACCTAAAAGCAAGAGAGGACTTCCTTGCTATTCTGGTATTCTCTTTCTTTTAATTGCCTTTTGCCACTTGAACTGCCCACTTTGGATGTTTAAAGCATTGTTATTTTTGATGGTGTTGCAATCGGTGGCTTGGTTTTTATTTCTGAGTGTCTGATTTGATTAACATGGGAAATGCAATGTCTAAAGACTGCTAGCATTATTTTTTGTGTACATCCCCAGGAAACGAAAACTTAGCTTACACCTTGCATAGGTTCTAGAAACCTACTCAGAACAGAAGCTCTTCTACTTCCTCCTAGGGAGTCATTAGACACATAGTGCAACTTTGTGGACCTGCTTTTCATCTTTTTTTTTTTTTTTGTAATCAGTGGGACTTGGCATTCCTTGGGAGTGCACCTTTCAATGATGGGTAATTAAGCAATATTTTAAAAATGATCTTTAAGTGAAGACTTTTCTTTTTGTTCACTGCATTGGGAGAAGAGGTTTTGATATTGTAGTTGCTCCTAGTACCAGATGAATTGGCTTTTTCGGAGAGGGGGTGTCTGCTAATGAGGGAAAGCATATGAAACCCACTCTCCCTCGGTCTTCTTCCCTGCCCACCCCCCAGCCTCTGTAAAAAGGCCCAAGTGAGCCTTCTTGGGTGTGTTAGGGGGGTGCATGACGCTCACTACGCCTTCAGTTAGCACCTTCCTGGTTCGGCCAAACTACATTCTGTGTAAGTTGTAGAACTTTCTGACATGAGCTGCATTTTTTTCCTGGATTACTCCTTCTAGGCTCCTTTTTCTCAGGAGACGCCATGAGAATATAGGGCCAAACAGCCACTTCCACCACTGCTGTGGGTGAGGGCACATCTCCTCCACCTTCCCTCAGGGCTCCAAGATCACACACCAGTCAGAGCTCAGTGCCCAGTTGCTCTTAGCTCCAAATCCCAGAGTGAATATTTTGGTTACAAATTTATGTCATTATTGCTAGTGACAGGGCTGCACTTGTGTCTTTATGGCTTTTTGAAAATCGGTTTAAATAGAACAGGCCAGAAATATTTCTCAAGTTTAATTAAAATGAAAATCAGGGGGTCACCTGGGAGGCTCTGTCAGGTAAGCGATTGGCTCTGGTTTCGGCTCAGGTCATGATCTCAGGGTCCTGGGATTGGGCTCCAAGTCAGGCTCTATGCTCAGTGTGGAGTCTGCCTGTCCTTCTCCCTCTGCTTCCCCCCACTTGAGTGTGAGAAGTGCGATACAAATTCCACTTTAAAAGAAATTTCCACTGGTTCTGTGCCTTGCCATTTTTCTGCTTGCTTGTTAGTGGCTCTAGCCCTATCATTAGCTCATTAGATAGCTTGATGGATTTCTTCTTCACCAGTAGGGTCTGGACTACCTGTAACCTCTTGGTACAAAGGAATGAAGGGCAGGTCATGCTTGGACGTGCAAAATGGGTCTGAAAATCAGGGTTCATCTTACGGATCATTAGTGACTTCCTAACCATATTCAAAGCACTTATCATCTTTATTTCATGGAAATTGTAGTTATGGGTATTCTAATTTACCTTTCCTCCTCCAATGCCAAGTAGATGGTAGAGCTAAAGAATCTGTGTGCCCTCCCCGAATGGAAGCTGTTGTCGATGCTCTCTTTTACAAAGCGCCGGTTTATAGTTCAGCGATGGTTTAACAAAACATGAAAGGGATTGCAGATTTTTGTCAGAAATGTAAGCTTGCTTTGATAACAGACTGTATCTTCCCTTTTTGTCTTTTAGCCTCCACGAACATCTCATCCTGTTGTGAGGTTCTCCTGCGTAGATTGTGAGCCAATGGTAATAGATAAACTTCCTTTTGACAAATATGAACTTGAACCTTCCCCCTTAACTCAGTACATCCTGGAACGAAAGTCTCCCCATACCTGCTGGCAGGTACTTACTCTTACCTGGTGGCCAAATGTCTAACCACTCTGGGATCTAGGGACTGTTTTAAGAAGTTTCAAAGGTTATTCTGGGAATAATTAGACTGAATTTGTTAATAATTTTTCTAACAAATGCTATCAAATAAGCCACAGGGCCAGGCAAATAATTTCAGAGTGATAGGAATCATTAGTCCACTGTATATTGCCATTTGAGGTGGTGGAATCTGATTACATTTGTGTATTTGGAGGATTTGGAGGAACCTCCCCCCCTCCCCGCTTACTCAGGGACCCCAGGTTAAGAATCTCTAACCTAAATGATATAATTCTATTTAGTTATGGCTTCTGCAGCTGAAGCTTAGTGTGAGTTTGACAGATTGGAAGCACAAGATCAATTTTTAAAAGTTTTTTTTAATTCCATTAGTTAACAGTACAGTGTAATATTGGTTTCAGGTGTACAAGATATTTTTGACACAAAAAAACCCCATAGGCCCTGAAACTACTTTTTACATTAGTGTAAAGTAATCAAACTTCTCTTCCTGTACAAAGCACATTGGCATGTGTAACATGGATTTTACGTGGATGAGACAAATGCACATACTGGCTCTTGCAAGTGTTAGACTTCAGCCAGAAAGGCATGCTGATTTATTAATAGACTCACCTTTGGATATTAGTTTGTAAAAATCCAGACATGGCAGTCATAGCCCTTTTATTTGGATATAATAAAGAAGTCCTACGCTGGAAGAATGTTTGTTCTGTTTCTAAACTACAGCACCATATAGCAATCAGTAATTGTTAGGTTCTATTTACGCAAGAAACGCTTTTAGACTGCCATCTGTTTCATCCTAAAATGTGAGATTATTGCTACCAGTTGTCTTTAAACTACTTTAATTCTCTAAAGATGCTAAAACTGGGTAGAAAAAAAGGAACAAACTTAAAGCAAGAGTGTAAAAGTGTAAGAAACAGAACAATCTCATAAATATAATATTGAGTGAAAGAAGCCAGACCTCAAAGATCCCAGATCCTGTGATTCTATTTTATTGACACTCAAAAAGATGTAAAGCGGGCTTACTCTGTCAAAAGTCAGGCTGGTGGTTTCTCTTGGGGTTGCAGAGCAGTGACCAGTAAAGGGCATGAAGGAGTTTCTGGTCATGTTCTATTTCTTGATCTGGGTGCTGATTACACATGTGCTTTCACTTTGTGAGCATTCATTGAGCTATATACTTACGACTCTTGCACTTTTCTGAGTGGATGTTTATATTACGGTAAAATGCACTGGAAATGTGCTAGGAATGTAGAGATATAGATAATAGAATGTTAACTTAAAATCACAAGAGGAAGTTTGACATCATGGATTGACAAAAATTTTGCAATAAAGGCAAATACAATTACAAATCATAGCTTTTTCCTAAAGGCCTCTTTTCTGTATAGCACATTTCTTGTAAATCTTCTCCAAAGGAACATCAGAAATTATGCCCTTGCTTGTTGCACCACCCCTCAAATGTGCCATATGCTTGTCTCCTCCTGTACCTTATGTGACTTTGGTTGAGTTTTAATGCAATGAATTAATGGGAGTGAGAAAGAATAAGATGAAACAGGGGAGGGATGCCTGGGTGGCTGAGCAGTTAAGCACCTGCCTTTGGCCCAGGGCGTGATCCTGGAGTCCCAGGATCAAGTCCCACATCGGGCTCCTTGCATGGAGTCTGCTTCTCTCTCTGTCTCTGCCTCTCTCTCTCTCTCTCTCTCTCTCTGTTGTCTATCATGAATAAATAAATAAAATCTTTAAAAGAAAAAGAATCAGGGTGAGCCAGGAAATTTGGCTGAGTCGTAATGGAGCCTGGATTCTAACCTTAGGTCTGCCACCAATTATATGGTCCTGGGCCAGACACTTCCTTTCTCTAGACTAGATGGTCTCTAATGATCCCTTTGAACCCCCTGATTCTATGAATTTGCAGGTGAAAAGGAGTTTGGAAAAACTCAGAGGGCTTATGAGAAAGAAGGAAGAGAAGAAGGAAGGGAGGGAGAGGAGAAAGAGAAAGAGAAAAAGAGGAACAGAAAACAATGTTTCTCCTCTCATGAGCCTTATACGTCTGACTGCCAATGGCTGTGTGTAATGTTTTTAATCCTTTCTGATGATTTTCCCCTTCTTCTGTTTTACACACTTAGGATGTAGGGGGAAATTCACCATGTGTTATTACAGTCTATTAAGGTTCAAATTATGACATGAAATCTCATAGATGAGTCCTGTTTTATAGCACCGGCACGACTCATTGTTTTGTAGGGTTGTAAATGACACAGGAAAGATTTATTCTTAGCTATGACTAAATATAGCAAGAATTTAGTCAACTGGTCGGTGATATGGCTGGTACCAGGAATTAGCAAGGTGAATGGATTCTGTTCTTCATCAGGATTTGATTTTTGTTTTCAACGATCCTACTGAAGGACCTGGGAACCAGCAAAGGTCTAGGTCCCTAAAAGTATATACTGGTGCCCTAATTTTTGGCCAAAGAGTAAACAGAGAACAGAGAGAAAGCATGGTAGTCAGAGGACTTCAGCCCAGCATATTGAGTGTACAGGACTTGACCATATGATATATATCAAATCAGGAATCATCAGTGAGGAATAAGATGATAGTCACATGGAATAAAGATCAATGTTTTGATCTTTACTGAATGTTTGCTCTATCGGCATCATTTAGAAGAGAAAGTGCCTTCCAGATTTAGCCAAAGCTCAATCCTTGCTGCCTCCAAATAATTAATACCCATTCCTGGCTTATAATAGCCTACTTGATAAATATTTACTGGATGAAAAATGAATAAAAATGGGTAGGAGAATGGGGGCATCAAAAGGAAGCAGGGCAAGACTAATAGTCTTGTACATATGATGTAATAGTACATCAGGAGTAGTAGTAGGATGCTTTAAATGGGCTTTAATTTTGTAATTGCATGCCTTAGGCATGGGGCCATGTTCATTTTTCTCAAGTCTCCACTCTGGTCACCACGTGTTCTTTTGAGAAGTCAGTTTGTTTTAATGGCTGGTATCACTTGGTGGAATTTCAGCCTTGATTGCCATTGTACTAACTAAGTCAGTATTTGGGTATTGTTGATGTGAGCCCATGGTCTCCAAATGGTTACTGCACAGTCCAGTCTCAGTTTTTTGTATAACCTATAAAGAATTGCAATTTGAACATCCTTTTTTAGTATGGCATATTTGGACATAACTTTAGACTAAAAGCACTACTGCCTTAGATATCATTTTGGAATGTTGCTGAATGCTTAGTTTCAGATAAAATCCTTATTGTTGTAACTGTGTATGACTTCATGTTCTCAGGTATTTGTTACTAGCAGTGGAAAATACAATGAACTTGGTTATCCATTTGGTTATTTAAAAGCCAGTACGACTTTAACTTGTGTGAACCTCTTTGTGATGCCGTACAACTACCCGGTTTTGCTCCCTCTTTTAGGTAAGTAAAGTATATGCCTCTTAATCATCTTTAAAATACAACAGAAATGAAAAATAGGATAACGGGCTAAACATTTTAAATGTAGCCAAAGAGTAATTGGTATCAGGATATAGAAAAGTCTATACATGGGTTTGGAAGGATGGAATTCACACACAGTTTTCTGTTCTGTTCGTTTTGTTGCTGTTGTTCTTTTTTGCATCACACAGAAGAGACACTTAACCTCTGGTGTGGCTTGTGACTCATGCTGCTCTTTAGACTGTGAGCACCACTGCTGCCATTCCTGGCACCCCCCACCCCCCGCCCTGGGTTTCAAGCGACTTTGATTTTCTGTAGACTAAATTTGGACCAAAAATTCCATTGATTGAGGTTAATGCTCCAAGAATCTGATGGTTTTCTCCAGAAAATAGGGCTTCTCTGTGTGTGTGGTGGGGGAGGGTATTGGCTCACACTATTTCCCCCCTAAAAGAATCTCAAATGCTCTGGAGGCATCTGTGTTAGGCAAGTTAAGGAGCTTGGTATGAGAGTAAATTCTGCAGTCACTCTAGTCGTAAAAGCTGTGGTTTCTATGGTAAAATTCTACAAGAAACAGCTCTAGAAGCTGCTACTGAGATATCACTGAAAATGTGTGTAGAGATTTTTTTTTCCCATTGAAAGAGCTGCATCTGTTTGGAGCAATTTAGTAGTAAACCAGTATGCTTCCAGTTGTGCAGTTGGACTCACTTTTATTTGATGGGCTTTCTCTCTCTCTCTCTTTCTTTCTTTCTTTCTTTCTTTCTTTCTTTCTTTCTTTCTTTCCTTCCTTCCTTCCTTCCTTCCTTCCTTTTTTTTTTTTTTTTTTTGGTTGGGGTTTCTTAATTCTTGCAAAAAGTTTCAACCTTACTTGAAGTTGTAATCTAGTCATTAAAAGCATAAGCTTTTTAGTGCTATAA
Organism: Canis lupus familiaris; assembly: GCF_011100685.1. Classification (NCBI taxonomy): domain Eukaryota; kingdom Metazoa; phylum Chordata; class Mammalia; order Carnivora; family Canidae; genus Canis; species Canis lupus. The sequence continues at coordinate 106,744,132 of NC_049260.1, forward strand.
ATACTATTTGTACTAAATATGCTGAAAAGCATTTCAAATTTTGCAAGTTAAGCAGATTAAGAACTGGTCATCATAAATGTTAGCATGATTGTTTCACATGTAGTCTACGGACTTTCTTTCTTAGTCCAATATAAAAATGTCCTCTAGGGGGCGCCTGGGTGGCTCAGTCGGTTAAGCGTTAGCCTTCTGCTAGGTTCATGATCCTGGGGTCCTGGGATGGAGCCCAATTAGGGCTTTCTGCTCAGCGGGCAGCCTGCTTCTCCCTCTCCTTCTGCTGCTCCCCGTGCTTGTGTTCTCTCTCTGTGTGTGTCAAATTAAATAAATAAAACCTTTAAAATAAATAAATAAATAAATAAATATGTCTAAAAGGTGATTGTCACTGATATAAAATATAGGTTATGTCTTTGAGATTAATAACGATACCAATAAAAAGTACCTAAACTTTGTGGATTTGTTTATACGTTCAAATAAATTTATTAATCGTTAATTTATTTTCTTAAAAAATTGATTTTTTAATGGGTGTAGTTGACACACCATATTTTTTTAAATATTTTATTTATTTGTTCATGAGAGACACAGAGAGAGAGAGAGAGGCAGAGACACAGGCAGAGGGAGAAGCAGGCTCCATGCAGGGAGCCTGATGTGGGACTTGATCCCGGGACTCCAGGATCACACTCTGGGCTGAAGGCAGGCGCTAAACCGCTGAGCCACCCAGGAATCTCCAACACGCCATGTTACATTAGTTTCAGATGTACACCATAGTGATTGGACAAGTCTATATGTTGTGCTGTGTTCACCACAAGTGTAGCCACCATCTGTATCACTATAACAATACCACTGATGACATTCCCTATGCTGTGCCTTTTATTCCCAAGACGTATTCCTTCTCTAACTGGAAGCCAGTATCTTCCATGCCCCTTTACCCAGTTCACCCATCTCCCCAACCCCTCCCGTCTGGCAGCCATCAGTTCTCTGTACTTATAGGTCTAATTCTGCTTTGTCTTTGTTTATTCATTTGTTTTGTGTTTTTAGATTCCACGTGTGAGTGAAATCATATTGTTTTTCTCTTTCTCACTCTGACTTATTTCACTCAGCATATTAGCATCATGTCACAAATGATACAATCTCATTCTTTTTTTTTAATTTTTATTTATTTATGATAGTCACAGAGAGAGAGAGAGAGAGAGAGAGAGAGAAGCAGAGACTCAGGCAGAGGGAGAAGCAGGCTCCATGCACTGGGAGCCCGATGTGGGATTCGATCCCGGGTCTCCAGGATCGCGCCCTGGGCCAAAGGCAGGCGCCAAACCTCTGCGCCACCCAGGGATCCCTACAATCCCATTCTTTATGACTTCAGTTTTCCCAACTATAAAGTGAAGGATTAGACTAGATAATTTCCACTTAAACTATGAATGATATTGTTTTTCTATTTTTAAAGACTACCTTTTATTTTCAAATAATTGTAGATTCACATGCAATTGTAAGAAGTAATGAGAACACTGGTGTAGCCACCAGTATGGGGGAAGACAGTATGGAGATTCCTCCAAAAGTTAAAAAGGATACCTCCCTGGCTGGGAGAAGTAGGAGTTCCTCATAACTCCTCCCCATGTGGTCTCCACTAACACCTCTGGGGTGGAGGTGCCCTTATTTACCAAGGCAGTGGAAAAGTTTTATAGAACTATTATGGGCTGAATTTCAGGATCTCTTCTTTGGTCTAAACTCAGCCTGCCTTCCAAATTATGATATGAAAGTGCCCCTAACTAGAGTAGCTGGTCTCCCGTTAGAAATTGAGATGTACAGTTCTTCACAAAGCAAGACCAGCCCTCTAAGCCTGGCCTTTGCTGGTCTTGTGGGCAATAGAGGTCAGATGTGGACACGGTGTAGTTAGTGGTTAAGAGGAAGCATTCAGTCCTCTCTTTGTCTCAACCTGCTGTGCCTAATAGCTATATGTTGTCCACTCACACTCCCCACTACTAGATAAGGTCAACTCCTGGGACTGTCTGCTTGGTGACCTGGTAGTCTGTATTTCTTCCCCAAATGCCAAGTTCCCCTTCTCTCTGAGATATTTCCTGTCACAAGAGGTACATGTGCCACATCTATCCCTGGTCCTCCTTAACCTAGGACACTGAGGATCCAACCCTGCCTAGAGCATCACTATACCTCCGCAAACATCTCAAACCAGAAACCCCAGACACATATTTGATTCCTCCCTCGTCCCCAGCACCACACGTCTATCTGAGGGTCAATCCATCCTTGACTCAGTTCCCATTCTGCCCTTTGGCTTTAAATATCCATTTCCAGGCTTTTCTGTAACCTGTGTCTTTCCAGGAACATAGGGTTTTTCATACCCTCTGAGGCTGGAGGTCCTTGTGCCCCTGAATCCCAAACTTCAGTTTTGTGTTGAGTTCTGAAATAGACACTCTCAATATTTTCATCATTACTTTGCTTTCTGGGTTGTGTAGCCCCACAGCCATAAGAATATGGACTATAGAAGGGCACCTGTGTGGCTCAGTCAGTTAAGCATACAACTCTTAATTTCAGGTCAGGTCATGATCTCGGGATCATGGGATTGAGCCCTGAGTCAGGCTCCTCACTCTGTGGAGTCTGCTTGGGATTCTCTCCCTTCCTTTCCCTCTGCCCACCCCCATCTCAAATAAATAAATAAATAAATAAATAAATAAATAAATAAATAAATAGATAAATAAATAAGTAAGTAAGTAAGTCTTAAAAAAAGACTATGGACTGTAGAGCATAGATGGCTTAGTATGGATCCTGGCTCTGCTGTTTGCTAGCTTTGTGACCTTGGATAAGATACATACCCTCTCTGTGCCCTAGTTATTTTATCTGTAAAATGGGAGTAATGATAGTATATATCCAAAGGCATTTAGTTGGGATTAAATGAATTAATGGAGTAAAATTGCAAATAGTAAATGTCCAGTAACACTATCAGCATTATTACTACTATTGTCATTATTAATATCTTTTTTAAATAAATTTTTATTTATTTATGATAGTCACAGAGAGAGAGAGAGAGAGGCAGAGACACAGGCAGAGGGAGAAGCAGGCTCCATGCACCGGGAGCCCGACACGGGATTCGATCCCGGCTCTCCAGGATCACGCCCTGGGCCAAAGGCAGGCACCAAACCGCTGTGCCACCCAGGGATCCCTCATTATTAATATCTATGCTATTTCTGTAGCTCTTGAAGGTACTCCTATTCCATATGAAGGACATTATTAAAGATGTAGAACAATTTTGCAGTTTGGTGGGCCGGGCATTTAGTAAAAAAGACAAGTTAAGTCACATGCCTAATGCCTGGAAACATCACTATATTACTGCATAATATAAATGTCCAAAAAGGTCATCCTTGTTTTCTTCCCCCTTATTAATTCAAGATTTCCATCAAAAGTAGTGAACAGAGGTTTAATTATTTAAGCACTAAACCTTACCTGGAAGGGATAAATGAAGCTTGATTGGATCAATAAGCCATCATAAGAACATGTCAGTAGGATGGTGACCAGAATATCACAATTGGCAAAAAGATTATCTCTCAATAAGGAAATTCTTTTTTCTATCAAGAACCAATATGGCAACCCAGGTGGCTTAGCGGTTTAGCGCCTCCTTCGGTCCAGGGCATGATCCTGGAGATCCGGGATCGAGTCCCACGTCAGGCTCCCTGCATGGAACCTACTTCTCCCTCTGCCTGTGTCTCTGCCTCTCTCTCTCTCTGTGTTTGTGTGTTGATGAATAAATAAATAAAATCTTAAAAAAGAACCAATGATTACAGAAATTAAGGCATTTATGGCAACTTTTTTCCCCTTGACTATACCATATTCAGTTCACCATTTTTTTTAAGATTATTTATTTATTTTAGAGAGACAGAGAGAGTGTGGAGGGAGGGGCAGAGGGAGAGGGAGAGGGCGAGAGAAATCCAAGCAGAAATTCCCACCGAGCTCAGCTTGGAGCATGGAGAGCTCTATGTGGGGCTTGATCTCATGACCCTGAGATCATGACCTGAGCTGAAACCAAGAGTCGGGCACTCAACTGACTGTACCACCCAGGTGCCCTTATTTGTTTGTTTAATTAAGAACTGGAAAAAAAAATAAGAACTGGAGATTTGTGTAAGAAATAAAATTCAGCTCCATATTAAGATCAATTTCGATCAGGGGGGATCCCTGGGTGGCTCAGCAGTTTGGCGCCTGCCTTTGGCTCAGGGTGCGATCCTGGAGTCCCGGGATTGAGTCCCGCGTCGGGATCCCGGCATGGAGCCTGCTTCTCCCTCCTCCTGTGTCTCTGCCTCTCTTTCTCTTTCTCTCTCTCTCTCTCTATCATAAATAAATAAATAAATCTTTAAAAAAAAAAGATCAGTTTCGATCAGAAGAACAAAAAGGACATAGGCAAAGCAATTTCTCAAAGCTCACTCTGCTGAGTGTGTGGCTGAGCCTGGAACTCAAACCCACGTCTCCCCTTACTTTTTTTGCAGCAGGAAAGGAGGAGAAAGGAATGAAAGGGAAAATATCAATAGTTTTCGAGGTGTGGGCAGTATCACTTTACTCTCCTACGCTCTTATATCCTTGCCTTTCAAATGCTGACTAGCTGAGTGTTTATGATATCTTCACTGTCCCATCCTCCTAATGTAGCCTAACACCATGGAAATAATTTCCTGCCCTATGGAGAATGTGACTCAAGCGGCTTTACCCTGGTGGCTCTCTACCCTTAATCTAGACTGTGGAATATTCTCTTTCTTCCTACCCATTTCAGAAACCCCCAACAAGAAATAATTAGACTAAATGAGACTAATTGGTGGAGTCAGTGCAATCAGCAATTGTTTGAAATTGTAAGACTATTCTTAACTCTCATTATCAAATCTATTTATATCTAAATGTCTCCCAAGTCTTGTGGTATTTCCATTTGTCAGGTTCCAAAAATCTGCTTAATTCCCAACAGACTCCACGTAAAGACCCAAGTATAACAGCATATTTCCACCGACTCTCATTCCTTTCTGCCAAGATATGAATGGTCTTTAAAGGACCTGCGTGTTACAGTGAGCCAGAAATCTCTTCAGATCTGTTTTCCTTTGTTCTTTCTATCTTGTACCAAAAGAACAAAGAGCCACATTTTATGACTTTGTAAATTCATTTAAATTAGTTTCGGCAGGGGTGAATAATTTATTATAGCAGTAAAAGGAAGAAAATGTGTAGTTGCCTTTCTTAAGTAATTCAGCATTTCAAAGAATAGGCCTATTTGTAGAGAAATTATGCATATGGCAGAGGAATGGCTTTTGTCCTTGGAATAAAGCATTTGGATGTGTTTTGGATAAGAGCCAATGAAACCTGAAGAAATAAGATAGAAGATGAATTTCAAATATCTTTGGCATTTATAGTGTGGCAGGTTCTTGTTGATGTCTGGTGATATCAATTTTGAATTCTTAGATAAGAAATATTTTTGTACCCTCAGAAGGAAATAATAACGTGTTTTGTAAATTTTCCTGTAATGTATATAATGTATTTAGATTATCAAAACAATTAAATTTAAGTGTGAAAAAGGGAGAGGATGTCTGCTTATTGAAGGACAATATCTTCAGTGGTATTAACACACATGGTATTCAAGAAACATAATTGTACAGAGTTTCAAACTTCAACTGAACATCTCCACTAGCCTTTTCTAGTGCCATGGCCTAATTGTTAACTAATGTTTGACAGAGCCAAAATTTGCCTCGAACTGCCTGACCACAGAAATGGAAGAAATGAAGTGAGTGTACGGGAATAGACTAATCAAAGTATAGGTAGATGAAGGCGAATCTAAAGCCTAATTTACAGCTCGCTGTCATTGCCTGAAAATTAGAGGCTTCGCTTTTGTTCTCATATACTTTGTGTAGTCTCTTTACAACACCCTCCATTTATTTATTTATTTATTAATTATTGAGATATAATTGATATATAACATATTAGTTTCCTGTGTACAACATACTGATTCAATATTTGTATATATTGTGAAAAGAACACCGAGAACACCAGCTAACATCCATCATCATGCATAATCACAAGTTTCTTGTGATGAGAACTTTTAAGATCTGCTGTCTTAACAGCTTGCAAATATTCAACACAGCATTATTAACTAGAGTCACCATGCTGTGCAGTACATCCTCAGGACTTATTCATTTTGTAACTGGAAGTTTGTACCATTTGACCACTTATCAGCCATTTCACCTACCCCTTATGCCTCCACCCTACCTCTGGCAGCCTCCAATCTGTTCGCCATCTCTGTGAGTTTGGGTTTTTGTTATTGGTGTTGCTTTAACACCCTCTATTTGAATGAAAGAAATATTTTACCAACCAGTGACCACGGATTCCCCCTAAGGTGAAAATTAGTACAGTAGTGTTACCAGTACATAACAGGTCAGAAAGATATTTCACGTGGCTCAGAGTAAGCGCTTTAATATTATATTTGATGTAGCTTCACAGATGGAAGAGGAATATGTAATGTGAGAATTTGGTATTTTCTTTCCTAGAAAAATACTATATGTAATTTTGGTAAGTGGTACCAAAAACGACAATCGAATCAATGAAAGGTTCATCTGATGTAATTAAAACTTGAGCTTTCTAGGAAATGATACAACAGATGTGGGTTGCCTGATATAGATCTTGGAATTTAGGACTGGAATAACGTAATACTTTGTTTCATTTTCTTTTACAGATGACTTGTTTAAAGTTCACAAGCTTAAGCCAAATCTGAAGTGGCGACAGGCTTTTGACAGCTACTTAAAAACTCTGCCTCCGTACTACTTATTAGTATGTATTTAAGTGTATATATGCATTAACTGTATCAGTGATGAGTCTTGTCACCAGGAATGTCAGTGAACCAAAAACTTGACCCCTGAAATAAGCTTGATATTTTTATTGCTAAATATTTGTATTGCCATTGTCTTCTCGAATTATGTGTAAGTTATGTGTAAGAGCTTGGTGATGTCATGGCAGCACAAAAAAGAATTTTTTCTTTATTTTATTTCCTATAACTGCCATGGTTATTTTTATAAGAAACACATCTATCTATGTTTTTCTTCTTAAAAGTAACCTTATGAAATTGGAATTTGGGGATTTAAGAAAAACAGGTCTGGATTCATGTGTGATATCAACTTCCCTTTTTAACTCTAGAAATTTTCAATATGGAGTTACCCTCTGAAACACAATTCTGAAGGCAGTATATTGACATACTGTCTGTTAAATGTGTCCTAGACACAGCCTCAAGCAAGGGTGCTGGTTGGGGAGGGGAATCTAAAAAGGAGGAAAAGCTACCTGGCCTCATGTGGGTTTTTACAATTTGAGAAAGATCGTCATGATGATTTTGAACTGGTTGCATAATCGAGCGTCACGACGATCAAAATCATTTTGGAGGTGGATGTAGCAAACTTTTAAGCCAAGTTTCTAGAGGTGAAAAGGCGGAATCTTAAATGGTACTATTGGTGTTACTGGGAGGAGAAATTGGGGTGCATTAGGATTCACCATGGCAGGAGCGGGGTGCACGCTAAAATGCAGTATGAAATGATTTTATGACTTGGGAATTAAGACTGATGCAATTGATCTGTTTGAATTTGCTGTTTCTTGCTCTTCTTATCCCACTCTCTTCTGATTTTGTTACTTTCTGCTCCTTACTCCTCTGCTATATTCATTGCCACTTTTTAATGTTCCATGTTTGGTTTTATGTGCAGCACCTTGACTTCTAAGAAATGAATCATGTCCCTTTGCCCCTTATAACTGAACGTTGAGTATTTTAAGATTTATTCTATTCTTACTGTTGTGTATTTTGTTTCCTTATAGCCATTAAAGAAAGCACTAAGGATGATGGGAGCTCCAAATCTGATATCAGATAATTTAGATTGTGGACTTAGTTACAGTGTTATCTCTTACCTTAAAAAACTCAGCCAACAGGTAGTATTGGTAAAAACAAACAAACAAAAATCCTTTGCCCTCAGAAGTGCATTTCCTTCTTCTTTAGTGTAATTGTAATTTTTTCCAATTAAATGTGTATATATTTCTCCACTTTATGGATTAGTAATAATGTGATACTCTCTGACTTCTAGCTTCACCATTAAACTGCAGTTAAGGGTCTGTCAGTGTCATTGGATGCTGTGCCATCTCTCCTTTCATTTGCCAGTCTGTGTTATGCACAAGCTGGTTAATATCTTGTGGCCTGAGAGGGGCAGAGGCTTAGTAAAATTATTTCACGGGTCACATTTTGTCTCTTCTCAACCTTGTGCCTCCGCAGGTCACATTGGGCTAGAGCATCCCCCCTTTCCTAGGTCAGCACACTGAGGCATGGTGTGATTCAACGTCTTGCCTGAAATTCGTTTTTAGGCAATACATATCCAGATGCTTTTGCTTGGAGACGGGGAGATGAGACCAGTGTTCTCACGCTGGAGGGGGATAGGCCCCAAGGGGACCTGAAGAGTGGAGCTCAACCTCCTCTCTTCTTGCCCTCCATCTATTCCTTTATACCCCCACCTCATTTACCATTATTCACCTTGTCCCTGCCCCTCTATGAGTACCTCATCCTCCACTCACCCCTACTTATCATACTTCTCACCTCTACCTAGCCCATTCTCGCAGGATGGAAATGTTTGAGAACTACCGAGGTAGAGATTTACTGCCACACGAATGTGTTCATGTGATAGGACCAATTAATGCAGCCTTTTAACTTTCTTCTTCTGCACAAGGGTAGTTCCAGGTAGGGAGCAGTACTAGCATTTGCAGTGACTATCAGGCTTCAAGTTAGTTATGTTTGGAAGTTGGCCTGTAGAAGACAGATAGTAGTAAGCAAAAGGGTGTCAGATTCCACTAAAGAACCAAAGTGACTCCACAACTGGGAACGCTGACACACCTTGCTAGGAGCTGGCACACGCAGAAGGATGGTCTGGGGCTTACCAGCTCCTGACTGGCCAGCATGCTCATAAATGCCAAAGAAATTGCTCATAAAGGCAAACCTTAGACTTCTGATCTACCAAGTGTCCCCATGATCCCCCTTTCCTCTCTGCTGATAGATTTTTGTTGTTGTTAATGTTTTGTTTTGGTTATTGATCGATTGATTGACCTGTTGATTTATATCTATTTTTTATTTGATGTCTACTGTAGGCCTTTAAGGCTGTGTCAGCAGGGTATGGCCACAAGGAAGAATAGTGAGCAGAGTGGAAATTCATGCAAGTTCTGGGACCTTCTGGGACACGTTGCTTATGTGGTTTTCCAAATGAAATTTTGAGACCACTTCTGGAAACAGACCATTTGCTCTTATCCCTTATTTCAGGACTTAATTTTTTTTTCTTTTTGAGAAAGATAATAAATGTGTTTAATTCCAATCATAGTGAGAGTTTAGTGCATATTTCTGACCTAACCATAAGAAACTCAGAATTCTTTTGGGCTTACTGGGCATTGGTGGAATTCCTTCTTTTAGAGAAAAAGAAAAAATTATTACTAATTTATAATCGCTCCAATTACTAATTTAATTACTAATTTAATAACTATGTTGCCAGTGTTCCTTGATCCATCTCAGATGTGTGTCAATCACAAAATATGCCCAATATATTCCTACAATACCCTGTCAAGCAATCTTTATCAATGTGGTTTAATAGTGTCTGTTAAGAAAAATTTTTTGTAAGTTAGTTAGAAACTTACTGAGTACATATTACACATTATTTACGTGGTAATGTTTGTTAAATTGAGCATTACTTTTTGGGGGTGGTCCGATATAAGAAAACAACTGTTAAAGTTTTTACAGATGTAATGCCAAATCTATGTAATCTGAAATTTAGCACTCATTTACATTTAGAAATCCAGAGTCCTAAACTTTTCTGTCTGGGTCTGAAATAAATATGTTGACTTAGACTAGATTTTAAAGCAACAAAATATGCTTTTAAATGTCTATGAATGGAATTCTTATCCACTATTTCCATTCTCTCTATGATTTGATCATAATTTTGACACTAGATGAGAAAAAAAATGTACCAAGTTATTGACCTTTCTAGCTACCCCCTCCCTGTTTGCTGTGATAGCTCAGAGAAGCACAGGGAAATGTTTAATTATCAGTTTTTCTGTAATTTACAATTGAAAAAAATTATTCTGTGGGGTTCTTAAAGTATTACCTTTCTTAATTAGTGAAAACAACAGTGATGCTATAGGCCTTTTCTTAACATACTATGTACTTTCATTTTAGACCAAACTAGAGTCAGAACGGATACTAGCATCTGTGGGGAAGAAACCTCCCCAGGAAATTGGAATCAGAGTGAAAAACCATTCTGGAGGTGGCGTGTCCTTGACTCACAGTAAAAATTTTAGAAAACTCTTGAAAGAAATCATAGGGGAAACTGCACCAAGACTGGCAGAATTGAATACCAAAGAATTTGCTGGCTTCCAAGTAGGGCTCTTAAACAAGGTAAACTGACAGAAATAGTTCTTATTTGTTTGAACTTGTCTGATGCATTTATGTCGTATTACTTCAGTTTTGAAATAATCATGATCCTGTTTTGGACTTTGTGGTTATTGATGTGGACCAGTCTAGGAATTGTCCTGCAAGTAGCTGCCACTGTGGAATTAAATGTACAAGATACATTTGGTGGGGAGTAGGGTGTGGGGTAATGTCTGTGAAGGATAAAGGGGAGAGAGGACAGGAGTAGGCAGGGAGAGCCTTCAGGCCATACTGCTGATCTAGCACCTGTGAGGACAGAACAAGGCAGAGGATTGCGTATGAAGAGTTTTGGTAAGCAGTGCAGCTGTGAGACAGTCTTGGCCAGGCCCGCAGGGACCTGGCCCCACAATTTCCCGTAGAGGAGGTCCACTTGGGGCAGAACTGGCCAGGCCAGTTGACATACTTGGAAAAGGGTATTCTCAGGGGTTTGAATACTTTGTGGGGGCGTATGAGAATTCAGAACAAATTTGCCACTGGAAGAGTTCTACTCTAGTTAAGCATTGAATATCCCTCTCTAAACTATGATTTTCAGAGAATTAAGAATTATACTTCTATCTGAAAAGCCTCAGGAAGAACTGAAATTATTTGTTCCCTTTCAAATAGGATTTGAAACCCCAGACGTACAGAAATGCTTATGACATTCCGCGTAGAGGTCTCTTAGACCAGTTGACCAGAATGAGATCCAATCTGCTGAAGACACACAAGTTTATTGTGGGACAAGATGAAGGTAAATGAACAAAGAAGTAGTTTTTGTTGATTAGGAAAATGTCAAGCCCTGATTTACATGGAGGTGTTACTGCCTAATGGGTAGGCTATTCAGTCATATTTTAAGGCTTAGGATGGCCATTTTCATTGAATCCCTACATTCCTCAGGCACAAGTTGATTGTTCTCGGGTTTTAGGGGAGGTGTGCATTAATCTGCAAGCGTAAGACACCACCCATGCTTCAGCTCCTGTAAGTCTCAGAACAGTCCCATGAGAGAGATACTGTTTTTATGCCCATGTTACGGATCTGGGAATGGAGAGTGAGCATTTTTTTCTTAGTTTTTAGTTTAATTACAGTCTAGTTAATGAACAGTGTAATATTAGTTTCAAGTGTGCAATTTAGTGATTCCACACTTCCATACATCATGCAGTGCTCATCCCAACAAGTGCCCTCTTTAATTCTCATCACCTGTTGCACCCATCTCCCATCCCCCCTCCCCTCTGGGAACCCTCAGTTTGTTCTCTGTGGTTAAGAATCTGTTTCTTTTTTAATTTACTTAAATTTTTAAAAACATTTTTAAAGATTTTATTTGAGAGAGAAAGAGAGAGCACAGGCAGGGGGAAGAGGCAAAGGGAGAGGGCGATGCAGACTTCTTGCTGAGCTAGGAGTCTGACATGGAGCTTGATCCCAGGATCCTGAGATCATGACCTGAGCAGAAGGCAGACGCTTAACTGACTGAGCTACCCAGGGGCCTGTTTCTTGATCTCTCTCTCTCTCTCTCTCTCTCTCTCTCTCTCCTTAATGGCTAGTCATGAGTTGGAAAGTGGCAGGACCTAGGTGGAAATTGTACAACACAGTCTGCCATGATGAATTCAATCCAGAATTCCTCATTTACATGAAAAGAATTAACCTGATAGCACTTAGGATAATTGGTGATGTTGTACAATTCCCCTTTACTCCCTTTTGTTCATTTTAAAAGGGGTCATTTGTCTATTGAAATGAGCAAATCTTAGCCTGGCCAACCTCCTGAAATTATACACCAAGTTTATGGCAAGGAGGAAGCTTCTCTAGGAAGAGAGCCTGTAGATTTAATCACATTCTCTAAGAACATAAAGCCTACTACTAACCAAGGTCCTCTGGAGGATAAGACAGAACCATGGAGCGTAGGCTCTTTGAAATGCAGAACAAACATGGTGCTTCAAGTTGGGTGGTGCCCTAGGGGATGTCAGCCCATTTTTAAACCTCATTTGAAGTGGAAGGGAGTTGCGGTTGGCCTAGTGATTTGAGCTTGTAGGCATTACTGATGGTACACTGAGTAATGAGTGGGATGATGAGAGATGCTTTTAGATTTTAGAATTTGAGATTTTAGACTATTGTATGCCAAGGTCCACATTGTTAAAGCCAAGTATGATCATGTCCTCTTAAAAAGACAGACACTGCAGCTGTGTAGCATCTGTTTCTTTCCCTATGATTTTATAGATTCCCTTCATAGCGTTCCGGTCGCACAAATGGGTAACTATCAGGAATATCTGAAGACATTGGCTTCTCCTCTTCGGGAGATTGATCCAGATCAACCAAAAAGACTGCATACTTTTGGCAATCCGTTCAAACAAGATAAGAAGGTAAGATGTATATTTCTAGGTCTACCTAAATTGTGATATTCTTGCCATAATTCCTTTCTTCTGGGCAAGATGAATATAAATCAGAGCTTCTCCTTCTGTTTGTTTAAAAGATAAAATAGGACTCTGGGGGGTCTTTGTGAATGGAAAGTGGGAGCCTCCTAATACGAAGGTGTGTTGCTGGAAGAAAATAATAACTGGCCTTTCTTGAGTACCAAGTAGAAGCTGGTGTTTTAAATTATCACATTTAATGTTCACATCTGCCCTTTAATAAGAAGAAACCAGGGCTCACAGTAGTCAAGTGACATGCCCTGAGTAACATGGCTGACAAGAGCCAGGATTTGAATCTACATCTTTCCAGCTCCAGAGTCTGTATCCATTCCCACCTCTACACACTGATTCATTTACTATTGAGATCACCATTTATTTCCTGTTTCTGTGACTCAGATTTCTAGTACTTCCTCTAGACTGTGATGAAGTGCTCCTCATGAAATAGGGAGTACTAGGTGATGTTGCTATATTTGGATTGTCCTACTAGAGATCTAAATGTTATATGCATGTGTGTGTGTGTGTGTGTGTGTGTGTGTGTGTGACCAGGAGAGAGAGAGAGAGAGAGATGCTGACTTGATCATGTAAGGATGAGGACACATGGGGATTATATCTGCACACATGGAGAAGACCATTGGTATTAAAGTGCAGACCATACAATAGTCTCTTTTGTAACAAAACTAGACTGGGAGGTATCCCATTTCACCCCCATCTTCAATTAACTGGAGCTTTTCTTAATCTTTCTGTGCCTTGGTCTCCTCATTTGTAGCTATGGGGATATTTGTTATGTTTAACTAACAGAGCCCTGTGGAATAGTGAGTGGATGCATGTATACCATTTTGAACATGATCAGACATGTAGTAATGCTCAGTGAATGTGGTTTCCCCTTGCCTACTGTTTTGCTTTGGAAAATGCCTTGGAAATGTCGTTTATCATGATTTTATGAAAATATTTCCATATTATTGGGTTATCCTTGAATGAGAACAGCTTTTAGCTTACTGTCTACACTACTGGCTCTCATCCTTTACTCCTGAGAGTAAAAAGCCCCTGCGGTAGACATATTTGAATCTCTGTGAGGTTGCTGTTGGGGGAATGACATTTCCACCATTTACATGCAGCATTCTGTACAGTGATAATCAGTATTTCCTAATGATGCGTTTAAAGCACAAAAGCACAGTAGAAGGAATTATTTCCTTTACCCAACTGGGTTGGCTCAGAATGGTTTGTCCTTCCTCAGAAAAGTCACTGTGGGTTTATTCCCATTTTGGTTGATACAAGTTGCTCATTCCTCAAGTTTTCTGAGTAATCATGATTGTACTGTGTTTGACCTTGGCAGCCCATTCTATTGGACCAGAGTAGAGCTTTCTAAGGAAAGAGTCTATGTGGGGCATGACAAATCTCTGGCCTGTGATAAAGACCTGTGTTGGTGATGTGATGCATGATTGTGTATATGTGCATGTATGCATGGGGCATGCACACAGCATTTTCTTTAATGGACCTCATTCACTGATGTTTTCTAGGGAATGATGATTGATGAAGCAGATGAGTTCGTAGCAGGGCCACAAAACAAAGTGAAGCGTCCTGGAGAAGCCACCAGTCCTCTGTCATCTAAAAGAAGGCGGAGTATGTCCCTGCTGTTGAGGAAACCACAAACACCACCTACTGTAACTAACCATGTGGGCGGAAAGGGACCACCCTCAGCCTCGTGGCTGCCATCTTATCCAAACCTCATAAAACCCACCCTTGTCCATACAGGTATAGAGTAGTGGTTGTGATTTCCTTATGGCTCCTAGAGGACTAAGACTCTTAAGCAACTTTAGTTTCCTTTGTACTCATTTCTTTTGTTTTTGCTCTTTGGTTGTTGAGTAAACCGTTATATCATCGATGTGGTAGGTATGGAGGACCAGGTGGAGAACAGAGGCCCTAGTTGAGGGGGGAGGAGCCAGACTGACATTGTCACCAGCCTGAGATGGAGAAATGGGTAAAGGACCTTATTGCTCCATGAGTCACAACGAGGAAGCAGGTTCCTGAAGTTGCAGGGGTGAATGGGCTCAAGAGGAGCATCAATGCGGCTGCGCTGGCTCTGTGTCCTCTGTTCCTCTTCCTTCTCTCACTCAGTGTGGTTGGGCTCAACCTCTACCTTCCACTGACGCAGGCATTATCAGGGTCTCCAGTATCTGCTGCATGTTGCCATTGCCCCTCTGTGTCTTTTGACACAGCCATTTCCTCCCTCCTCCTTGGAAACTTCCTCGGGTTCCCAAAGACTACCTGGTTTTATTTGCTCTTTAATGGCGACCCATCTTCATCTTCTTCTTGTCCTCTCTCCCTTTCTCCCCTACCTGTAAATAGTGTAGGAACCCAAAGCTCTATTCTGGACCCTCTCACCTCCCTGGGTCATTCCATCCAGTCTTGGACTTTCCAGGAGATTTATGTATCAACAACTTGGATATTTATTTACACCTCTACATTACAACTTGCTCCAAACTCTAAATTTAACGATGGGCATGGTCTCTCCACTGAAGTGTCTGGTAGATAGACAAAACTCAGCTGGTTTCATATGGGTCATTGGAACACCTCACCTCTACCCTCTCCATGGCTGTGCTTATAGCACAGTGCAGGTCATTCAATCTTAAGTGATGCCATCGGGCAGTGTGTTAGTAAAGCTGTGACAGCTGGCTACCTGAGGGTGTGGGGGTTGGCAGGGTGAAGCCCTGGATTATAGTGTTTGCAGATTTCCACAGTGTAAATAATGCCAGCATTATTGATGTCAGGCCATCAACATGAGGTCACTGAGGCAGATTGGGAAGAGTAGGGCACGGTCCACCCTCACGAGCAGTTGGGCACCGATCCCTGCCCAGCCCTGGCACTGCTGTTTCCCCAGGGGTTCAGATGAAAACCTTTGGAGTCAACATGATTTCTCTTAATTCTTCTCTCACTTCCATCCTTTAGCAATTCCAGGCAATTTGACACCCAGAATTCCTGTAGTGCCCATTTGTCCCCATCCCTCTAGTCTCTGCTGCCACCATGTGGCTGGAAGCTACTATATAGTAGCTTCTCATCTGATTTCCCGGCTTCCCTTTCTTGATTGACCCTGTCTAGCCGCTTCACTGCCCTGCAGCCAGAGTGACCATGTCCACACAGAAACCAGATCATGCCACGTCCATCCCGGAATCCATCATCACCCCCTGCCCTCTGTGCACTCAGGAGGAAGTCTGAGCTCCCGACACTGGTCTACATGCCCTGCAGGACCTGGCCCTGCCATCCTCTCCTGCCATCACCTGTCCTCTCCTTGTCATTCTTGATGCCTCTCTCTCTGTCCTTTGCTCCCCAGCCCTAGCTTGTCCCATCCTAGGGGTCCTGCATGGCCCTCATGGCCACTAGAACTTCTCTGCATGTGCACAGGCTGGCTCTGTCTCCTGCTCCTGGCTCTGACCACACGCTGGTAGAGGCTTCCCCTCTTGCTCTCTGCCACATCCCTGCTTACTTCTTTCCTGCACAAAGTCAAAATGGGTTATTCCCTTTGCCCATTTTACACATACCATCTGACTTCCCCATGAGGATGTAAGTTCCATAAGCTTAGGGATCGTTTCTGTCTGTCTCCTTCACTGCTGATCCCCTGGTGTTGGCTCAGTGCCTGGCCCCAAGGAGGCTGAGCATATGAAGTACAGGTATCAGACTTGAGGTGAAAGGACACCCACTTCTCTGTCACAGAAAGGAATTATGAGAATCGTATGCAGACAGAAATTTCTGGTAATGGAGTACATATAGAGCCTTGGGACCTAATGGCCACCTGTTTCCTCAGAGACTTTGAGGTAGAGAAGAGGCAGGTTGAAGGGGGCCCACGGAGTCTAGTGCCAAGCTCAGTGAAGAATGCCATTTTATATGCCAATTACATACACTATGACATCAAGTGAGATTTGCTGCTATTCAGCTTGTAACAGGCAGCCACTAAACCATGGATGCCAGGTATCTGAGAATGCTTATTAGTTGTACTGTCTGACTTGGTTTCCATATGTATTTCAAATGCCATGGAGAGAAGAAATGGTTTTGTGGTATTATCTTCATGAGCTCAATTGGAGGGGGTCTCAGACTCCACCTGTACATCTTCTCGCTCTTGGAAACAAATAATTTCCTTCAAACTGAGGAGCACCAGGATCTACGTGTAGGGTTGATATAACACATCTACCTCACAGCTCAACTTCTTAATTTGGTTTCCAGATGTTACTGTCATTCCTGAGGTCCATGAGGAGAAGATGGAAAATGGTCAGATCTCCCCTGATGGCTTCTTGTCAAAATCTGCTCCACCAGAGCTTATGAATATGGCGGGAGATGGCATTCCCCACAACCAAATGGATTCTCTGTCAGATGACTTCACTACCCTAAGGAAAGATGGCCTGATTCCCAAACCTGGTACTAACACACTTCTAGGAGGAAGCAAAAAGTGCAGTGTCTCTGTCGAGGATCAGAAAGTCTCAGTGACATCTCCTCTGGGAACTGTACCAAACACATTGCAAATCACTCCTGCCATGGCGCAAGGAATCAATGCTGATATAAAACATCAGTTAATGAAGGAAGTTCGAAAGTTTGGAAGAAGTAAGTAGTGAAAGAACATGCATCAATAATGTCACGGAAGGTCCGCATTCTATGATTCAGGATAGATTGATGCTATCTCTTGAGGTACATTTTTGAGAGGTTTTGGGTTTTTGCATAATTTAAAGTGATTCCTCTTGCTTTAACTAAAAGGACCCAATACACTTTTTTCTCTTGCCTCGCCTTAGGTGTCATACTAGTTTCTTTTTGCTGCTGTAACAAGTTTCCACAAACTACCAGGCTCAAGACTCTATTCCCCTTGCAGTTGTGGAAGTCAGGATCCTAAAATTATTTTCAGTGGACTAAAAGGAAGGCACTGGCAGTCCAACGTTTCTTCTGGAGACTCTAGGGAGAAGATGTCTTCTTGCCCTTTCTTGTTTCTCAGGCTGCCTGCACTCCTTAGCTCCTGGCCCCTTCCTCCATCTTCAAGCCAGTAGTGTTAGCACCTTCTCTCCTATTTAGCCTCTTCTCCCATCCTTACATCTTTTCTCTCTGATGCCAACTCTACTGCCTCCCTTTTATTCAGATATTTGTGATTACACTGATGCATCAACATGGATCATCCCCTATCTCAAGATCCATCACTTAATCACATCTGCAGAGTCAAATCCCTTTTGCCATATATGGTAACATATTCGAAGGTTCTGGGAAATAAGATGGGGACAGCTTTAGGGGCTGTTCTCAGCCTACCACATCTGTGCAGTGTTTACAAGAGTTTCCTTAGTAGCTAATGGGTGGATTTTTTTATTTGAGGGTTTAAAATACAAACTATATCTGACTTTCCACCCATGAAGAATGATTTCTAAAGGTACATAAGGATTGAATTTTATTTTTCATTTATTTTTTTTAATACTGAAGTTGTTGTTTTTATATATCTTTAGAGTATGAAAGGATTTTCATTTTGCTTGAAGAAGTGCAAGGGCCTCTTTCAGTCAAGAAACAATTTGTTGAATTTACCATCAAAGAAGCTGCAAGGTGGGTGTAAAGAAGAGACCTCTTTTTTTTTTTTTGAGGCAGGACAGGGGTAGGAATAAGCCCTACCTTGCTTTTCTCCAACCCCGGCCCTCACTCATAGTTAAGGCTGTCTCCAGAGGCATTTATATTGATATAATCTGAGTCCACCTCCTTCATTCTAAGTCTACGGAATCTTCTAGGCTCACCACAGTGTGAGGTGGGCTTTAAGCGTATTTGGTTAATACACTTTCTCTTTATTTTTAGGTTTAAAAGACGAGTCTTAATTCAGTATCTTGAGAAGGTCCTAGAAAAAATAGACTCCCACCACCACCACCTCAACAACGTTAATCACATCAACAACAGATCATCATGTTAATGCAAAGACCAAGGAGGATAAAAAAAGGGCAAGTTTTCTGTACTGTAGGATGGACGGGGATGTTGTTAAATCTTCCTAGACTGTTTAGCCAAGGGAATTGCCTTTCTGAAGCTAAGGAAAAGCCATGGAGCTTTTTATTTTTTTTATTTTATTTTTTTATCTTATGAGTCTCCGGAAGTCAAAGCTGGCTTTTGCCCTAAGAGTTTCCCTTGAAAGTATTAATTTGTTGTTTTGTTGTTTCTTTTCCCAGTTGGGGAAGGTGATGTTCTTAATTCAGCAGGTTCAATTCAGTAAACACTGTTACCCCCTACTAGATATGATAAGGGTTTCCTCACATGAGCTTTGTTCTGTGCATTTCCAGAGTGACTAGGGGTCACGTGTAAGTGGAGCACTGCTCGGTGCTCTCACTACATCGTTTAGAAAGAATAAGTGTTCAGAATACAGCTGGTAACCTTGTGTGTGCCGAACAGAGTTTTCAACAGTTCCTAGTTGTGCCTTTTAAACCATGCAATATTCAGGACAGTTTGAATCAAAGAGTAAGAAAGCTGCTATGTGGGTAACTTATTTCTCTGTGGGAGGGGGCAGGGAGAGTCATGAACGATCTACCTCCAACTCTCTTCTATTTTGTCTAGAGACATTACAAAGTGCACCTGAGGCAACCCCAACCCTGACATTTGTTCTTGCATGTGACGCCAGAAAGTCTTCAGGTGGACTTGTACATTCTGTGCTTTGAAAGCACAAAAAGAAAAAAATAATGTATATATTTCCTTTAATGTTTATACAAAGGTTTATATGGAGCAGTATTGTTATGTCTGTACTAATTTGCGAAAATTTAAGTGTACAAAGAGATTTTGAGTTTGCATATATAAAATAAATCATTTTATTGATTTTTCACAAGCTTGTTAACACTAGAGAAATTTCTAGTTTTACCTTTCTTGTAATCTGTTGTTCCTTTCCCAAAACAGTGCACATTGTCAGTAAAGATGTTAACACAAGGATTTAAACTTCAAAATGTCACTCACAGAACCCAATGTTGGGGAAAATGGCAGAGCAGGGTACTTTGGAGGGGGGTCAACCCCTCCCCAGAAACACTGAAAACACTGAAAAAAAAACCTGTCAGAATGAAGGATAGAGATTTACAGCAACCAAGCGAACACTGAATCAGGAGAAAAGCCATTGAAACCTGATAAGAGAGTTCTGTGGCATTTGAATAGATTCTTGTTCACCTCCCTCCCCAGTCTTGAGGATGGCAGCTTGCATTCTAAGTATGGGTTCCTACTTCTGGAGGCAGGAGAGTTGATCTTAGTCCCAAGGAATTGTTTGTCTGTTTGAACCTGTCTGGGGGCCTCCCAGAGGACAGACACAGGGGGAGCAATTGCTTCTGTTTGGCCCAACTCCTGGGAGGAGACACTGGGGGATGAGAAACCTTGGGTATTACGGGCTTTGGCATGCTCCAGTATGGACCTGAGTATCTAGAAAACCATGTGCATGCCCATGGCAGGGCTCATAGTTGGAAAAGACCTGAGAAGACCATAAGTTTTCACCTCTGGTTGGGTTTTAGGTTTAGCACAGTAATGGCTAGAATGACTAGTCAGGATCAGTAAGAAAATAGAGCACTTGGGATCCCTGGGTGGCGCAGCGGTTTGGCGCCTGCCTTTGGCCCAGGGCGCGATCCTGGAGACCCGGGATCGAATCCCACATCGGGCTCCCGGTGCATGGAGCCTGCTTCTTCCTCTGCCTGTGTCTCTGCCTCTCTCTCTCTCTGTGACTATCATAAATAAATTTAAAAAAAAATTAAAAAAAAAATAACTAGTCTGTTAAAAAAAAAAAAAAAAAAAAAAAAAAAAGAAAATAGAGCACTTGAACAACACTACATCAATTAGATCTAACAGACACCTATAGAACACCCACCCAACAACAGCAGAGTACATATTCTCAGGTGCTCACAAAGTATGCTTCATGGTTGTCCATATATTAAGCCACAAAACAAGCCTTGATGAATTTTAAAAGATTGAAATCAAAGTATCTTAAAAAATTTTTGTTTTCATTTACTTGGAGCACCTGGGTGGCTCAGTTGGTTGAGCGTCTGCCTTCGGCTCAGGTCATGCCTGATCCCAGGATCCTGGGATTCAACTCTGCATTGGGCTCCCTGTTCAGTGGGGAGCCTGCTTATTCCTCTCCCCACCTCCCACTTGTGCTCTCTCTCTCTCTCAAATAAATGAATAAAATCTTTTAAAAAAGACTTCATCAAAATTAAAAGCATTTTGGGTATCAAAGACTATCAAGAGAGTGAAAAGACAACCCGTAGGATGGGAGTATTTTAAAATATTTGCAAAGCATACATCCAATAAGGGTCTAGTATCCATAATATAAAAAGAATTCTTTCAGCTTAACAGCAAAGAGGCAATCTAAGGAAAAACAGACCAAAAAACTTTGAAGAAACATAACTGGGACACCTGGATGGCTTAGTGGTTGAGTGTCTGCCTTTGGCTCAGGTCATGATCCCAAGGTCCTGGGATCAAGTCCCACATCAGGTTCCCTGCAGGGAGTCTGCTTCTCCCTCTGCCTATGTCTCTGCATCTCTCTCTCTCTGTGTCTCTCATGAATGAATAAGTAAAATATTTAATAGTAATAAATATATATATTTAATATCTATCTATCTGTCATCTATCTATCTATCTATCATCTATCTATCTCCAAAGAACACACACAAAAGGAAAAAAAGAAAATAAAAAGAACATACACAAAAGGCCAACAAGCACATGGAAAGATGCTCAACATCATTAGTCATTAGGGACATGCAAATCAAAACCATAATATAACACTTCACATCTACCAGGACGGTTATAATAAAAAAGAAATAGAATAAGCATTGAGGATGGAGAGAAATGGGAGCCTTTGTACATTGCTTGGGATAAAGTACTGACACATACTACAACATGGATAGACACTGAAAGCATTATGCTAAGTGAAAGAAGCCAGATAAAAGACAAAATAAGGCATATATGTATGATTCTGTTTATATGAAATATCAAGAACTGGCCAATCCATAGAGACAGAAAGTAGAAAACTGGCTCTGAATGGCTGAGGAGAGGAGGAAATGGTGGATGACAGCTTGTATAGTTTCCTTTGGGGATAGTACAAACTGATTCCTTCTAGAACCAGTTCTGTGATGGTTACACAACATTGTGAGTGCACCTTATGCCATCGAATTGTACCCTTTTAAAATAGTAGATTTTATGTGTAGTTTACAACAACAACAACAACAACAACAACAACAACAACAACAACAAAATGCTCTAGGGCAGTCCAGCAGCCATCTAATGCCACTTGATGCTGTATGGAGCAGAATGAGTGCCATCTCAGCCCTGTTCAAATTCCTGACATACAAAATTATGAGATGTAATATTTTTTTAATTCTAGTATAATTAACATACAGTGATACATTAGTTTCAGATGTACAATATAGTGATTCAGCACTTCCATACATTACTCAGTGCTCATCAGGAGAAGTGTACTCTTCATCCCCTTCATGTATTTCCCCCCTCCTCCTTCCCACCTTCCTTCTGACAACCACCAGTTTCTTCTCTAAATTTAAGAGTCTGTTGTTTTGTTTGTTTCTTTTCTGTCTTTGCTCATTTGTTTTGTTTCTTAAATTCCACATATGAGTGGAATCATATAGTATTTGTCTTTCTCTGACTGGCTTACTTTGCTTAGCATAATGCACTCTAGATCCATCCATGTAATTGCAAATGGCAATATTTAATTCTTTTTATGGCTGAATAATATTCCATTGCATGTATGTATACACAAATATACATACAATATATACATACACACACGTACACAAACCCACATCTTCATTTTCTTTATCCATTCATCTATTTATGAATATTTTGGTTGCTTCCATATCTTGGTTATTTTAATAATGCTGTGTAAACATGGGAGTGCATATATCTTTTTAAATTAGTGTTTTTGTTTTCTTTGGGTAAATACTCAGTAGTAGAATTACTGGATCACATGGTAATTCTATTTTTAATTTTTAGAGAGATGTAATAACATTTAAAAAAAAAATTCACTTCTAGTTTTTTGGTCCTGCATGTAAAAAGCTTGGAAGTCATCATTCCATCCCAACAAGTGAAAGGCTGAACAGACTGAAAAACAAACAACTCTTCTTGGATCTATAAGTGAGGGGCAGACACAGGGCTGACAACTGCCCCCAACATTGGAGAGACAAATAGCAGGGAGTCATAGCTTATTGGAGCAGGGATTAATGATAGGAAGCCACCATGAGAATGAGGGCCATGGTAGAAAAACCTGAACTATAATCAACAAATTGCTGGTTGCTTAGTGTGGACAAGCCTGAGAGTTAAAAACTCCAGTCTTTGGTTGTCAATTCTTCCCAACTTGATTTATAGATTCAATGCAATCCCAATCAAAATCCCAGCAAGTTCTCTTCTGGATGCTGATAAACTGTTTCTAAGATTTATATGGAGAAGCAAAAGATCCAGAAGAGGCAACACCATATTGAAGGAAAAGAAGAAAGTTGGAGGATTGACCCTACCTGACTTCAAGACTTACTACATAGCTGCAATAATCAAGACAGTGTGGTATTGGCAAAGGGATAGATAAATAGATCAAGGAACATAATAAAGAACTTGGAAATAGGCCCATATAACATAGTCAACTTATCCTCAACAAAGGAGTAAAGGCAATACAATGGAGCCAAGATAGTCTCTTTCTTTTTTTAAAAGATTTTATTTATTCATGAGACACACACACACAGAGGCAGAGACATAGGCAGAGGGAGAGGGAGAAGCAGGCTTCCTGTGGGGAACTTGATGTGGGACGCAATCCTGGGACTCCAGAATCACGCCCTGAGCTGAAGGCAGACACTCAACCACTGAGCCACCCAGGTGTCCCGCCAAGATAGTCTCTTTAACAAATGGTACTGCAACAGGTAGACATCCACATACAAAAAAAATGAATTTAGACACAGATTCTTCACAAAAATTAACACAAAATGGATCATAGACCAAATGTAAAATAGAAAACTATTAAACTTTCAGAAGATCACATAGGAGAAAACCTAGAGGACTTTGGATATGATGAAGACTTTCTAGATACAGTACCAAAGGCACAATTAATGAAAGAAAAATTGACAAGTTAGACCTCATTAAAATTAAAAGCTTCTTCCCTGTGAAGGACAATGTCTTGAGAATGGGAAGTCAAGCAACAAACTGGAGAAAAGGTTTGGAAAACACATATGTAATAAAGGATTTTTCCTGAAAATATTCAAAGGTCTCTTAATATAATCAGAAAAACAAAACAATCCAACTAAAAAAAGGGCCAGAGGTGACAGACATCTCACCAAAAATTATATACAGATAGTAAGTTAGTATAGGAAAAGATGATCCGCATCCTATGTCATTAGAGAATTGCAAATTAAAACAGCAATGAGATACTACTACACTCCTATTAGAATGGCCCAAATCCAGAACACTGACAGCACCAAAAATTGACAAGGATGTGGAGCAACAGGAACTCTCATTCATTGCTGGTGGACACAGTCACTTGGGAAGACAGTTTGGCAGTTTCTTACAAAACTAAACACACTCTTGCCATACCATCTTGCAATCACTCTCCTTGGTATTTACCCCAAATAGTTTAAAACTTATGGCCACACAAAAGCCTGCACGAAAGTGTTTATTGCAGTTTTATTCTTAATTGCCAAAACTTGGAAGCAACCATTGTCCTTCAGTAGGTGAATGGATAAATAAATGGGTACATCCAGACAATGGAATATCACTCACTGCTAAAAAGAAATGAAATATCAAGGGGCAACTGGGTGTCTCAGTGATTGAGCATCTGCCTTTGGCTTGGGTTGTGAGCCCGGGGTTCTGGGATTGAGTCCCACATCAGGGTCCCTGCAGGAAGCCTGCTTCTTTCTCCCTCTGCCTATGTCTCTGCCCCTCTCTCTGTGTCTCTCATGAATAAATAAATAAAATCTTAAAAAAATGAATTATCAAGCCATGAAAAGACATAGAGAAATCTTAAATGCATATTAATAAGTGAAAGCAGCCAATATGAAAAGGCCGTTTACTCCATGATTCCAGCTATCTGTCATCCTAGAAAAGGCAAAACGCTGGAGACCATAAAAAGATAGTGGTTGCGAGGGGTTGGACAGATTGAGAAGAAATGAATAGACCAAGCACAGAGCATTTTTATAAAGATCTATTTATTTATTTTATATATAGAGAGAAAGCACGGGGTGGGGGAGGGGTGGAGGAGAGGGAGAGAGAGTCCCAAGCAGACTCCACGCTGAGTGGGGAGCCTGATGTGGGGCTCGATCTCATGACCCTGAAATCACAACTTGAGCCAAAGCCAAGAGTCAGATGCTTAACTGTGCCATCCACCCAGGCGCCCCAGGACAGAGGATTTTTTTTTTTTTTGCATTGTGTTGAAAATGATTATTTTACCCACCATTTGCTTTGACATGGATGGAACTGGAGGGTATTATGCTGAGTAAAATAAGTCAATCGGAGAAGGACAAACGTTATATGGTCTCATTCATTTGGGGAATATAAAAAATAGTGAAAGGGAATAAAGGGGAAAGGAGAAAAAAATGAGTGGGAAATATCAGAAAGGGAGACATAATATGAGAGACTCCTAACTCTGGGAAACGAACAAGGGGTGGTGGAAAGGGAGGTGGGTGGGGGGTGGGGATGACTGGGTGATGGGCACTGGGGGGGCACTTGATGGGATGAGCTCTGGGTGTTATGCTATATGTTGGCAAATTGAACACCAATAGAAAATTAAAAAAAAGAAAATGATTATTTTATTTATTTATTTATTTAATTGGAGTTCAATTTGCCAACATATAGCATAACACCCAGTGCTCATCCCAAGTGCCCCCCTCAGTGCCCGTCACCCAGTCACCCCCACCCTCCACCCACCTCCCTTTCCACCACCCCTTGTTCATTTCCCAGAGTTAGGAGTCTCTCATGTTCAGGACACAGGATTTTTAAGGCAGTGAAAATACTTTGATACTGTAATGGTGGATACATGTCATTATACATTTACCAAAACCCATAAAGTGTGCCACACCAAGAACGAACCCCTATGTAAACTATAGATTTGAGGTGATGATGATGCACCATTGTAGGTCCATCAATTGTAACACATGTCCCACTGTGGAGGGGGATGCTGGTAGTGGGGAAGCTATGCTTGTGTGGGGCAAGGGAGACATGAGAAATCTCTGTATCTTCTCAGTTTTGCTGTGAGCCTAGAACTGCTCTTAAAATTAAAAAGTTAAAAAAAATCACTTACTGCAATGGACTGAATATTTATTTGTGTGTCCCCCAAATTCAGGTTGAAATCCTAACCCGCAATGTGATTGTATTAAAAGGTGGGGCCTTTGGGGGGGTGTTTAAGTCATGGGAGTGGGACCTTCAAGAATGGGATTAGTTTCCTTATAGAAGAGACCCCAGAGATCTCTCTTTTGCTCTTCCTGCCACATAAGAAGAGAGCAATTTGCAACCTGGTGTAGGGCCCTCACTAGAACCTAAGCATGCTGGCTCCTAGATCTTGGACTTTCAACCTTCCAGAACTGCAAGACATACATTTCTGATTTTTTAAGATATTTTATTTATTATTCATGAGAGACACAGAGAGAGAGGCAGAGGGAGAAGCAGGTTCCCCTCAGGGATTGGGATGTGAGACTTGATCCCAGGACCCCAGGATCATGTCCTTAGCCAAAGGCAGACACTCAACCACTGAGCCACCCAACCACCCCCATTTCTGTTGTTTTTAAGCCACTGTGTCTATGGTATTCTGTTTCAGCCATCTGAAGTAAGATACTTCCAATCAATAATGGTATCTGTTTATGCTGGATTTGGAAACATTGAGCCAAACAACAAGGAAATTATAAAAAATGAAATTCAAAGGTGTTCTTATATACAATATACAATATACTAGCACGGGGAAAACTACCAGATCCAAGAAGCCAGTGGTATGATGAGGCCTAATAAAAGTTAGGTATCCTCTGGTCAACTAGAGACACAGAGAAAGTAGGAGATATATATGCTGTTGCTGCTGCTGCTGCTGCTGCTGGGACAGAAAATTGGCCTCATTTATGTAATTGTGGAATGCGGTTAAGAAGTCTCTATAAGGATGCTGTCACCTCAGCTGGGGTAGGGAGGGAAATTCATGAGCTAAATCCCACACATTTGATCTGGAAACCCATAAGAACAAACAAATACATCACCTTTCTTGTTGCCTCTGATCTTGGTGACAAGGTTATCTGCAGAATCCAGGGCCCAGCTTCTTGGGGCTAACCACAAACACCTGGTCCATATGATAGAAAAACTGAGGGGGAACCTAGGAGAAGGTAGAGAAATTGCAGGCCGAGCTGCTGACTTAGGCCAACAGGTGAATTAGCAGAGCAATACCATGTGTGAGCTACAAAATGGCAGTGGTTTCTCTTCCGCCATGCTCTTCAATCTCTAGTAACCTCCCTGTGGCACATTCTAATTGGAAACAGCCAGTGGAAGTGTCTGTAATTTGTGCCATCTAACCAAGTGAACACATTAGAGTGGGTGCCCTCTTCTCAGCTTGGCACCCTTCAACATCTCTTTAAACCATGCTCCCTATTCCTGGTTAACATGATACAAGAGTCCCTGCTTATAATTGAGAACATGTTAACCCTTTTCCTAAAGAGGGTACAAAGTTCAATTTTTGCTGTTAAGTCTTTGTTATTCTTTTGCTGCCTAAATCACTTCTGCCTTTATTTTATTATTTTTTTTTGAGAGAGAGACAGAGAGTGAGCATAAGTGGGGTGGGGGGAGAGGGGGCATAAGGGAGAGAATCTCAAGCAGGCTCCATTCCCAACACAGAGCCCAACTCAAGGCTTGATCTCCTGACCCTGAGATCATGACCTGAGCTGAAATCAAGAGTCTGATACTTAATGGACTGAGCCACCCAGGCGCCCCTCCTCTGCCTTTAATTTCCTGCATCTTAAACACTGAGAAATAAAGTTAACTCACATTGATGCATTTTATGCTAGTAGCTAAGGGGATGAGGGGGAGGAAACCCAAAAATATTGATTGGGGCATGGGTAGTGTAAGCATCTGCCTTTGACTCAGGTCATAATCCTGGGGTCCTGGGATCGAGCCTCACGTCAGGCTCCCTGCTCAGTGGGGAGTCTGATTCTCCTTCTGCCCCTTCCCCTGTTCATACTCTCTCTCTCAAATAAATAAAATTAAAAAAAATATATTTGGTTACTATGTATGTAAACTTGTTCATATCAAACTAAGGAAATAACACTCATAATTATTACAGTCTTTGATTCTTCAAATGGCTGTGTGGTCACTTCTCTCATTACCCATTCCACATTCCCTTTGCCCTCACCAAGCACCTTGCCTGGTGATGGTCCTGTTCCTATTGGGGTGACCCAAATCTTTATTCTCAAAGTTCATGATCATTAGCAGTCCTGAATGAATTAGCTTGGCGTAGTTTCCATTGACCATAGGAAGTGGACATGGGAATATTGAGAGGTGCCCTGCAGGATCTCCTGCAGTGCAGACATACTTCTCCTTACTCCCCTTCTGACCAAGGGGCCCTGATCAATCAAACCCCACACTTGACTTGGTTAAAGATCCAAAAACTAATGTATGAAGGAGAGGCTTTATATATATATATATTTTTAAATAATAAATTTATTTTTTTGGTGTTCAATTTACCAACATACAGAATAACACCCAGTGCTCATCCCGTCAAGTGCCCCCCTCAGTTCCCATCACCCGTTCACCCCCACCCCCGCCCTCCTCCCCTTCCATCACCCCTAGTTCGTTTCCCAGTTAGGAGTCTTTATGTTCTGTCTCCCTTTCTGATATTTCCCACACATTTCTTCTCCCTTCTCTTATATTCCCTTTCACTATTATTTATATTCCCCAAATGAATGAGAACATAAAATGTTTGTCCTTCTCCGATTGACTTACTTCACTCAGCATAATACCTTCCAGTTCCATCCACGTTGAAGCAAATGGTGGGTATTTGTCGTTTCTAATGGCTGAGTAATATTCCATTGTATAGATAAACCACATCTTCTTTATCCATTCATCTTTCGATGGACACCGAGGCTCCTTCCACAGTTTGGCTATCGTGGACATTGCTGCTATAAACATCGGGGTGCAGGTGTCCCGGCGTTTCATTGCATCTGAATCTTTGGGGTAAATACCCAACAGTGCAATTGCTGGATCTTAGGGCAGGTCTATTTTTAACTCTTTGAGGAACCTCCATACAGTCTTCCAGAGTGGCTGCACCAGTTCACATTCCCACCAACAGTGTAAGAAGGTTCCCTTTTCTCCACATCCTCTCCAACATTTGTGGTTTCCTGCCTTATTAATTTTCCCCATTCTCACTGGTGTGAGGTGGTATCTCATTGTGGTTTTGATTTGTATTTCCCTGATGGCAAGTGATGCAGAGCATTTTCTCATGTGCATGTTGGCCATGTCTATGTCTTCCTCTGTGAGATTTCTCTTCATGTCTTTTGCCCATTTCATGATTGGATTGTTTGTTTCTTTGCTGTTGAGTTTAAGAAGTTCTTTATAGATCTTGGAAACTAGCCCTTTATCTGATAAGTCATTTGCAAATATCTTCTCCCATTCTGTAGGTTGTCTTTTAGTTTTGTTGACTGTATCCTTTGCTGTGCAAAAACTTCTTGTCTGGATGAAGTCCCAATAGTTCATTTTTGCTTTTGTTTCTTTTGCCTTCGTGGATGTATCTTGCAAAAAGTTACTGTGGCTGAGTTCAAAAAGGGTGTTGCCTGTGTTCCCCTCTAGGATTTTGATGGAATCTTATCTCACATTTAGATCTTTCATCCATTTTGAGTTTATCTTTGTGTATGGTGAAAGAGAGTGGTCTAGTTTCATTCTTCTTCATGTGGATGTCCAATTTTCCCAGCACCATTTATTGAGGAGACTGTCTTTCTTCCAGTGGATAGTCTTTCCTCCTTTATCAAATATTAGTTGACCATAAAGTTCAGGGTCTACTTCTGTGTTCTCTATTCTGTTCCATTGATCTATGTGTCTGTTTTTGTGCCAGTACCGCACTGTCTTGATGACCACAGCTTTGTAGTACAACCTGAAATCTGGCATTGTGATGCCCCCAGATATAGTTTTCTTTTTTTAAAATTCCCCTGGCTATTCAGGGTCTTTTCTGATTCCACACAAATCTTAAAATAATTTGTTCTAACTCTCTGAAGAAAGTCCATGGTATTTTGATAGGGATTGCATTAAACGTGTAAATTGCCCTGGGTAACACTGACATTTTCACAATATTAATTCTGCCAATCCATGAGCATGGAATATTTTTCCATCTCTTTGTGTCTTCCTCAATTTCTTTCAGAAGTTTTCTATAGTTTTTAGGGTATAGATCCTTTACCTCTTTGGTGAGGTTTATTCCTAGGTATCTTATGCTTTTGGGTGCAATTGTAAATGGGATTGACTCCTTAATTTCTCTTTCTTCAGTCTCATTGTTAGTGTATAGAAATGCCATTGATTTCTGGGCATTGATTTCGTATCCTGCCACGCTGTCAAATTGCTGTATGAGTTCTAGCAATCTTGGGGTGGAGGCTTTTGGGTTTTCTATGTAGAGTATCACGTCATCAGCGAAGAGGGAGAGTGATTTCTTCTTTGACAATTTGAATGCTTTTAATGTCTTTTTGTTGTCTGATTGCTGAGGCTAGGACTTCCAGTACTATTTTGAATAGCAGTGGTGAGAGTGGATATCCCTGTCTTGTTCCTGATCTTAGGGGAAAGGCTCCCTTGCTTCCCCATTGAGAATGATATTTGCTGTGGGCTTTTCGTAGATGGCTTTTAAGATGTTGAGGAATGTTCCCTCTATCCCTACACTCTGAAGAGTTTTGATGAGGAATGGATGCTATATTTTGTCAAATGCTTTCTCTGCATCTAATGAGAGGATCATATGGTTCTTGGTTTTTCTCTTGCTGATATGATGAATCACATTGATTGTTTTACGAGTGTTGAACTAGCCTTGTGTCCCGGGGATAAATCCTACTTGGTCATGGTGAATAATTTTCTTAATGTACTATTGGATCCTATGGGCTAGTATCTTGTTGAGAATTTTTGCATCCATGTTCATCAGGGATATTGGTCTGTAATTCTCCTTTTTGGTGGGGTCTTTGTCTGGTTTTGGAATTAAGGTGATGCTGGCTTCATAGAAAGAATTTGGAAGTTCTCCATCTCTTCCTATCTTTCCAAACAGCTTTAGCAGAATAGGTATGGTTTCTTCTTTAAACATTTGATAGAATTCCCCTGGGAAGCCATCTGGCCCTGGACTTTTGTGTCTTGGGAGGTTTTTGATGACTGCTTCAATTTCTTCCCTGGTTATTGGCCTGTTCAGGTTTTCTATTTCTTCCTGTTCCAGTTTTGGTAGTTTGTGGCTTTCCAGGAATGCGTCCATTTCTTCTAGATTGCCTAATTTATTGGCATATAGCTGTTTATAATATATTTTTAAAATCGTTTGTATTTCCTTGGTGTTGGTAGTGATCTCTCCTTTCTCATTCATGATTTTATTAATTTGAGTCTTCTCTCTCTTCTTTTTAATAAGGCTGGCTAATGGTTTATCTATCTTATTAATTCTTTCAAAGAACCAGCTCCTGGTTTTGTTGATCTGTTCCACAGTTCTTCTGGTCTCGATTTCGTTCAGTTCTGCTCGAATCTTAATTAACTCTCTTCTTCTCCTGGGTGTAGGATCTATCTGCTGTTTATTTCTCTAGCTCCTTTAGGTGTAAGGTTAGCTTTTGTATTTGAGTTCTTTCCAGTTTTTGATGGATGCTTGTATTGCGATGTATTTCCCCCTCAGGACTGCTTTGGCTGCGTCCCAAAGATTTTGAATGGTTGTATCTTCATTGTCATTATTTTCCATGAATCTTTTTAATTCTTCCTTAATTTCCTGGTTGACCCTTTCATGTTTTAGCAGGATGGTCCTTAACCTCCACGTGCTTGAGGTCCTTCCAAACTTCTTGTTGTGACTTAGTTCTAATTTCAAGGCATAATGGTCTGAGAATATGCAGGGGATGATCCCAATCTTTTGGTATCGGTTCAGACCCGATTTGTGACTCAGTATGTGGTCTATTCTGGAGAAAGTTCCATGTGCACGTGAGAAGAATGTGTATTCAGTTGAGTTTGGATGTAAAGTTCTGTAGATATCTGTGAAATCCAACTGGTCCAGTGTATCATTTAAAGCTCTTGTTTCTTTGGAAATGTGTTTAGAAGACCTATCGAGTGTAGAAAGCACTAGATTGAAGTCACCAAGTATAAGTGTATTATTATCTAAGTATGTCTTAACTTTGGTTATTAATTGATTGATATATTTGGCAGCTCCCACATTCGGGGCATATATATTGAGGATTGTTAAGTCCTCTTGTTGGATAGATCCTTTAAGTATGATATAGTGTCCCTCTTCATCTCTCACTACAGTCTTCGGGGTAAATTTTAGTTCATCTGATATAAGGATGGCTACCCCTGCTTTCTTTTGAGGCCCATTTGAATGGTAAATGGTTCTCCAACCTTTTATTTTCAGGCTGTAGGTGTCCTTATGTTTAAAATGAGTCTCTTGTAGACAGCAAATAGATGGGTCCTGCTTTTTTATCCAGTTTGACACCCTGCGCCTTTTGATGGGGTCATTAAGCCCGTTCACGTTCAGAGTTACTGTTGAAAGATATGAGTTTAGTGTCATCATGATATATATTCAGTCCTTGTTTTTGTGGATTGTTCCACTGGACTTCTTCTTATAGGGGAATTTTAAGAGTCCCCCTTAAAATTTCTTGCAGAGCTGGTTTGGAGGTCACATATTCTTTCAGTTCCTGCCTGTCTTGGAAGCTCTTTATCTCTCCTTCCATTTTGAATGAGAGCCTTGCTGGGTAAAGTATTCTTGTTTGCATGTTCTTCTCATTTAGGACCCTGAATATATCCTGCCAGCCCTTTCTGGCCTGCCAGGTCTCTGTGGAGAGGTCTGCTGTTACCCTAATGCTCCTCCCCATAAAAGTCAGGGATTTCTTGTCTCTTGCTGCTTTAAGGATCTTCTCTTTATCTTTGGAATTTGCAAGCTTAACTATTAGATGTCGAGGTGTTGATAGGTTTTTATTGATTTTAGGGAGGGATCTCTCTATTTCCTGGATCTCAATGCCTGTTTCCCTCCCAGATTAGGAAAGTTTTCAGCTATGGCTTGTTCAAATACATATTCTGGCCCTCTGGCCCTTTCAGCGCCCTCGGGAACCCCAATTAAACGTAGGTTTTTCTTCCTCAGGCTGTCGTTTATTTCCCTTAATCTGTCTTCATGGTCTTTTAATTGTTTGTCTTTTTCCTCAGTTTCCCTCTTTGCCATCAACTTGTCTTCTATGTCACTCACTCGTTCTTCCACCTCGTTAACCCTCATCATTAGGACTTCTAGTTTGGATTGCATCTCATTCGATTGATTTTTAATTTCTGCCTGATTAGATCTAAATTCTGCAGTCATGGTGTCTCTTGAGTCCTTTTTGCTTTTTTTCTAGAGCCACCAGTAGCTGTATAATAGTGCTTCTGAATTGGCTCTCTGACATTGAATTGTAATCCAGATTTTGTAACTCTGTGGGAGAGAGGACTGTTTCTGATTCTTTCCTTTGAGGTGAGGTTTTCCTTCTAGTCATTTTGCTCAGTGCAGAGTGGCCAAAAACAAGTTGTATTGGGAAAAGGAGAAAAGGAGAGAGAAAGAAAGAAAGAAAAGAGAAAAAGAAAAAAGAAAAAAGGAAGAAAAAAGAAAAAAGAGAAGAAAAAGAGAAAGAAAAAGAAAGAAAGGAAAAAAAAGGGTGGGGGAAGCAAACAGAAATCAAAAATCAAAACAAAACAAAACAAAACAAAACACCACAGGGGAGTATCTTCTGTTTCTGTATACTTTAAGTCCCTTGACTTCCCCTGGAACTTGTCCGTCTAGCTGGTCTTCTGGGGGAGGGACCTGTTGTGCTGATTTTCAGGTGTTAGCACTTGGGGGAGCTGCTCTGCCCCCTGCCTGGTGCAGGGCTCAGTGGGGGTTGTTTACCCCGTGAGGCCCCAGGAGGAACAAACACAGTGGTGGGCGGCCCTGGAGCCCTGGCTTCAGTAACTATGGAGCTCTCCATCTGCAGGGCCTGGAGGCTCCAGGGCGGGGCCGCTGATCTGCTCAGCTCGCTGGCAGGAGCGTTCTTGCTGTCCTGTGCCCTCCCGGCCTCTGCCTGTCCCGGTGGGAGGCCGGATCCTGGGCTGTGTCCCAGCGCCCTGTGCTCCCGGTCTGCGCTGTTGGATTCACGCTCCCACGGCCGCGCAGCCCCCTCCGCGGAGCCGCCGCCCGAGCCCCTCCGAGCTGTTCCGGGTCCAGCCATGCACGCTGCAGTCTTTTAGGGAGCTCAGCCGCGGGGTATGGCATACTCTCCTGGGTGCGCAGGTGTCTGTTAGTGTCCCAGGGAGCCTGAGAGCATCCCCGCCCTCCTGGGGTCCTGCTCTAACTCCCTGCGGGTGCCTTTCCCCCGGGGAAGATTGGTGCAGCTCCTGCTTCTCCGGGATGGAGCTCTCCTGTCCTGGGGGCACTCGCCCCGTCCTTAGCCCGGCTCCTCGCGGGGCCCCTCCCCCTTGGAGGCCTTTTGTTTCTTTATTTCTTCCCCCCCCTCCCGTCTTCCTACCTTGATAGAAGAGCAAAGTCTTCTCACTGTAGCATTCCAGCTGGTCTCTCTTTAAATCTCAGGCCAAATTCGTAGATTTTCAGGATGATTTGAAGGTTATCTAGGTAATTTGGTGGGGACAGGTGATTTGGGGACCCTACTCTTCTGCCATCGTGCCCCTCCTCCAAGGAGAGGCTTCTTAAGGAAGGACCTTTCTAATAGTTTCTGTTATTACCTCTCTCCCATGAATACCCAAAGGGGCCTGCAATCTTTTACTAGTGTGACTGTACATTGGGGATGAGAAATAATCAGATTTGTCAGTGATTACAGGACCCCAGCTCTGAACTGGCACTAATTTCCCAGACATATGAAACGTCATTCTGGTCCTTTTGAACAACATTGGGCTTACTACTGGGCGTTAGTAGGATTGAATACTTGACCAGGGTACACTGAGTTCCCATGCCATCTGAGCTGTCCATCCTAACCTGGGTGCTTTCTGACCACCAAGTCACAGCAGTGGGTATGCACAGAAGTGCTCCTTTTCAAATGGAAGTGGCGTGTACAAGATTGACTGAAGCAGGTCTTAAAACCAAGGGCTTGGGATCCCTGGGTAGCGCAGCGGTTTGGCGCGGGCCTTTGGCCCAGGGCGCGATCCTGGAGACCTGGGATCGAGTCCCACGTCGGGCTCCCGGTGCATGGAGCCTGCTTCTCCCTCTGCCTATGTCTCTGCCTCTCTCTCTCTCTGTGACTATCATAAATAAATAAAAATTAAAAAAAAAAGAAAGAAACCAAGGGCTTTTCATTAAGGAAGTGGCTCTAAACCCATGGCTACCTTAACTTCTTTCTCTTGCTTGGAAGAATTCTAAGATGTTCCCTATGCCCTTTGCCCTCTCGTTTTTTCCTATTGTTACATTACAGGGCAAAAGTGACTGTGCAGATGTAACTAAAATTACTAATCATCTGACCTTTATAGTGGGATTACTGGGAGCACCAAAGCTACCCTCTGAGCCTTTTAAACAGTGTTTCCTCCAGCTGGTAGCACCAGCAGCTGGCTGAGGTCATTAGAAAGCATGAGAAGAATTTGATATGTCTTTGGTAACTTGGAGATGGACAGAGCCACATGAAAAGGGCCTCTAGAGGTGACGCTGAGCCCTAGGTAACAGCCTGTGAGAAATGCAGGATCTGTCTCATAGCACAAAGGACTTGAATTCGGCCAATAATCCGAATGAATTTGGTGGTGCATTTCACCCCAGACCTTCCAGATGAGAACCCAGCTTGGCTAAAATCTTGACTTTGGCTTTTTAATCCCTGAAGCAGAGAACCAAGTCAAAGCCATCCAGACTTCTGAGCTACAGGACTACGAGAGAAGAAAGAACAAATATTGTTTTAAGCCACTAAATCTGGTATAATTTTTGAAGCTGCTAAATTAGGGGTAATTTGTCATACAAAATTAAAAAATGAATAAATACCCTCTCTGGGGATTCACATACGTTCATGTGGATTTCACTAAAACCAGTTGGCTAGAGAAGCAATACATGAAACCTGGATTATAGATGGTTCTTCCTGATACGCAGGCACTGCCTATACTAGTTTTCGTCCAGAACAAAAAGAGAAACAGAATAAAAAATTTACAGTCTTATACACTCGATTTTATACCTCATTTAAAATGCAGCATATATTGGGGTGACTGGGTGGCTTAGTCAGTCAAGTGTCTGCCTTCAGCTCAGGTCATGATCCTGCGGTCCTGGGATGGAGTCCCACATCAGGCTCAGCAGGGAATCTGCTTCTCTCTCTCCCTTTGCAACTCTCCCTGCTTGTGCGAGCGTGCTGTCTCTCTCTGTCAAAAATAAATAATAAAATCTTTTTAAAAAGGTAGCATTATAAATCAGTCAGAAGAGCATGCTACTCTTGATCTGAAGGTGGTGAGTTCAAGATCTGTGTTGGCTGTAGAGACTACTTAAATAAATTTAAAAAAATAGCATATATAAAGAGGCACTTCTGGGTTGTTGGAGGAAGGCCCTATGAAAATCCACTCCAGCACACAAGCAATGAGAACACACGTAAATCCTGTCTAAATAATGGTTATTATTTAAATGGATTCAGAACTGTGCAAATTAACCCAAGGCTGACAAGAATGGGAAGAGCGTTCACTCAAGAAAGAAGGCTAGATCCCAGGAGGGACAGTGAACTCTGGGCTGTTGTGATGAGCACTATTCCCATGGTTGTTTCCTGAGTTCTGTGGTGGCCCTGACATCAATGATGTCACATGCACAGTAGCTCTGAACACCAGCGACCTGTCACCCACTGAAGGGACAAACTTATTGGAACCCCCAGCAGTCTCTATTCCCAGACAATTGTCACTACCTGACATGCTTGATAACTCCCTGAAAAGCACCACTCCTGGGGCTTGTCTATCACTGAGCAGTCTGAGAGCTCATTCCATGGGCATAGCCCTGTTCACCATCTTAAGGTGCCAGGTAGGACTCCTGTAGGGAGTATGAATAGAAGGGATGATGATGGGCATCCTTATTTCTGATCCTTTTTTTAAAGATTTTATTTATTTATGCATGACACACACACACACACAGAGAGAGAGAGAGAGGCAGAGACACAGGCAGAGGGAGAAGCAGGCTCCATGCAGGGAGCCCGACGTGGGACTCGATCCTGGGACTCCAGGATCACGCCCTGGGCCAAAGGCAGGCGCTTAACCGCTGAGCCACCCAGGGATCCCCCTTATTTCTGATCCTACAAGGAGCACTTCTAATTTTTTACCTATGAATAATATATGCTGAAGATTTCTGTAGATTTACATACCCTTCTTAACAAATGCTTTTAAGTATACAATGGAATATCACTTAGCCATTAGAAATGACAAATACCCACCATTTGCTTCGACGTGGATGGAACTGGAGGGTATTATGCTAAGTGAAATAAGTCAATTGGAGAAAGACAAACATTATATGGTCTCATTCATTTGGGGAATATAAAAAATAGTGAAAGGGAATAAAGTGGAAAGGAGAAAAAATGAGTGGGAAATATCAGAAAGGGAGACAGAACATGAGAGACTTCTAACTCTGGGAAACGAACAAGGGGTTGTAGAAAGGCAGGTGGGTGGGGACTGGGTGATGGGCACTGAGGGGGGCACTTGATGGGATGAGCACTTGGTGTTATGCTATATGTTGGTAAATTGAACACCAATAAAAAATAAATTAAAAAAAATTTTTTTAACTTTTCTTCATGAATAGTTGTTGCTTTTTATCCCATTTTTTGCATTCTTTGATCATGTGACATTACTCTTTTAGTGTGTTAACAAAATGCCTGTCTATATTGCCTGTAAGATCCAAATTCACTCTTGTCCTGCTCTGTGGAAATGTTCTGAGTCCTTTAGATTTTTTCTTGTAGTTGTTACTGAAGTTTGTTTGTAAAGGGTGCCAGAGACAAGTGAAAAGTTTCCCTTCCTGGTCTGGGTCCCTTGCACAACAGGGTCCTGTGGGCACAAGATTTCTCCAGCACCAAGGCCCCGCACCCAGCAGTGGGTATGCACAGAAGCGCCCCTTTTCAAATGGAAGTGGCATGTACGAGACCAACGGAAGCAGGTCTTGAAACCAAGGGCTTTTCATTAAGGAAGTGGCTCTAAACCCATGGCTACCTTTACTTCTTTTTTTTTCGTAGCTGTTACTGAAGTTCTTCAGCTTCTGGGGGGGGGGGGGGTGTGTGGGGGAGAGCTGCTGTAGGGCAGTGTGGCCAGCAGCACTCCATGGCCTGCAGCCTCCCTTACACCTCCCTGGGGCAGTAATAATAGATCAGACTCTTCTGGTGGGAAGGACTTTGCCTTATGCGCTCTATCTCAACCCAGACAGGATACTTCCTTGGTGCTCCTTCTCAGCTCTGGGCAGGAAAGTCTTCCTTGCAGGGAGCTTATGAAGTCCTTGGGTAATTTCACCTTGTGTGCTTTAACTCAGCCAAGGAATGGTGGGGGTTGGTGGTGGGGTTTTCCTTGAATGTTCTATTTCAATAATGGCCAGGTGAAGAGTGTAGGGGGATAGACTGTCTTGGGTGCTATAACAAATGATGGCAGACTAGGTGGCTTAAGAAACAATGGGAATTTATTTCTTAACAGTTCTGAAGCTGGAAGTTCAAGATCAGGGTGCCAGCATGGACAGGTTCTGGTGAGGGCCTTCTCTTCTGGTTTGCACACAGCTGACTACTTGTATCCTCACATGGCAGAAAGAGGCAGAAAGAAAGCCTCTTCTTATCAAAGCACTAATCCCACTCCCATGAAACCAGAGCCCTTATGATGCAATTACCTCTCAAAGATCCTACCTGCATATACCAACCACATTGGGATTTGGATTTCATATATGAATTTAGGAGCTAGGTACAAACATTCAGCCCATTGCAGGTGCTCTATTTCAATTCTGGGGACTGAATAAGAATAGGAATTCTCTTTACTTATCAGCCAATCTCTTGTTACTCTATTCCTGCCTGTTACAGTTAATAATTCTTTATGTGAAACTTTTGCTGTTCAAATTACTCTGTGGTTTCTTTCTACTGATTTGATGCACTCGGAAACAGAGCTGGTGTTGTGGGTAGGATGGTCCCTGAGGTAGACTATTAGACTGAGATTTTGGGGTTGACTGGGTTGTGCTTTTGGGTTTGAGAGTAGTGCTCTGCTTGTTGCCAGTAGTAAACAGGATAAAAGTAATCCATGGCATGCAATAACACCACAGTTTGTCAAACTGTCACAATGGATGATTGTAATAAAGTGCCAACTGAGGCACAGCGGAACAAGTGTATCTGGTTCCAGAAATGCATGAGAATTGTTACATCAAATTCCTGCAAACATATGGTCATAGTTTGTCTTAAATTGTAGCCATTCTCGTGGGTGTTTAATGGCATCTCATTGTGGCTTCAATTTATGTTCCTCTGCTGATTAATGATTTATACTTATTTATATGTTTAATGGCCACTCTGGGATATTCTTATGAAGTACCTTCTCAGGTCTTTTGTCCGTATTTTGGGGGGTTGCCTTTTTCTTATCTATTTGTAAGAGTTCTGATTGCAACTCCTTTATCGGATGTATATGAGCCTTTTGTGAGTCTCTGGTTTACTTTTTCACTCTCTTAATAGTGTCTTTTGATGAAAAGAAGTTCTTAATGAAGTCCAATTATCAATCTTAGATTTGCTTTTGTGCCCTGTTTAAAATCTATGCCTACCCCAAAGTCATGAAGATGATGTCCCAAGTTTTCTTCTAGATTTCTCATGCATCTGAAATAAATTTTTGCATGTGGAATGATGTAAAGATCAAGGTTCATTTTCCCAAATTGTTATCTAGTGGACTTATCAAAAGATTCTTGGAGTGCCTGGGAGGTACAGTCAGTTAAGTGCCCAGCTCTTGATTTTGACTCAGGTTGTGATTTTAGGGTCATGAGATAAAGCTCCATGTCAGGCTCTGTGCTGAGCATGGAGCCTGCTTAAGACTCTCTCTTTCTCTCCTCCCCACCTCCTGCATGTACTTTCTCTTCTCTCTTAAAAAAAAAGATTTTATTTTCATATAGTATGTGGTTATATTTTTCTGTGAATTTGTCTATTTCACCTATGTTGTCAAAGTTAATATAAAGTTCACAGTATTTACCAACCCCCCTTAAAAATCTTTGCTGAATCCATAGTTATGTTTCCCTTTTCATTCCTAGTATTACTTATTGGTGGATTATCTTTCTCTTCATCAATCTCATTAATAGTTTGTTTTTGTTGTTTTCAAAGGACAAACTTTGGACTTTGTTGATTTTCTTTATTGCAATTTTTTTTTCTATTTCACTAATTTCTGTTCTGTCTTTACTAGCTCCTTCTTTCTATTTTCTCTGGGTTTATTCTACCCTTCTTCCAACTTCTAATGTTGGACACAGATAACTGATTGTGAGGCTTTTTATCCCTTTTTAATTTTTATTTTACTTTTTAAAAAATATTTTATTTATTTCAGAGAGAGAGAGAGAGAGAGAGAGAGTATGAGCATGGGGAAGGGCAGAGGGACAAGCTCAGCAGGGAGTCTGACACAGGGCTTGATCCTAGGACCCTGAAATAATGACCTGAGCCAAAGTTAGTCACTTAACTGACTGAGCCACCAGATGCTCCTTTTTCTCACAAAACAACATAAGGAAGGCTATAGCTTTGAGGTCCACCTTCACTGTACCCAAAAAGTTTTGTTATGTAATATTTTCCTTATACATTTCTATGTATTGGTTTAAAAGAGTGTTTAAAAACCTCTAAATACATTTTCCTGTTGCTTTTGACTTCTCATTTAATTCAGTTTTGCTTAGAGAGTGTGGACTGCATGAAACTATGTATTTGATCATTGTTGAGACTGTGGTCCATTTTTGTACATATTCTTGAGAAGAATTTATACTATGATTATTGGATACAGGTTTCTGTAAATGGCCATAAATCAAGCTTGTTAATTGCATTGTTAACATTTACCCATTTACTCATCTTTTGTCTGTTTGAACTAACAATAATGTAAAGAATTGTGTTACAAATCTTCCACAATAAAGATGACATTTTCAATTTCCTTCAGTAGTTCTGCTTATATATTTTTGAGGCTGTTTTATTAGGTTCATGCAAGTGGATGGACAATTGTTAAACATTTCTGGTGAAATTAAATCTGGTTATTCTATAGTGGCCTCTGAACTGTAAGGATGCATTTTAAAAGTCTCTTATATCTAAAAAAAATAAAAATAAAAGTCT
This sequence comes from Canis lupus familiaris, assembly GCF_011100685.1. Lineage (NCBI taxonomy): Eukaryota > Metazoa > Chordata > Mammalia > Carnivora > Canidae > Canis > Canis lupus. The sequence goes on from NC_049260.1 coordinate 106,785,309, forward strand.
CATATCTGATATTAATATAATTACCTCAACTTTCTTTTGGTTAATATTTTCTCAGTATAAAATACAAATTTTTAAATAATCATTATGTGTTCTCATATTTTAAATGTTTTTCTTTTAAAGAACATAACTAGAGATGCCTGGGTGGCTCAGCAGTTGACTGTCTGTCTTCGGCTTAGGGCGTGATCCCTGGGCTCTGGGATTGAGTCCTTCATTGGGCTCCATGCGGGAAGCATGCTTCTCCCTCTGTCTGTGTCTCTGCCTCTCTCTCTCTCTCTGTATTTCTCATGAATAAATAAATAAAAACTTTTAAAAAATAAAATAAAAAACATATAACTAGAATTAAAAAAAAATCCTTACTGGCAACCTTTACTGGCAAGTGTAGCTTATTTATATTTATTTTCATTACAGATATTTGGACTTGTATTTAGCAAGTTACTTTGTGCTTTCTCTTTGTATTTCTTTGTGCTTATTTTCTCCTTTATTTTTATTTTTTAAGTTAGATTTTTGACAATAAATTAAAACATTAATGAATGCTGTTGTGGATGTTTTCTTTTATGATCATAAAGCCTATTTGTAGTTGGCACTTATTATTTGCTTTCATTTAGGTTTATGATCCACTTGGGGTAATTTATTTTAAAGATAGTATTTATTTATTTATTTATTTATTTATTTATTTATTTATTTATTTGAGAGAGATAGTGTGAGAGAGAGCACAAGCAGGGTGAGGGGGACGGGGAGGGGCAGAGGGAGAGGGAAAAGCAGACGCCCAGATGAGCAGTGAGCCTGACTCTGGCTGATTTCAGAGTTCTGGGATCATGATCTAAGCCAAAGGCAGATATTCAACCAACTGAGCTATCCAGGCTCCCAACTTGGAGTAATTTTTGTATATGATGTGAGGAAGGGGTTTGACTTCATTCTTTTGCATGCAGATGTCCACTTCTCCTGGCAACATTTGTTGAAAAGACTGTTCTTTTCCCATTGAATAGTCTTGGCACCCTTGTCAAACCAATTGACCATTGATTAGGGGCTTATTTATGGACTCTTTTGTTTGTTCCTTTGGCCTATATGTCAAGCCTTATGCCAGTACCAAACAGTCTTGATTATTGTAACTTTGTAGTAAGTTTTGAAATCTGGGAATGTTTATGATATTGTGTGTAGTAGTCAGACCAGTTAACTAGAAGGAGACTGATCTGCTAAAAACAGACAAAATTTTGTTTAGGACATTTGTTGTTTATGAAAATATCAGGTCTAGCTCACATGTTTATTGCATGAATGGGTTGTTTTGTAATACTTTAATATTTAGAATATTCATTTTCACTGAATCTCTTCATCTAACCAGATGTACACACATTTATTTTTCACATTTATTTTTCTCAAGCATGTGGGAAGGGTGTGGGTTGATTATCACTTACAGTGCTCTCTTCATGCTTTATCTCTTTGCTACAAACATTTCCATGAAGTAGACAGCATTTTATGCTCATTTTATGGTTATAGTAGTTTCCCTAGGTTTAGCCAGTTGAAAAGTGGCAGAATCTAGATCTAGAAGATTCCAGAGATTGCACACCCTGATATTATATTACACTGCCTCCAGTTATGAGTTCAGCAGAGAATTCCTTATTCACATGAAAATAATTGAACTGATAATATGCAGGATAATTTGTGTCAGTTTATAATGCTTCTTTGCCCAATTTAGATGATTTTAAGTGGGGTTATCTGTCCATTAAATTGAATAGATCTTAGGCTGGATGCACCCTTGAAATGATACACCAAGTTTTGTTTGTATGGGGGCTATCTTAGGAAGAAAATCTGTAGGTTTAATCAAATTATTCAAAGAAGTTAAGGTCCTCAAAGACTATCTGGACTATAAAAGAATTCCATGGAACCTAGGCTCTTCCAAATGGGGACAAGTGTGGTCTTTTATTTGGGATGGTGGTATAAGGGAGATCAGCCCGTTCTCTAACCTGGCTTGAGACATAAAGGAGTTGTTCTGGACCTAGTGGTTTTAGCCTATAGACAGTAGTGATGGTGGACTGAGTAATGACTTAGATATGGGGAGATTATTCTAGACTCTAGACCATGATAGATATCCTGGAAATGAGATTCTAAATTCTATTTGGTGCCATGGTGCACTTCGCTAACACAGTGTTTGGCCATGTCCTCCCTAGAGGATCATACATTTGAGCTGTATAGCATCAATTTCTTTCCCGCTGACTTCCCTGTTTCCCATCAGAGTGTTCTGCTCGCACAAATAGTTAATTATGAGAAATATCTAAAGACAACAGCTTCTCCATTTCAGGAGACTGATCCAGGACAACCTAAAAGAGTTTATACTTTTAGCTATCTGCTTAAAAATGATAAGAAGGTAAGATAACTATGACTATTTCTGCTCAAATTGTAATATTTTTGGTATAATTATTTTTGTCTTTAAAGGATGAATGTAAGTCGTGTGCTCTACTTCTATTTATTTAAAAGCTGAAATATGATACAAGGATTCTTATGTGAACAGAAAGTGGAAGCCTCCTGATTCGAATGGGACAGAAATCATAGTTATCATTTATTAGAGTAGGAGCTGGTGTTTTAAATGATTATATTTTAATGCTCACAACTGTTCTGCAGACCAGTGTTCCCATCTGCTCTTTAATAAGAAGAAATCAAGGCTGACAGTGGTCAAATGCCTCTTCCTGAATGACACAGCTGATAAGAGATAGAGTCAGGATTTGAATCCACATATTTCTGGCCCCAAAGTCTATAATCTTTCCCACCTCATGCGCCAGTAAGCCCTTTGGTATTGAGTCTACTCCCTCTGCTTCCATTATTCAAGTCATTATTGCTCTACTGAGAAAATGCCTAAGTGTTCCTCTTGAAACTTGAATTACTAGGTGATGTTGCCATCATTGGATGGTCCTTATGGACCTCTTAGTGTGGGATTATGTGTAGTGTGTGTGAGAGAGACATACTGACTTGGCCGTTGAAGCACAAAGACAAAGAGCATATAATATCTGCCCTCATGGAAGAGAACACAATATAAAGGCACAGAACAGGGATCCCTGGGTGGCACAGCGGTTTGGCGCCTGCCTTTGGCCCAGGGCGCGATCCTGGAGACCCGGGATCGAATCCCATGGCAGGCTCCCGCTGCATGGAGCCTGCTTCTCCCTCTGCCTGTGTCTCTGCCTCTCTCTCTCTCTCTCTCTCTCTGTGACTATTATAAATAAATAAAAATTTTAAAAAAAGGCACAGAACATGCTACAATATCCTGTAACAGGACAAGACTTGGAGTGTCCCACCACACCCCAAACTCCTCAGTTAGTTGGAGTTTTTCTTAATTTTCTGTGCCTTAGTTTCCTCATTTTTAACAACAGAAATAGTAATCACACATAATTCAGAGCTTGGTGTGAGACTGAGTTAATATAAAGCATTTAGAACAGTATCTGGTAGAGACTAAATGCTCAATGAAAATGTTTTCACCCATTCTGGATTCCTCTTTTATGGGAAATGCAAATGGTTTGGGAAAATATTTTTATCACAACTGTATTCAGGGAGTGCAGGGACGTATTCCTGGCTTATACTTTATTTTTTTAAAGATTTTATTTATTTATTCATAGGCAGAGGGAGAAGCAAGCCTCCTGTAGCAAGCCCGATGCAGGACTAGATGCCAGGACCCCGAGATCACAACCTGAGTGAAAAGCAGATAGACGCTCAACTGCTGAGCCATGCAAGCATCTCTTGGGTTATCCTTTAATGAAAACAGCTTTTAGCTAACCAATTATACCCTTGATTTCATGTTTTATCCACCACTACCTCTGAAAAGCATTCTCTACACCTACCCAGCTTCAAGGATGACAGATTTGATTCTCCATAGGGTTTGGGATGGAGAGATTTATATATTCAATTGGTTCTACCTCTTACCATCTACATGTATCATTTAATGGAGTGTTAATCAGTATTAGTTCATAGATTTAAAGCACAATAGGACAAAAAAGATATTTGCTTTTTTTCTCCACTAACAAAACGTGAAGCAAAATGGTGCATACTTCTCCAAAGAGATAACCATAGGTTTATAATTTTGATTGATGACAGCCACTCCTTCTCCGGCATTCGTAGTTGTCATGATTGTCCCATGTTTGGTTTGGGACACAGACCTTGCATTTTACCTTCTTATTATTTCATTTAGGGTAAATTAAAATTGGATTGCATTTTCTGAAAACACGGTGTGGGTTGGGTGAGTATAAATCCTTGGCCAATGATTTAAACATATATTAATAATATGAACACATGGCTGTATGTGTATATGAAGAGTGTGATTTTCCAATGATTGGATTTTGTCTTTAATGAAATATGTTCACCGATGTTTTTCAGGAAACAAAAGAATGCTGAAGGAGTTCAGTTTGCAATGGGGCATCAAAAGCAAATGAAGCATCCTGGAAAGCCCAGCAGCTGCTCATCAACTAAGAGAAGATAGAGTACATCACTATGGTTAAGCAAACAGGAAGGAGAGTGGGAAACCCATCTCTAGGGCTCAACCATGTCAATGGAAGTTTATAACCCTTGAGGGATGGATAAATACGAGCATGTTTGCAAGTGGTGGGGCAAGTCTCTACGTTACTTCCAACCATTTGGAGTGGTTTAAGAGTTAGAACAAGCAGTTCCTGAGGCAGAAGAAAATGATGAACTTGACAACAGAATGGGTCTGCTCATGTTTTGCCTGTCTTCACATTGTGTTCATGCTCTAATCCAGTGTAGTCTGGCTTCTTATGATAGTCCAATGAAGCTGTTAGCGTCAAGGTCACTAGCAGCTGCTATACTTTGGTATTAATTTCTCAGAAGCATGTGATATGTTTGTTCACTTCCTGCCCATGGAAAACTTTTTGGGTTCCCAGATACCACATTCTCCTGGATTCCTTATCGCCTTACTAGTGACCCCTTTTCCTTCTCCCTTTCTCATTTTTCCCCTCTTTTTTCCCACATATTATATTTCAGGGGCTCAAAGCTGGATATTGGGCACTTCTCTCTTCAACCCACTACCCCCTTAGGTGATTCCTGAAGTCTTAGAATTTAAGTATTACTCACACTACAAGAACTCTCACCTTTGCACCTTTACACAATTTGCTCCTGAACTTCAGTCTCAAATACAACTGTTTACATGTCATCTCCAGTTTCTATTATATATCTAAAATGTATCTGGTTGTACATGAACTTCTGACTCTCCCCCTCTCCAAAAATGCTCTACTTTCAGCCTTCTCTATCTCAGGTAATAGCACCCCCCCATTGGTGTAACTTTCATAAAGGTGTAACAACCTGCTGTCCACAGGTATGGTAGCCAGTGAAGGGTCTAGAAGCCCCAATATTTATATTTGTAGAAATCCATATTGTAAAAAGTCTCAACCATGGCCTACATCAATCTACCATCCTGAGGTCACTCACCCAGAATCAGGAGACCACACTTATGACTCTTGAGAGCAGTGGCCTAACACTATGCACACTCCTGTACTATTATTTCCCCGGGAGTTCAGGCCAAAACATTTAAATTCACTAATGATTCCTCTTGTTAATCTATTCTTCTCTCACATCCATCCCTTAGCAAATCCAGGCAACTTGACACCCAGTAGAATTCCTGTAGTGCCCATTTGTCCCCATCCCTCGACTGCCATCATCTTTCCCCAAGCTACTATAGTAGATTCTTAACTGATTTTCCAGCTTCCCTTTATTGCCCCTGTCTAACCCATTCGCCACCCTTCAGCCAGAGGGACCATGTCCACACAGAAACCAGATCATGCCAAGTCCATCCCGGAAGCCATCATCACCCCCTGCCCTCTGTGCACTCAGGATAGAGTCTGAGCTCCGGATGCTGGTCTACACACCTTGCAAGATGTGGTCCTACCAGCCTCTCCTGCTATCACATGTCTTCTTCATATCCTCCTTGCTGTCTCTGTTTCTGCCCTTTGATCCCTGGCTCTGGATCGTCCCATCCTAGGGGCACTGCATGGCCCTCATGCTGCTGGAACTCCTCCTCTGTGTGTGCCAGGGTGGCTCTGTCTCCTGCTCTTGGCTTTGCCCAGGGGTAACCTCCTTGGAGGGCTCTGCCCTACCAGGGACTCATGGAGGCTTCCCATCCTGCTCTCTGTCACATACCTGCTTACTTCCTCCCTGACACAAAGTCAAACTGGTTATTTCCTTTGTCCATTTTACACATACCATCTGACTTCCCCATGAGGATGTAAGTTCCATAAGGGTAGGGATCGTTTATGTCTGTCTCCTTCACTGCTAATCCCCTGGGGTTGGCTCAGTGTCTGACCCCAGAGGAGGCTGGGAATATGAAGCACAGGTATCAGACTTGGAATGAAAGGAAATTACCTTTCTGAGACAAAAGACAAATGAGGAGGATCATATACTGACTGGGATTTTTGATGATGGAGTGCCAATATCAGGCATCCTGACTTCAAGTGATATGTTCAGCTTTTCACCTTGTAGAGAGTATCAGGGGAGACATTAAATCATGAGTGCCAGGGCTCTGTGAATGTTTGTTTATTAGATGTACTATCCAAGTACATTTCTGTATGTATTCATGGTGCCAAGAGAGAAAAAGGGATTTATTGTATGATCGTTATAGAGCCCTATTTGTGGGATCTGACTTTTCCCCTTGATACCTACTCCTGATTTTGAAATAAATAATTTTCTCAGAACTTCAGAGCACAGAGATGTCCCTGTGGGGGTGACAAAATGCACCTACCTCACAGCTCAATCTCTTAATTTGGTTTCCAGGTGCTATTGTCACTCACGATATCCATAACAGGAAGATGGAAAATAATCCGAACCCACCTGAGGGTTTCTTGCCAAAACCTGCTGCACCAGAGGTGATGAATATGTCAGGAGCTGGTATTCCACCCAACCAAATGGGTTCTCCCTGTGACGACTTCATTAAAGATGACCTGATTCATAAACCTGGTAGTAATTCACTTGGAGGAGGAACCAAAAGCCACAGTGTCTCTACAGGTGACCCCAAAGGTCCAACAAGGTCTTCACCAGGATCTGTGCCAAATAAATTGCATATAAGAACTGCTATGGCAATAAAATTAATGATGATATAAAATATCAGTTAATGAAGGAAGTTCGGAAGTTTGGTCGAAGTAAGTAGTGAAAGAAATGCTATTACTAAAACCATGGGAAGTATCTCTCAATCTATGATTTAGAATAGATTCAACCCACCTCTTGAACTCATCCTTTGGCCAAGTTGGGTTTTTACATAATTTAGGGTGATTTCTCTTGAATTGGTCTCAAAATTCCTAATACATCTCTTAAAATTGTACTTTTTGCTTGGTTAGTGTTTACAATAGTTTCCTTAGTAAACACAAATACTATGTAACTCTTTAGCCCATGAGGAATAATTACTGACAGAGTGGATGCACTAAGATTGAGTTCTATACCATCTTCATGTCTTAAAAAAATATTGAATTTTAAAAACTATTTTCAGAATATGAAAGAGTTTTCACTTTGAAGAAGTGCAAGGATCTCTTGCAGTCAAGAAACAGTTTGTTGAATATACCATCAAGGAAGCTGAAAGGTAGGTGTAAAAAAAGAACTCTTCACTTTCCTTTTTTTCAAAGAACTCTCCAAAAAAAATTTTTTTAAACTACAGTTATGCCCAATGCTGGAAGAGGGTCACAAAAAATTCCTGGCTTATTTTCCTCAAATCCTGGCCCACAGTCATAGTTCATGCTATTTCCCTTAGGCTTTTTGATTGATATTATCCTAGTCTAATCCATTCTTCCAAGCCTAATGAATGTCCATGCTCACCATACTCTGGAGTGGGCACAGGCCCTCAATTGACATTATTGGTATTTTTCGAAGAGGATGCATTTTCTATTCCCATTTTAAGCTCTATCTTGTATTCACTACTATCTCTTACACATCATAGATGCTTTAGATACCTTCTAGTTATTTATATTTGTCTTTACTTTCAGGTTTAAAAGAGGAGTCTTAATTCAGCAACTTGAGAAGGTCCTAGAAAAAATAGAATCCTGCCACCATCTCAAGAAAGTTAATGATCAGAAAAGTAAATAATTGTGTTCTTGTAAAGACCACTGAGAAGCAAGGATGAATTTTCTATGCTGTATGCTGCAATGAGATACTTCTTAAGCCCTCCTAAAATGTAGTCAAGAAAATTATAGTCAAGAAAAGGATAAGCAAAAAGGCAGTGGAGCCTTTTAGTTTTATGGTTCTTTGTCAGTAAAAGATGGGCTATATATAGCCCTAAGAGTTTCCTATGAAAGTAATTTGTTGTTTCTTTATTTTTTTGTTGTCTTACCTGAGGAGGGGGATGTTATTAACGCACCAAACTGAATGATATTTCAGTCCCGGTTTCTGTAGCAGGTCATGTGGTGTAGCTGGAATTTATAACTGCTTCCTTGCATTGTCCACTTCTTACTCCTTTGTCCTGAGACAGAACTTCAGCTAGTCATGGTGCTTTGCCTGGTAGAGTGACTCAAGATTTCATTGCTGAAGCATCTGGGCCATTAGATATCCTGCCTTAAATGAACTGTTGCCATTTTCCACAAACTCAAAGCACAGAATGTGAGAGTAGTAAAAAGCTTTCCAGATGTACTGGGTGTATCCTCCCTTAGCTCCTTGTGTAGCATAGCAGGAACCCAAATGCCCTTTGATTGCCAGCCAGCATGGGACTGCCTTCTTCACCTCTGGATTGAGAGGGCTGAAGGGGCCAAAATGGCTAGCTGACAGTTCCAATTCCATCTCACTTGGTATCACCGGTGTGTTTTTCAGTGAAAGCTTAGTTGATGTACCCCTCTGGGATGAATACCTCTGGTTCAGCAAAGCCTATAGTAATAGAGGTGGAAAGAATTTAGGGATAAACTAACAGAAAGCTTTTCCATTTCCACTCCTTGATTTCAAGACCTGTAAATCCTGACTGTAGGAGAAAAAACAAATTATGTTGAATGCTGATATACAGCAGATACTGCTTCTTAGAAGTTTTGCCGTCTAGTATAATCTTTGTCCCTGCCACCTTGGTGACTCTCTCTGTGCTTGAACTCACTAGGGATAATACAAATGCTGTAGGATGAGGTTGATTGATATCTAAATAATAGATACTTTATTCATTAGATTATTCAACTGTTTTAAGGATTTTATTTATTTATTCATTCATAAGAGACAGAATGAGAGGGGCAGAGACACAGGCAGAGGGAGAAGCAGGCTCCATGCAGGGAGCCTGATGTGGGACTCGATCCTGGGACTCCAGGATCAGGCCCTGGGCTGAAGGCAGTGTTAAACCGCTGAGCCACCCGGGCTGCCCAGATTATTTAACTTTTGCATTGGTAAGGATATTCTTAGTGATCATCCACGTGACACACTTGTCTTCACATCATAGGGCTATCAAGATGGTATATCCATATACGTCCTCCCCAGGCCTCCTCATCACAAATTTTCAATCACATATCCTCAAAGTGCCTGACCATTCAGCCAATGACATGAACACAGCCTGTGCAGGACCATATATTTGTACTTCAGCTCAGATATTCCCTCTAGGAGGCTTACCCTTTACCAGTGTCCTTCAGGGCTGTGCCAGGAGGGACTGCAGTGCAACAGCTGTCCACGTTTGGCCTGTGTGGTAGGCAAGTGTTATGGACTAAATGTTTTGTCTCCCCGCCACAACAATTCATATGTTGAAGCCCTAACCCCCAATGTGATGGTATTTAGAAATGGGTTCTAGGGAGGTAATTATGTTTAGATGAGGTTATGAGGGTGGAGCCCTCATGATGGGGTTAATGTCCTTAAAAGAAGAAACCAGAGAGCTTACTCTCTCCCTCCATGATGTAAGAACACAGTGAGAAGGCAGCTGTCTTAGTCTATTAGAGCAGCTGTAGCAAAACACCATAGACTGGGTGACTTGAAAACGACAGAGATGTATTTCTCACCATTCTAGAGGCCAGAAAGTCCATGACTGAAGCTACGGCAGATTCAGTGTGTGGTGAGTACTTGCTTCCTGGTTCATAAACAGCTGTCTTCTCACTGTGTCCTCACATGGCTGAAGGGATGAGGGAACTCTCTGGAGCCTTTTTTTTTTTTAAGATTTATTTGTTTGTTTATTTATTTATTTATTTATTTATTTATTTATTTGAGAGAGAGAGAGAGACTATAAGTGGGGTGAGGGGCAGAGGGAGAGAAGCAGACTCCCCACTGAGCAGGGAGCCCCAGGCAGGACTTGATCCCATGACCTAGAAATCATGACCTGAGTTGAAATCAAGAGTTAGATGCTCAACCCAACTGAGGCGAACACACACCCCTGGAGCCTCTTTTAGAAGGGCAAAAATCCTATTCATGTAGATCTGCCAAAGGCTCCATATCAAAGTACATGATATCGATGTAGAGAGGAGTAGCCATCCCTTCCCTCTCCTTGAATCCCTGCCTGGCTCCAAGCATCAACCAAGGACGGTCCCTCCTAGCCACTGAGCCCAGCAAGACAGGCCCCTGCCTCAAAGTCCTGTCACACTGGGGATTAGGATTTCAATACATGAATTTGGGGGTGGGGAACACAAACGTTCAGACCATGGTGGCAGCCATCTGCAAGCCAGGAAATGAGCCCTCACCTGACACTGAACCTGACAATACCTTAATCTTGAACTTCCAAGCCTCCAGAAGACTGAGAAATAGATTTTTGTGGTTGAAGCCATCCAGTCTAAGATACTTTGTTATAGCAGCCTGAACAGACTAAGACAGCAAAGTTCTAATCATGTCCTTCCCTATTCTCATCTCTTGTATCAAACGCATGAGTACCATGTACGAGTACTGTGCTGGTGGGATTTTGCTGATGTAATTAAGATCCCAGGCCAGTTGACACTGAGATACAGAGAGAATGTTGGTGGGTCTGATCTACTCAGGGGGTCCTTTCAAAGCTTTCCCTTATCAAGGAATGGAAGAGATGTCAAAGAAACTCAAAGCACAAGAAGCATGCAACATGAAATGACTACTATGAGGATAGAGCAGCACTCCTGAGAAGGCATGGGGTAGTTGTAGGATTGTACAGTGCCTCTCAACTCAAGGAAATGGGGACCTCCTTCTTCACCTTTCAGGAGTTAGATCTGCTAACAGCCTGAATGAATTGAAGTGGATGATTCTAGAGCTTCTAGATAAACACGAACCTAGCTGATGCCTTCACTTTTGCTTTTGAGTCATTCAGCAGAGATGCTAGATGAGTCTTCTGGGTCTTTCCATATGCAGAACTGTGAGGCAATAATGTATGGTGTTTTAAGCTGCTCCACTTGTGAAGATTTGTTGTGTAGCAATATAAAAAATACAGTGTTGCCCACCTACTGTGAAGGAACACCAGTCATCCAGGGCTGAGGGTATTTGCTTATGTTCTCCAGCTACCTGTTCATAAGAAACTCCCCTGGAGTCCATAGGTGCAGGAGCAGAGGACTTTCTCATGTCCTAGGCCCCCCTCAAAACTAGGATATTTACAGGTTACTTGACAGAGCTCTCCTAATAGCAGAACAATGAGGAATACATTACTACCAGAGCTAAAACACTGCTTTTTGTGTCCCTTATAATGGTAGGAAAGGGTTGCTGTCACACATTGTTGTTCACCATCTGACATGATCCACACCACTCATTTCACATCTCTTATTCAATTACAACTTTTTTTTTAAGTGTGCTGATATTTTCTCACAGTTCTTCTGCTTGTCTACCATTGTTATTTCCCAACTGGAATGGAAGAACAATGGGAAGAGAGCCCAGTTCCTTTCAGACCTAAATAAGCAGCTGGCACTTAGATGGTTTCTAGCAAATACTGAATGGATTATTTTTAATCCTCATCCTCAACCTGGGAGGTTGATGCTGTCAAGGGCCTCAGACTGCAGGAGGGGATGTGGAAACACAGAGAGGTTAGGTATATAACCCCAGGTCATGAACAAATATGGGTGGACCTGGACCAAACACTCAGAGCCAGGTCTGGCTTGAAGCCAAGTTCTTTATATTCCTCCAATGCTGCCTCCGGACCACATAGCCTCTGCATGCGCCTGGCCCACAGTCTGTCATTGGTCCTTATTTGTCACCTGACCCTGGATCTGGAGCATTCTCTGCTGACTCTCCCTCCCTGACAGGAGGTCCCAGGATTGGGGGGGGGGGCTCAGCCTCTGCCTCGGTTCTTGAGCCCTGAGGACTGCCAGGAAGAGCTACTCTGTCACACAGGGCCCATATCTGCCCCTCCACTTATCCCTGGCCTAGAGGAGGGTCTGCTGTCTGTGTGTTCCCCAGTAGAGATCACAGACAACCAGTGAATGACCCACTGTGAACATTTCCCCACTGCAGAGCCTGTAGCCTCTCCCAGGTACTGTGCCATGACTGTCCACTCTAGGCAGCACCAAGCCTGAGAAGAACATTAACAGAATGCCTAAAATGGGCCAGGGTGGACTTTGGATACTTACCATCCTGCTCATCTCAACCTCATAGCCATCTTATGAGGCAGGGTCTAGATTTACTCTCAACCCCTGAGGAAACTGAGACCCCAGAGAGCATATCCTTGCTCCAGGTCCAACAGCTCGCTGGGAGCTGAAGCCAGAGTTAAATCCGGGTGTCTCTCACTCCATGGCGTATGCTCTTGAGAATGGGGTAGCACCATTCCTGTGCTTCACAATGGGAAACTGGATTCCTTACTAAATTGAGATCTAAAGAATAAAAAGTGAGAGGACTTTGCCTTGCCAAGTGAAAAGTCGTTAACCTTAAAATGAAACTATCAGTTATTTTGCCAGCAAAATTTGTTTATTTAGGAAAGGTAAAGAACTGCAATCCAGGACAGAAATCTACAGCAAAACCATAGGGAAGTCCAGAGAACAAAGGAGAGTAAGGCTCTTTTATATAAGAGAGGGGGCAGTTGTAAACAAGAAGTCCACTGGAATAAACTGGGATTGGAAGTAGAGCAGCTTCTCACTGGCTGACCTGTGCTGTCCCTCAATGGCTGGATTGTGACTGTCCCTCATTGGCTGGGCTGTGACTGTCTCTCATTGGCTGGGCTGTGACTGTCCGTCATTGGCTGACCTGTGACTGTCTCTCATGGCTGGCCTGTGACTGTTTTTCATGGCTGGGCTGTGACTTTCTCTCATCTTGCTGCACTGTTACTGTGTTTCATTGGGCTGCTGCTGGGGAGAGTAGGAAAATCTTTCTCCCTCCTTCTGGGATAATAAACTAGTAGCTGAAGCAGTATGCACTTGCAAGGTACATCTCATCCTCTTGGATTCACAGTTGGCCACAGATGGTAGGGTTTGAGAACTCCCCCTTGTGACCTCTTGACTCCAACTTAGTGAAGTTTCCCTTTATTAATTTTCATAAAGTGCATAGCAAGAACTCCATTCCTCTTAGTACAGGATGAGGGTCCCCAGTTGAAGAGACCAGCACAGAAGACTGAGTGCTCCTAGACAAACAATTTCTGCAACATGAGGTGGATCAAGGAAGAAAGTATGGGCTTCTGATTGCCTGCACCTAAAACAACAAAGTCTCCTTTCAAGGGGACTGACTTAGAAAACCAGTTCACATTAACTGTAGAGAGTCTACTGAAAGCTAAAGCCCACATCTCCTTTGGGGCGATGTTCCTGCCCCACAAGAGCATATGGGCCTGTGGCAGAGCTCTTCTGTGCATTGAGTGTCTCCCTTGTGTACCAGGTTCCCTGGAATCCGTCCCCGTGTAGTGGTCACACAGCACTAAGGAGCCCAGCAATCAGTCTTCATTACCCTCAGCATGAACTCATGAATTTCTGGGTACCACTGTGTCCAGGCCCTGAACACACTAGGAATGTTAGACCTCTTCCACTTCTTAGGCTCTATGGAATAGAGATTATTTTGTCCTTCTATTGTGAGGAGATTCAGGCCAAGGCTGTGAGGGGACAGGCAAGGTGACCCACTCAGGAAGTGGTAGCATCAACTCTTACTGATGGAGGACAGACAAGCAATTGGGTCTCAGGACCCAGAGATGGTTTGAGGAGCCTTGATGAGGGGGTGACCTTAACCCAGGTGTTATCTTCCTGTCCTGCTTCCATGACAACTTACCCTGATGGTTAAGGAAAGAGTTTTACATAACATGCACATCATCTCAGAAGAACAAGAATCAGGGTTCCACAGCCTTGTGCCCTTGAGTGTTCAGCAGGTTTCTACTGACACCTGATGATCTGCTTCTAGTTGACTTTCCATGAGTTCATTACCCAGTTCATGTAATCTCTTATTTATTTATTTAATTAATTAATTAATTAATTTATTTATTTTTTCATGTAATCTCTTAAAGTAATGGTCAGAGAACATCAAAGGAGGAATAGAGTGATCAGCTTCTAGCAAAATTCCCTTATCTGGGCAGCAGTGGGCTGTCCAGACCTGTGTTTAAACTGTTTTAACCATGATCTTGAACCATTGAGCCAGGAAGGACTGACAAGTACATCACAGAAGGGACAACTGAGAAGAGCCACGGATCTATCCAAGCACTCTTGGGTCCCCTCTTTTCCCACAATCCCTAAGCTGCAGCCACACCAGGTGCTGTTTCCAGTACCTGGCAGCCTGCACCCATTCTGGGGCCTTTGCAGCTCTACTTCCCGCTGCCTCACCTCTGCTTCCCACATCTCATCCTTCCCCTCTCTCCTGAAATGCCACCTCCTCAGAGTGTTGCTGTGTCACCCCATCTATAGTAAGACCATCAGTAGTATGTACAACATCTTCTTAGTACATTTGTCAGGGAAAGACAAATAACATGATTTCACTCCTATGTACAATTTAAGTAACAAAAAAGACAAAGAAAGTAAGACAAACAAAAGCCTCTTGACTACAGAGAACAAAGTGGTGGTTATCAGAGGAGAAGGGGTGCAGTGATGGGTGAAATAGGTGATGGGGGTTAAGAATCCAGTCATCATGATGAACAAAGTAATGTACAGAATTGTTGAATCCTTATATTGTACACCCAAAGCTAATATTACACATGTTAATTATATTGGAATTAAAACAAGTAAGTAAAAATATTTTAAAAACATCATTGAAAAGATATTATAAAATTGAAAATTAGGTGTACCTTCACTCACAATATTATTTTCCATTTGAATATTTTGTTCCCAAATAGAATTTATTATAATTATTTTCTGGCTTTCTTGGTAGCAGACTCATTAATCATATTTTCCAAATATATTTCTTTGCCAATGTCATTTTTGATGAACAAATTACCATGAGTGTCAATTTTTCTTGCCAACTGATGGTATATAATGATTTTTATTTAACTTCAGCTTACTGAAAGTTCCTTTGCAGGATGCTGCTTTGATTGGTGTTATTTAATATAAATCTGAAGGCTACTGCTACATATGGACAAGAGTGAACAAAGGAAAAATTCATGAGTCAGTTTTATGAGATCCAAACAAGATTCTGATGTGTAACAAAGTCTAGATATTGTCTCTGCCTTAATCTGAGATTATCATTGAAATTTCTACAGAACTTATACTGTCAGCACATTTATGAATCACATCAGAAGCTTCTTTTGGTAAATCGGATATAGTCACACAAAGTAACATTTTTTTTTGCATTAAAAATTCCAAGCCTAAAAGACACTTCATATAATTTGAAATATCTCCATTTCAAATGTGAAATTAGTACATTTGTAACTCCCTGATTTCTATTTTATATGTATTGTCCTCCTTAATAATTAAAAGTCTCATCTGGTGATTTGTGTATTTCTAAGTTCTATACTTTTCTTCCCTTCACTGGATACTGAAGAAATATATTCTCATCTTTGTTATGGCCACACAATCATCAAACACACTTTTTTTTACACACTTTCAAAATTACTTTCTTTCATTTGTGTAAGCTAGGGAATAGAATTTCTTTTAAGCAAATGGCTTCATACACAGTCATGGTTTATGATCTTAGAACCTTATTTCCTTCCTCTGCTTTGTTCATATTACCATCCCACTTATATAAGTTAGATAAGAAATTGTAGTCTATTTCCTGATATGTATTTGATTTGGTACAATGTATTTATGTCATTTGATATTATATCATTCAAAATCTTGTGGAGGTCTCTGGGTGCCTGGGTGCCTCATTTGGTTGAACACCTGATCTTTGGGTTTGGCTCAGATTATGATCTCAGGTTCATGAAATGGAGTCCCACAATGGGTTCTGCAATCAGCAGGGAGTCTGCTTGAGATTCTCTCTCTCCCTCTGCCCCTTGTCGCTGATCACACGCACACACACACTCTGTGAAAAGTAAATAAATATTTAAAAAATTTTTGTGGTAGTGTGTAATTTGTGTGCAATAGTGTCTTGATTGCATTTGGTTTGATGCCTCAGTGTGTCTCATTTGTATTTAAATATAGTTTTCTAACAGACAGAAAGAATATTTCTCAGTCATTTGTCATCGAGAAATGTGCCCATCAAGACACAAATTTGGCACAATCATTTTTGCAGGCATAATGGGTCCATGCACACTTCTCTGTGCCTGTTCTAGTTGGTCCCTGATCATGTCCCTGGCCTGAGCATTTTAATGACAATGTCAGATTCTTACAATGCATTAGAATTTTTATCTGATAGTCTGTAGTCAACTTCTTTTCAGTTCAACCAAGCCAATAAAAATATTAAATGTCTGATATTATCCTTAGTGTGAACTTACATAATAATTATAAATTTTGGTTGGGATTAGTCATATCTGGTACACAATCAAGAGGCAAGAACACATTTAGCTTTCTTTGTTCTCAACAATATGTCACATTTAACATATTTTCCTGGAAGCATGAAACATTTATTTCTAATTTTACAAGAGAAACATGACACAGAAGTCTTTTTTTTATAATGAGCTAGACTCATAGCTATATCAACAGTATATAATAGAAATCTGACCCTCAACATTATAATTATCTGAGTTCAATTAGATTTTAAAATACTAAAGCATTTGGACTTTCAGTCATTTCCTGGGATCTTTTGAGAGGACAATTATTTTGTGCAGAAACATCAACCACCAAATTTATTGGAAAATATTCAACCACTTTTTTCTCTATTTTGATCCCCTTCTGCCACCGTCATTTATAAGGGCCAGCCCAGGTGGCTCAGCGGTTTAAAAGTAGAAGTTCTCAGGTAAGGTTATTGTTGCATGGGAACAATGTGTTCTGTGGCCTCGCTGCCTTGAAGATGTCAGGAGAGGGATTTGATGGCAGGCTCAAAGAGGTGAGAGTGGCTTGCAGTTCACATGTGTTGAGAAACCAAGGATGAGACTTTCACGTGGCAGGATATTGGATTGTGCCAACAATTCTGAACGAGGTTGGAGGCCACTGCACCTCAGGCCTTCCAAAGGAGGACTTCTCTTGGCCACAATTATAATGTCTGCTTTTTAAGCCCCGAGTCAGAGACTCCAGATGAGACCATCCCAAATTTGTAGCTATGGAACTTGAGAGAAGAAATAAGAAACGGGTATTGTTTCACTCACTGGGTTTGTGGGAACATTTTGGTCACTGAATTTGGGTAACTTGTTACTCAAAGTTAAAAACCAATACATTCTCTAAATCTGCCCCATGTCCTCATGTCCATTTCATGGAATCAATTGGCCAGAGAAGCAATCTGGGAGGCCTGGTTATAGGTAGTTTTCTCAATATGCAGGCACTGCCTATACAAGCTTCCTTCCAGAAGAAAAAAGAAAGCAATATAAATAATTCCCAGATGGTTGGATTGTATATTTCATTTACATTATAGCATATACTAGGAATCACTTCTGGTTGGTGGAGGAAGGGCCTGTGAAAATCCACTCCAGCAAACAAGTAATGAGAACAGGGGAAAATCCTGTCTGAATAAATGGTTTCAGAACTGTGCAAATTAACCCAAGGCTGGAAAGAATGGAAAGAGAGATCACTCAATAAATATGTCTAGATCCCAGGAGGAACAGTGAACTTTGGGCTATTGTGATGAGCACCATTCCACTGCACTCTCCTCAGCTCCCTGGGCACTTTATTTTTTTTTCTTTCCACTTGTTATTTATTTATTTTTTTATTGGAGTTCAATTTGCCAACATATAGCATAACAACAAGTGCTCATCTATCAAGTGTCCCCCTCAGTGCCCAACACCCAGTCACCCCCACCTCCTGCCCACCTCCATTTCCACCACCCCTTGTTCATTTCCCAGAGTTAGGAGTCTCTCATGTTCTGTCTCCCTTTCTGATATTTCCCACTCATTTTTTCTCCTCTCCACTTTATTCTCTTTTACTATTTTTTATATTCCCCAAATGAATGAGACCATATAATGTTTGTCCTTCTCCGATTGACTTATTTCACTCAGCATAATACCCTCCCATTTCATCCACATCGAAGCAAATGGCGGGTATTTGTCATTTCTAATGGCTAAGTAATATTCCATTGTATATATAGACCACATCTTCTTTATCCATTCATCTTTTGATGGACACCGAGGCTCCAGCCACAGTTTGGCTATTGTGGACATTGCTGCTATAAGCATCGGGGTGCAAGTGTCCTGGCATTTCACTGCTGTATCTTTGGGGTAAATCCTCAGCAGTGCACTTGCTGGGTCGTAGGGCAGATCTATTTTTAACTCTTTGAGGAACCTCCATACAGTTTTCCAGAGTGGCTGCAGCAGTTCCCATTCCCATCAACAGGGCAAGAGGGTTCCCCTTTCTCCACATCCTCTCCAACATTCGTTGTTTCCTGTCTTGTGAATTTTCCCCATTCTCACTGGTGTGAGGTGGTATCTCATTGTAGTGTTGATTTGTATTTCCCTGATGGCCAATGCTGAGGAGCACTTTCTCATGTGCATGTTGGCCATGTCTATGTCTTCCTCTGTGAAAGTTCTGTTTATGTCTTTTGCCCATTTTATGATTGGATTGTTTGTTTCTTTGCTGTTGAGTTTAATAAGCTCTTTATAGATCTTGGATACTAGTCCTTTATCTGATACATCATTTGCAAATATCTTCTCCCATTCTGTAGGTTGTGTTTTAGTTTTGTTGATTGTTTCTTTTGCTGTGCAAAAGCTTCTGATCTTGATGAAGTCCCAATAGTTCATTTTTGCTTTTGTTTCTCTTGCCTTCATGGATGTATCTTGCAAGAAGTTACTGTGGCCAAGTTCAAAGAGGGTGTTGCCTGTGTTTTACTCTAGGATTTTGATGAATTCTTGTCTCACATTTATATCTTTCATCCTTTTTGAGTTCATATTTCTGTATGGTGTAATGCTAGCCAATAGGATCCAACAGTACATTAAGAAGATTATTCACCATGACCAAGTGGGATTTATCCCAGGGATCCAAGGCTGGTTCAACACTCATTAAGCAATCAATGTGATATATCATATGAACAAGAGAAAAAACAAGAACCATATGATGCTCTCAATAGATGCAGAGAAAGCATTTGACAAATTACAGCATCCATTCCTGATCAAAACTCTTCAGAGTGTAGGGATAGAGGGAACATTCCTCAGCATCTTAAAAGCCATCTACAAAAAGCTCACAGCAAACATCATTCTCAGTGGGGAACACTGAGAGCCTTTCCCCTAAGGTCAGGAACATGACAAGGATGTCCCTTCTCACCACTGCTATTCACATGGTACTAGAAGTCCTAGCTTCAGCAATCAGGCAACAAAAAGAAATAAAAGGCATTCAAATTTGCAAAATAGAAGTCAAACTCTCCCTCTTTGTAGATGACATGATACTATACATAGAAAACCCAAAAGACTCCACCCCAAAAATTGCTAGAACTCATACAGCAATTCAGTAGTGTGGCAGGATACAAAATCAATGCCCAAAAGTTAGTGGCATTCCTCAACACTAATAATGATACTGAAGAAAGTGAAATTAAGGAGTCAATCCCATTTACAATTGCACCCAAAAGCATAAGATACCTAGGAATAAGCCTATCCAAAAGGTAAAGAATCTATACCCTAAAAACTACAGAACACTTCTGAAGGAAATTGAGGAAGACACAAAGAGATGGGAAAAATATTCCTTGCTCATGGATTGGAAGAATTAATATTGTGAAAATGTCAATGTTACCCAGGGCAATTTACACGTTTAATGAAATCCCTATCAAAATACCATGGACTTTCTTCAGAGAGTTGGAACAAATCATCCTAAGATTTGTGTGGAATCATAAAAGATCCCGAATAGCCAGGGCAATATTGAAAAGTAAACCATAGGGATCCCTGGGTGGCGCAGCGGTTTGGCGCCTGCCTTTGGCCCAGGGCGCGATCCTGGAGACCCGGGATCGAATCCCACGTTGGGCTCCTGGTGCATGGAGCCTGCTTCTCCCTCTGCCTGTGTCTCTGCCTCATTCTCTCTCTCTCTCTGTGACTATCACAAATAAATAAAAATTAAAAAAAAAAGAAAAGAAAAGTAAACCATAGCTGGGGGCATCACAATGCCAGTTTCAGGTTGTACTGCAAAGCTGTGGTCATCAAGACAGTGTGGTACTGGCACAAAAACAGACACATAGATCCATGGAACAGAATAGAGAATCCAGAGGTGGACCCTCAACTTTATGGTCAACTCATATTGACAAAGCAGGAAAGACTCTCAACTGGAAAAAAGTCTCTTCAATAAATGGTGCTGAGAAAATTGGACATCCACATGCCCAACAATATCAACTCTTTAGCTGATACGTGAAAAGTATTCTGGTTCATATAAAGGATTTTTCTTGTGGCATGTGTGACCGAGTTCTGCCTACAGGAGGCGCTTGAGACGTGACCAGGAAGAATAGCTTCCAGGTTTAGGGCAGCTGGCACAGTAGGCTCCTGGGGAGGCGCCAGGTCTCTCCAGCACCAGGCTCTCCACCGCACACAGCTTCTTTGGGCCAGGCTGCAGTAGAGCAGTGTGGCCAGCAAGGCCCCATGGACTGCTGCTTCCCTTATCCCCCCTGGGGTCAGTAATAATAGATCAGAGTCTTCTCCCCTGACATCTCCCTGTTCTCAACACTCCCAGACCCCCTAGGGGGTGTATTTCCAGCAAATCCCAGAAGGCACATTCTAGAAAGTTCCACCTGAGAGGCACCACCACTTTACTGCCATTATGTGAGGTGCTCACTGGTTCCCTTACACTCCCTGGGGCAGTAATGACAGATAAGAGCTTTCCTAACAGACACCTCCCTGTGCACAGCACTCCCAGACCCCACAGGTCACGTATTTCCAGGAACTCCCATTGGGCACATTCTAGAAAGTTCCACCTGAGAGGCATTGCTGCCATTGTGTGAGGTGCTCAACAGGCTCCTGGAACAAGGTGAGGATTTTCCCATTGGGATTGTGGATTCTATTCCTGGGGGCTCTCTCTGTTCCCTGGGGGTGCTTCTTCCTTGGTTGTGGTATCTTCCTGGGTGATCTACCTCAGCCTGTGGAGACCTGTGCTTGGGTTCTGGTCTCAACTCAGGAGAAGGCCTGTCCTGGGCAGGTTATCTCAGCCATGTTGGAGAGGAGGCTGTCCTTGATGCTGTCTCTGAGTTCTGTGAGGGCCTTTCCTTGTGGAATTCTCTCAGCACTGGGAGGGGATGCATCTTTGCGTGATTATCTCAGTCCAAAGTAGGGAGTGAGGGGTGCTTCCTGCTGCTCTATTCAAGCTCTGTGAGGGGAATGTTTCCAGAGGTGCGTTACCTCAGCCCTTAGGTTCCTCTCCCTGAGGGCTTCTACCTCAGCCTGTGAGACACTCTCCTTGGTGCTTAGCTCAGTCTGAGGGGACACTTTTCCTTGGGTGCTTTATCTCAGCCCCGATGAGCCTGGGCTTTTCTGGTATTCGACTGGTCCCCAGTGGGTGTCTGAGTCCAGGGGAGACATTCCTGGGTTCTCTGTCACCTCCTGTGGGGGTGCTGTATCTTGGATGCTTTACTACTAGAGGGATCTTTCCATGGGGGGCTCCCTCTGAGTCTTGGCAGGGAGACAAATTCACCTTGGGTACTTTGTCAGCACTGGGGCTTTGGGCTCTTTTTTGGCGCTCCCTCTGAGGTCTGGGGAGCTGAGAATCTTCCTGGAAAGTCCATTTTTGCCAAGAAGGGGGGCTGTGCCTTGAGTGTACTCTCTCAGCCCTAGGTGAGGAGGTTTCCTTGGGCACTTCATCTCCCTTAGGTATGGGGAGGGCTACTCTTCCTTGGCTACTGTATCTCAATCCTGGCTGGGGAGGATTTAGGGACCTCTGTCTCTGCTTTAGGGGGTGGATTTTCCCAGGTGTTGTCTTTCCCAGCCTTTGCAGTGAGGTCTTAGTAGGGTGCTGTAATGCATTTTGGGGTGGTTTCTTCTTACTTGGGTGCTCTGTCTCAGCCTGGGGTGCAGTACTTTTCCTTGATTTATGTATCTCAGTCTTACAGGGGTTCCATCTAACCTTTTAACTGTGACCTTGGGTATCAAGTGGGAATTTGGGGCTGACAATGTAGAGCTGGTTGTATTATGTAGTCACAAACACTTGCTATATAGGCAGTATTTAATCTCAGCCACCTGAATGAGTATGCAGAGAACTCTCATTATTTCTAAATGAGCATTTTGTGCTGGTTAATATAGTTTATTGGCCATTCATGTGTGTCTTTTATGAAGTGTTTTTCCAGGGCTTTTATCACATTTTATTTAGATATTTGTATTTTTGAAATAATCTAGGTTTAACATATATGTTTGTATTTACATATATTTAAATATATAATTTTGTGTGTCTTCAGTTGATCTGTTTTGTATTGTCATTATCTCTTTTTTAGGGAAATAGCTTGTGGGCACAGAAGCAGGGTGTGGAGTGGCAGAGGGGGAGGGAGAGAATCTCATGTAGGCTTCACATCCAGCATGAGCCCAGTTTGGGGCACAAGCTTAGCACATTGAGATCATAAACTGAGCTGAAATCAAATGTCAGATGCTTAAAAAATGAGCCACCCATGTGCCCCCATGTCTCTCTATTTTATGATTTTATTTATTTGTGAGAGAATTTGCTGCATGCAAATTCTCCCACTCATGTGGGAGAATGAAACACACACACACACACAGAAGGAGCATGAGCAGGGGAGTGGGGCAGATGGGCAATCAGACTCCCCGATGAGTAGGGAGCCCAATGCTCCCCATATCAGGACCTAGGAATCATGACCTAAGCGTAAGACAGACATTTAACCAATTGAGCCACCCAGGAGCCCAGCATGTCACTCTCTTTTTCCCTGGTTTCTGCTGTTCATGTAGCACATTACACTGGTGAATGCTCCAGGGTGAAACCAGTGTCGCCTTCCAGCAAAAGACCCAGAAACCACTGATTCTTGTTTTTTTAATGTCCTGTTTAATTTCATTTGATAATCATTTGTTTAGAAGTCATGTGCCTATGTTCAGGAGAGAGATTTGGATCCTTCGTTTTCTATTCTTCCGCAGTTTTTGTTAGATGTTGGTAACACGTTTATACTGTCCTCATAAAATGAGAAGGGAACTCACACACTTTCTTCTCTTTTCTGAAAGAGTCTGTGTAAGACTGGTATTATTTCCCTCCTGAATGTTTGAAGGGCTCCCCAGAGAAGCCCCTGGGATAGGAAGGCTCTTCATTTGGTGCTAAAAGTGGCACCACATACAGGAGCATACAGATTTTCTGTTTCTTCTTGGTGGAATTTGGTAGGTTTCATTGTTCTAGAAAAGTGTCTGTTTCATGTCAGTTTCCAAATTTGATATAACATCATTCTGGGTGTTCCTGCTGTCTTGCACAAAAATGTCTTCTGGATGTAGGGCTTGGGCTCCTT
The DNA here is from genome assembly GCF_011100685.1 of Canis lupus familiaris. NCBI lineage: Eukaryota > Metazoa > Chordata > Mammalia > Carnivora > Canidae > Canis > Canis lupus. The sequence goes on from NC_049260.1 coordinate 106,808,997, forward strand.
CTTGATTGCTAGTGTTGTTTATCTATGTCTAAATTGTCCTTGATAATTGTGCCAAGGATGGTGTGGGCTGTTAGTTGTGTCAGCAAACAACTTCTGCTTTTGTTGAACATCTTTTTGGTCATTTTTCTTTTTGTTGTCATCAACTTATGCTTTCCTTTGAGGAGCTGTCTTAGTCTGTTCTGGCTGCCATAGTAGCATGCCATAAACTCAGAGGATGACAAGGACAGACACGTGTTGGCCCTGCCTGTGGAGGCTGGGAAGCCCAGGACCAAGGTATTGGCACCAAGGTGATCTAGGGAAGGTCCACTGCCTGGTTGGGGAACTGGCACCCTCTCTCCTCTCAGTGCTGGGAGGGTTCGGGATCTCTTTGGAGCCTTCTTTCTGAAGCACTAATCCCATTCAGGGTCGTGACCTTGTCCTGACCTCAGGACCTGCCAAAGTTCCCTGATGCCTCCTAATACTAGCTTCTTTCGGGGTCTGGATTTCAATACATGCTTGTGGGGAGAGATGAGCATTCAGGACACAACATAGCTCTCATTCTACTTTTCTGTAATTATTGTAGTCTTTTTTGCACCTTCCTCCATGGACAGAACTTGATAATTTGCAGCCATTTTTCTTTTCTAAGAGAAACATATAAAGCTATAAGTTTTCCTCTCTGTTCCTCATTACGTGTGTCCCACAGAGTATGTTACATGATGTTTTCCTAGATTTCAGTAATAAATACTGATTTAAACCATGTTATCAAATTTTGGAGAGCCTTTTGGTGTATTGCTTAGAAGTGCTAATTTAATTTCAATTTGCTTAGAGATCATAGTCTACATTCAATTAAAAATTTGATTTTGTTGACACCATTGCCAATGTTTGAATCCTTGAGAAGAATTATATTCTGATTATTGAATACAAGATTCTATGTGAGGCAATGGTCAAGCCTATTGACAATAGTATCTTTCAAAATGTGCATTTGCTATTTGGGGCCTGAGCTAAGAAATTGTCACATTCTGATTGATGCCATGTAGAGCAAAATAATTGGTGCTGGTGAACATGGGCAGGAAAGTATTCATTTACAGTGAACCTTAGGACTTCCACTGGGAGTGCTAGGGAATTATGTGACAGCATTAAGGACTTAAGTAGCATGTCACTGAAGAGCGATCATAAGGAGAAACCTGAACTGGGATCAAGTGTCTTCAAAAAAGCAAAGAGAATCTGGGTAATGGACCAGGCCCTTAGTTATACTATTGATACAGGATTCAGCCTCTTTTGATGCAAATGTCTACTTAGCTGTTGGGTTCTTGTATCATTTTAGCCAAAAGAGAAGAGTTTTCTGTTCCTGAGTTTGAAAGCAAGCTATGTAAAACAGTGTTCACCATGGCAAGTGAAAGAGAAAACACAAGATCCATTTGGAAATCAGCTGGAATTGTACCATTTGGAAATATCTGCTTTTCACATTTAGCATAACCAAAGTCTGGAGTTTCTTCATAAAAAGGCAATGTCCTTATTATATTCTTAGGGTGAAGAATGTCAGTATACCAAGGCTCTGCCAGGGTGCCCAGACTCCAGGTGTGACAATACAGAGAGTGCAGAGCACCTGTGAGAAGGAAAAGGGCTCATTCTGCTCCACTGCATGCAGTTACTATGGAGAGTGCCAGGCAGACGCCTTGAGAAACTAAAAGAGGGGTGGTCCCTGGGCTCGACTGGACTCAGCTGTGAAGACTGATGAGCCATCTATGCTACTCACACCTCACATGAACTCTTAGTACAGTCCCTGATCTTCAACTATTCTGGTTCAAATGCAATTAAAATTTTGCTTATAAGGTGAAATGCAATCAAAATTTTAAGTTAAAATATTTTTTAAATTTTTTATTGGAGTTCAATTTGCCAACATTTAGCATAACACCCAGTGCTCATCCTGCCAAGTGCCCCCCTCAGTGCCCATCACCCAGTCACCCCAACCCCCCACCCACCTCCCCTTCCATAACCCCTTGTTCGTTTCCCAGAGTTAGGTGTCTCTCATGTTTTGTCACCCTCACTGATATTTTCACTTTTTCTTTCCTTTCCCTTTATTCCCTTTCACTAATTTTTATATTCCCCAAATGAATGAGACCATATAATGTTTGTCCTTTTCTGATTGACTAATTTCTCTCAGCATAACACCCTCCAGTTCCATCCACATCAAAGCAAATGGTGGGTATTTGTCGTTTCTAATGACTGAGTAATATTACTAAGGGAGTTTGCAGAGGATGATAATTCTCAGAAAAATGGATTCACACTCTGCTACTTCAAAAGACAGGGCCGAATCAATAAGCATGTCAATTGTGGGATGAGGGAAATAGCAGCAAGCCCCCGTGCTGCTTTTCCACTAGTCACTCCTTTTTCACAGGTTCCTTGTGAATGTGGTGAACACAGTACTTGGGGCCTCAGGCCACGGATTTCAGGGTCTGCCAATCCTCCTTCTGGCCACTCTTAAAGTGACCTGCCCCTTCCTCATCTCATCATTTTCATAAGATGGTCCTCTACCAAATAAAGGGATTCCAAAGGAGGATGATCCTGCAGGCTGTCAGCTAGTGATCCAGGAGAAGGCTCCTTTCCTCAGGCCAGCCACCCATCACGGGAATCTTTGTGCTCACTGACTGATCCTGACCGCCACATCTCACCTTCCTTACCTTGTTCCTAGTTTTTACCAGAATTCTGCCTTTGTTGGAGAAGTTCCTGAGAGAATGTGACCTTCTGTTGACCCCAAGCTGGCCACAAGTCATTGGAAGCCACTCACTCTGACCTTTGTCCCTGAATGTAAGTTCCACTCTGCCTTAGGAACTGTGACCAGATCACAGCTTCAGAGTGAGGGTTGCTGGGCCTATCTGGAAGGTGCCTGGGATGTACCCAGTGTAGTCGCCTATACAAACTTTTATGGTTCTGGTTCGCAGTTTGTAGATCTACTCTTGGGGTCACCCAAGAGGAGCCTGGTATGTACGTTGCCAGCTTCTTAAACCTGCCAGGACCCACGTGGAATGGCTGCCTCCTTCCCTGGTCCCTCCTTGTCCTCCCTGTACAAGGCCAGTCTGATTTCTAGAGCTCCAAGGGAGCTCCCAGGGTCCAGCCAGTCAGGAGACCAGAGAAATGGGTCTGGAGAAGGAGGCACCCTTGGGGAATTCCAGGCTTGGCCACTGCAGTCTGTGTGGGGAGGTGAGAAGGTCCCTCAGATGCTTAAAGACTGCCATGTTTGTGCAGGGATACCCCTACAGTGCCAGGCAGTCTGAAGCATTTGTGGGAGGAGCTTCACTGAGTAACCCCAACAGAGATGGGAAGCTCCGGGCTGGGGGGCAGGCTGGCCTCTGCTGTGTCAGATGGATGGTCACTGGTGCCTGAGGACAGGCTGCAGCTTGGATGCTGGGTGGAAGAAAATCTGAGGGTAGAAAAAGTGAAACAGGTACACCCCTCCATGGGCTTGGGGGTGGCAGATAAGGTGGGGGAAGGAGGAGGGGATGTTGGAGATTTTCAGTGCTGATTTCAAAGTTAGGGGGCTCGAGATGCTTGCAGATTCTATAATTTTTGTTAATTTTTTAAAATTTATTTATGATAGTCACACAGAGAGAGAGAAAGAGAAAGACAGAGACATAGGCAGAGGGAGAAGCAGGCTCCATACACCGGGAGCCCGACGTGGGATTCGATCCCGGGTCTCCAGGATCGCGCCCTGGGCCAAAGGCAGGCGCCAAACCGCTGTGCCACCCAGGGATCCCTGCTTGCAGATTCTAGTCCAGTTGCTGAGACGGAGCCTGAGAGCCACTAAGAAGGAGGACTCCTGAGCGAAGTGGAAGGGTACTGGTGATGGATGAGGATAGGTCACTATGCCCCATGCTCTCTGACCCCTGATACAATAAATGAAATTCGGCAGCACAGCCCCAGGCCACGGGAGCCCCCAGATGGGGAAAGTTCTTGGGAATTGCTTCTATGCCCTCTGAGTTCACTGGCATAGCTGCCCATCCTGGAAAAAGGCCAGGGCACACCCCCCAGTGTGGTCCATGTGGTCTAAGGATCAGGGTTGATGGCTGCTTGACCATGGGGCCTGGAGCCCAATATGCTGACAGTTGGCCTGAAATGCAGGGATGAATCCTAGGTCATGGACACTGGGAAGCTGACGGTGGATGATCATGAATAAGTCCTTGTGAGGTCAGGGTATGTGGAGAGATATTTGAGTTTGCCACTGCTGTTTTGCACACTCTGACTGCTAAGGCACTGAGACTCTTGGCCATGAGGAATCTGATGCCCTAGCTGAGTGCTAACACCTGCCCTTCCCATAGATCCAGTAGATGGCGTGCGTGGTCAGGGAGGTCACACCACAGCACCAGGCAGAATGAGCCTGAACAATACAGGGACTTAAGGTTAATGCAGCAACAGCCTGCCCTGTGCCTTCTGAACAGTGCCCCAGGCAACTTCCAGAGGAATCTGGGACCATCTGCCCAAATTCTCACCTGAAGAGGGGGTAGCAAGTGATTACGTGGGCCCCTCCCTCCCAGTGAGGGTTCTCAATATGCCATGCTTTGTGTAGACAACACATGTGGCCTAATGCAAGCTTTCCACCATTAGGCAAAGGAGGTTTTCACCATTAGGGGATTGGAGAAACCAAGTTCTGTGTACACATATCCTTATCAAAGAGACAGTGATCCAGGTCATGTTTTAAAGATCACGATAGGGATCCCTGGGTGGCGCAGCGGTTTGGCGCCTGCCTTTGGCCCAGGGCGCGATCCTGGAGACCTGGGATCGAATCCCACGTCGGGCTCCTGGTGCATGGAGCCTGCTTCTCCCTCTGCCTATGTCTCTGCCTCTCTCTCTCTCTCTGTGACTATCATAAATAAATAAAAATTAAAAAAATAAAGATCACAATATGTTTTAAGGATCACGTACGGGACATGGATGGAGGCAGCAGGATGTTAGAAGGGAAGAATGGGATATTAAAGCGTCAGGTAAAATAGCCTACAGTAAATCCACCTTGTTCTGGTTGGTGGACTACAGTACTGTCCCAGCTTTAATCCATTTCAATGACCAAGCAGTAGGGCCTGTTTGTTGTCCTATACCCCAGACTGGAGTCCCCTACTGAGACACCCAGCCTCATAAAGCAATGGAAGTCAGGAGACAGGAATAGTCCGACACTCACAGTGGATCACTGTGCCCTGCTGCTCAGGACACAAAGCCCCATGGGTCCTGGGAGAGGCAGGATATTCTGGAATTTGCAAAGGGATGTCTCATTAGGAAGGGTGTGTTTCCTCACAGCTGTGACGGAGGGGAAAGTGTTCTATGCCCCCTAGGATCCCCCTGTCCTGCTGAGATGCACCATACCCAGACTGGAGCCTGCACCGTTGTAGACGGGAGCAGGTAATATCCTGCTCTGGTGAATCCCACTCCCAGTCCATCTCCTCTTACCTGACACTGCCTCCTTCCCTGACTAGCATGTGTAAGAGACACGACCATGTCAGGTTCCTGAAGCTGCAGCCACATGAACATGTAGGGAGCAGGCCACAAGTGCTATTCTTGCACACGGAGAGGACCTTCCTATACAAACTATGTCTTTGTCTTTTCAACCTTGGACTTTTGCAGCTCCTGTGGTGTCTGATTACAGATTGGGCACCTGATACAAAGAACAGGGGAGGCCACCCCTAAACCCAACAAAGGAAAGGAAGCAATCCAGCTGTTGATATAGCCAGAGGGCCACCAGGTGAGCCACCTGCATGCTAAAGAAACTCCTGGATGACCACTCAGGGCTCATTGTGGCAGAGGGAAATGGAGAATATTGTCATAGGCAGTCCTGAGGTGTGGAGTGTCTGAGGAGGTCATGGAGGGGACATGATTGCACCTGGATGTGCACCTATGTGACTGAACCCAGTTGAGACCTTCATATAAATTTGAAGGGTCTGGCATGTGGGAGGGATGATATATTCCTCCTGCCAGGCAAGGACAAGCCTCGTATCTAAATTGCCTTGCTTATTACAGCTGCTACTTGTAATAGCAGCTGGGGGATTTGGATTGGATTGGGGGGTTTCCTCCTTCAGCCTCTCTCTGCTTTTTGAGTAGGGGGCCAGTTTCTGTGTCACCCAGGGAAGTGTCCAGTGTTGCAAACCAACAAGCTTTGTGGAAGCTTAAGTGAGTCAGCACATGGAAAGAATTTAGAAGATGAACTGGCTGGTATGAAAAGTTCCATGAAAATTATTTCCCTCTTTTGTGCTTCTCCTGAATGGGAACCGTCCATGGTTCAGTAAAGGTATTGATATCAGCAGTTGATTCTAACATGATGGGGCAAATGTGGGGGTTATCCTTGGATGAGATCTTTCAGCTAGTGTGTCATACCAATAAGTCCCAACTGATCTATGAACAGCTTGAAAAGTGCCCATCATATGGCTGCTAGACTGACATATTTGAACTCCCTGTCATTTGAAGTGGGTGGATTAAAGATTTCTCCCCTCACCCTCTACAAGAGGCATTCTGTGAAGATTCAGTAAATAATGATAATCTTGTGTTTTTGTCAAATTGTTTTTTTAAAAGATTTTATTTATTTATTCATGAGAGACAGAGAGAGAGAGAGGCAGAGACACAGGCAGATGGAGAAGCAGGCTCCATGCAGGGAGCCCGATGCGGGACTCGACCCCGGGACTCCAGGATCACGCCCTGGGCTGAAGGCAGGCACTAAACCGCTGGGCCACCCATGGATCCCCGCGTTTAAGTCAAATTGGGAAAGGAAATGGAATTATCTCCCCTGAAAGAGTTGATACAGAATAGTTTATTACTTCCTCAAATAGGATATCATGTATATTCAATTCTGGCTGAGGGGTTCACATTCTGGAAGCAATCTGATTCATCATGTACAGTGTTTGCCTTTGGATGACACTTCTATATTAGCCTCCCCCATTTTCCACATAGACTGGATGGAAGTTAGGATGGGTTTCCTGGGAACAAAATGTTTGTGAGGCCACTGTAAAACTTGGTCCCTGTGAAAATGATATTAATGACATAGATGCATGTGTATATACATATATAGAATGCAGGTTTGGAATGGTTGTATTGTTTGCTAAGTTTTTATTTAAACTCCAGTTAGTTAAGAGCGTAATATTAGTTTCAGGGATAGAATTCAGTGATTACACACTTTCATACAATACCTGGTGCTCATCACAAGTGTCCTCCTTAGTCCCTGTCACACATTAAACTTGACCCCATGCCCATCTCCCCTCCAGTAAACCTTAGTTTGGTCTCTGTACTTAGGAATAAGTTTTCTGGTTTTCCATTCCTTTCTCCTCCCATATTCCTCTGTTTTGTTACTTGCATTCCACATATTAGTGAAATCCTTTGGTATTTCCATTTCTCTGCATGACTTACTTTGTATAAACTTATGCTGTCTAGCTCCACTCATGTTGTTGCACAGGTAAGATTTCATTGTTTGTGATGGTTGAGTAATAGGCCATTTTATATGCACCACCTCTTCTTTTTCCATTTATCAGTCCATGGACTTTTGGGCTCTTACCATAGCTTGGCTATTACAGATAATGCTGCTGTAAACACCATGTGCCCCTTCATTATTTTTTAAAAATTTTTATTTATTTATTCATGAGAGACAGAGAGAGAGAGAGAGAGAGAGAGAGAGAGAGAGAGAGAGGCAGAGACATAGGAAGAGAGAGAAGCAGGCTCCATGCAGGGAGTCCGATGTGGGACTTGATCCTGAACTCTAGCATCATGCCCTGGGCGGAAGGTGGCTCTCAACTGCTGAGTCACCCAGGCGTCCCTCAGGTGCTCCTTCAAATCAGTATTTTTGTGTCCTTTGGGTGAATACCTAGTAGTGCAATTGCTGGATCTTAGCGTCATTCTATTTTTTACTTTATGAGGACCCTCCGTATTGCCTTGGCATGGTTGCATTTTTGTCATTAATGGAACATGTTTCTTGATGCTCCTCAGGAACTGATGACTGATAAGGCAGAGGAGCCTGCTTTCGGTCCCCAAAGCCAAATGAAACGTCCCGGGAAACCTATCACTCCGCCTCCATTTAAGAGAATGCTGAGGATGACGCTGCTGACAGTGAAACAGGAAGAAGAGGGAGTATCCCACCCCGGGGGCCCAGCCATGTGCTTGGAAGGTGATGAGGATGCCGATCCTCGCCTCCCCTTCCCTACCTAACCCACAGCAGCCTGGTCTCTGGGTCCTCCACACCACGGGAGCATTTCCCATCAAGGTTACCAGCTCTGGCTGATGCTGCCCTCAATTTCTCAGCCACATTGGACCAGGTGTTCACTCTGTCCTTCCTGGAAGCATTCATGGCTTCCAAAACTTCGCATTCTACTGGTTTCCCTCTTCTTATTGAATATTCTAATTATTCCTTCTGCTTTTCTTTCTCTAGAGGCTCTTATACTGTCATCATTCCTGAGTCCCATCATTATATTGTCCCTCATTCCACACTGCCTCCTGCCTCATCCACCTGCTCCCATAGCTTCTGAGCTTCGATCTTGCTTTTGCACTTGACCTTAGATGCCCACCTATTGCATAGGGTGACCATGTCCACACAGATATCAGATTGTGACACATGTAACATTATTCTATCATCCAGTCTCTTGTGTAGTCCAAGCAAAATCTGAGCTCCCAACCCTGGTCTATAGGCCCTGTAGAATTTGTCCCTGCCATCCTCTCTTCCTATCACATGTCCTCTCTTTGTCCTTCTTGTTGTCTCTGTCTCTGTTCTTTGCTCCACATCCTGGGTTCATCCCCTCCTAGAGGCCCTGAATGGCCCTCACAGCAGCTAGACTCCTCTTCTGTGTGTGCACAGGCTGGCTCTGTCCTCTGCTCCTCTTGCCCAGGGGTCACCTCATCAGTGAGCCCTGCCCGACCACATGCTCACGGAGGCTTCTCCTCTTGCTCTCTATCACATCCCTGCTTACTTACTCCCTGACACAATGTCAAACTGTGTTTTCCCCTTTGCTCTTTTTACATCTATCACCTGACTTCCACAGGAGATTATACATTCCAAAAGGGAAGGGTTTTTCTGTCCTGTTCACTGTTCATCCCCAATTTTGGCTTGATGCTCTGCATATAGAAGGATGAGGAAATGATGTAGACCTGCCACACTTGGAGTACAAAAAACTGATCTCCTGAGATAGAAAAGACTGATGAGGAGAGTCATTTACTGGTGGGGATTTTTGGTGATGGAGTGCCAATATGAAGCATCGTGACATCAAGAGACATGTTCAGCTTTTCACATTGTAGACAGCAGCAATGCGACACTAAGTCATGAGGAGTGCCAGGGCTCTCAAAATGTTCTTTAATTGCTTATACTTTCCAAGTACATTTCTGTGTGTATGTGTAGTGCCAATAATGTAAGAGGCTTTTTTGTTGTATCATATTTACTGAGGTTAAATTTTCAGGTCCAATACATCAATCTGGTATAGCCTCCTGCTATGAAATGAAAACATTAGAGACATGGAGCATGATGATATCTGTGTGCGATTGTTGAATTGCATGAGATTGCAGCTCTACCACATTCAATCTGGTTTCTACCTTTCATAGTATCCACAGGGAGGAGAGGGAAAGTGGGCAAACCCCCCTGGTAGCTACTTGTCAAAATCTATTCCTCCAGAGCTTATGCATTCCATACAGTCAGTTTGATTCTTTGTCTCATGACTTAAACAGTGTCAGCAAGGGTGGGCTGCTTCACAAACCTGATAGTAATGCACTGGTGAGAGGATTCATTACCAGCTCTCTGTCTCTGCAGATGACCCCAAGATGAGATCAATGTCTGTCTCAGATGTGACAGATAAACTGCCAATACCAATGGAAATCAATATAGAAATCAAAGAGCAATTGAAGAAGGAAATTCGACAGTTTGGAGGAAGTAAGCAAAATAAGAATTCCTCTCCATGAAACCAGAGAAAATCTTTCTCATTCTGTGATTTAGATTAGATTCAACCAAGCTTTTGAGGCTCATCCTTTGCCAGAATTGGGTTTTCAGGATTGGAATGGTTTCTCTTTATTTGGACTGAAATGTCTCAGTAAACCTTTCTGTTGTCATTTAGTATTCCTTTTAAAAAATTTTAAAAATATTTTTATTTATTTATTTATTTATTTATTTATTTATTTATTTATTTATTTATTCATGAGAGAGAGAGAGAGAGAGAGAGAGAGAGAGAGAGAGAGGCAGAGACACAGGCAGGAGAAGCAAGCTCCATGCAGGGAGCCTGACGTGGGACTCGATCTCAGATCTTCAGGATCACACCCTGAGCTGAAGGAAGTGCTGAACCTCTGAGCCATCTGGGCTGCCCTCATTTAGTATTCCTTAATTAGTTTTATGTCCCAGAGCTCTATTGATGGCTATGTTCGGGCTTTTGGATATAACCATGGAAAGCCCACGTGCTCTAACATTTTAGCCCTTGAGCAATTGCTGAGATACCAATATTGAATTTAACTTCCTCCTTGTACTTTTCAAATACTGAAGATTTTTTAAAATATGTCCAGAATATGAAAAAATCCTCAAATTGCTGGAAGGAGTGCAAGGACCTCCAGAACTGCAGAGAAAATTTGTCATATATACTATGAAAGAAGCAGCAAGGTGAGTGTAGGAGGAACCAACCAGTAAGTTCCCAGTGGGCCCAGTGTGACACTGGAGGAGGTGTGGGTTTGGGCCCTGCCTGGCATTTCTCAAACCGTGGTCCTCACTCAGAGTTCATGTTTTCTCCAGCTATTTGGATTGATATTATCTGTGTGTCACTGGTTTTTCCAAGCTCAAAGTGTTTTCTGTTCTCACTAGAGTTTGAGGTGTGCCTTGACCCTTGACTGGTACTATTTGTACTTGTTTGATTGTCCCTTACCTTGCAAATGTGTTTTCCATTCTCTGGTAAATGGACCTTCTCTTTGCATTTTTTACAGAATCCTGCTTCATAGTTTTTTTTCCAGTATCTTTTGGTTAATGACTTATCCCTTTATTTTCAGATTTCAAAGACAAGACTTAATAACTCATCTTCAGAAGATACTAGACAACTTAGAAGTGGACCACTTTCTCAAGAAAGATATTCACACCCTAAGTTTATAATCCCATTATGGAAATGATCAACGAGAAAGCAGAATGAGTTGGCTGTCCTGCAATGTACTGGATATTATTGATACATGCTAGCAGGAGTTTGCTAAAAATTTTCTTCTTGTGGCTAATAAAAAGCATTGCAACTTGAATGCTGTAAGTTTCTGTTAGTAAAAGCTGGGCTTTTGCCCTAAGTATTTTGTTTGAAGGAATAACTTAATGTTTTTGTGTTTGATTTTTTCCACTGAGTTTTGGGATATTATTAAGTCATCAAGTAAATACTATTACTATTTTTGATTCTTTGGCATGTTGCTGTGTCTCCCTGGCATTTATTCCTGGGGACTGTCTACCCATTTCTAATTCCCTTGGTCTGAGGCAGCCCCTTAGCTGTTCTGTTGTTTGGCCTGAGGAGATGAGTTAGCTTTAATTTCTGGAAGGTCTGTAACATTAGATGTTCTGCCTGTATTGTGTTGTTGCAATTTCCCAATAATTAATCAAAAAATCGTGGGAGTACCAAGAAGAGCTCTAGAGATTTCACACATACTCCTTAGGCTGTGTGTATTGGAAATCCTACTTCCTTTGATTGTCAGGTTCCATGTCTCCATCCCAGAGGTACCTCATTTTTGCTCATAGATTGAGAGTGATAGGCATCCAATGTGGTCAGTTGGTTAGCCTAAATTTGCCTTTCAGTGCAATCATTGTGGTCACGTGTTGAAAACATTTCTCCATTTGCTAATCCTAACATTGTGGGGAAGGGAAAGAAAATCTTGCTACTGGATATGTAAGCAGCATTTTTTTTTTAAATTTTTATTTATTCATGATAGGCACACAGTGAGAGAGAGAGAGAGGCAGAGACATAGGCAGAGGGAGAAGCAGGCTCCATGCACCGGGAGCCCGACGTGGGATTCGATCCTGGATCTCCAGGATCCCGCCCTGGGCCAAAGACAGGCGCCAAACCGCTGCGCCACCCAGGGATCCCTGTAAGCAGCATTAATGAGAGGAGGTCCCGACACTGTTGCTCATTAATTGCTGAAGACATGAATTGCGTCTTTATAGAAACAGCTCCATCTATGTGACCCTAAGGTAGAGTGTTCCACTTGCTAGTTTATGTTGTCCCCACCCCAGAAGGCACTGCCAGCATGGCACAAGCATAACTGAGGCTTCAGAAGATCATACCACAGTTCAATTAAACCATCACTTCAGGATGATGGGTAACATAATCCCAGTGAAATCCATGAGCATTTGCCCTGAGAAGCTAGTTCCGTGTTTATAAGTAATGCAGTATGGAATTCCATGATGTTGGGAAGGAATTTTCTAAGTCTGCAAATGGTGTCCTAAAAGTACTGAAATGAACAAGGGGTAGTGGAAGGGGAGGTGGACGGGGGAATGGGGTGACTGGATGACATACTGAGGGGGGCACTTGACAGGATGAACACTGGGTGTCATACTATATGTTGGCAAATCAAACTCCAATAAAAAAATATACAAAAAAATAAAATTAAATTAAAAAACAAAAGTACTGTGGGTGAGAAAGAACATCCATATCTAAAATAAAGATGTATTCATGTACAAACAGCTACTCTCTCCCCAATTATTTTTGAGGCAGACCAAAATAATCAGTCTGCCAACTGGTAGGTAGCTGGATGACCACTTGGGGTAGGTACATATCAGGTGCTCAGTGTTGGTCTATGTGGATTGCAGATGGAACAGTCAGCTGTACCTGCAACACAATCGGTCTTGGTGAGTGGAAGTTCATATTTATGGTCCATGCACAGTCCACATCCCTGCTTCCATGTTCAGGATACACCATTAGTGCTTGGAAGATGGGGGCGTTCACTGAGGGAGGGAGACAGGTGGTCCTAGGAACTTGAGTGGCCTAGCTGAAAGAAAGGTGAAAGAAAGCAAGGAACGGGGGACCTCAGTCCTACAACCTTAAGAAACTAGACCTGTCAATAACATGAAAGGGATTGGAAGCATTTTCTCTCTCTGAGTCACTAGTTAATGACCCAGCATGGTCAACACCTTGACTTCAATTGTGCATGACCCAATCATGAAGAGAAATCAATCAAGCCTGCCTGGACTTCTGACCTATAGAATTGTTTGAGAATACATTTGTATTATTCTAAGCTCCTAAATTTATGTTGATTGATAGGCAGGAATAGCAGTTGGGGGAGCTGCTGTGCCCCTGCCTGGTGCAGGGCTCAGTGGGGGTTGTTTACCCCGTGAGGCCGCAGGAGGAACAGCCCCAGTGGCGGGGCAGCTCTGGAGCCCTGGATTCAGCTCCGGCAGGAACTCCGTCTGCAGGGCCTGGAGGCTCCGGGGCGGGGCCGCTGATGTGCTCAGCTGGGGCAGGAGCGTCCTTGCTGTCCTGGGCCCTCCCGGCCTCTGCCTGTCCCGGGGGAGGCGGGATCCTGGGCTGTGTCCCGGCGCCCTGTGCTCCGGAGCCTGCGCTGTTGGATTCGCGCTCCCGGGCCGCGCAGCCCCCTCCGCGGAGCCGCCGCCCGAGCCCCTCCGAGCTGCTCCTGGAACCGCGCAGGCCCCTCCGCACGGAGCCTCTTCTTCTGCCCGAGCCCCTCCGAGCTGCTCCCAGGGCCGCGCAGCCCCCTCCGCGGAGCCGCCGCCCGAGCCCCTTCAGCTGCTCCGGGTCCCGCCGGTCCCGCCCTGCGCGCTGCAGCCCTTAGGGAGCTCGGCGCACTCTCCTGGGCGCGCAGTTGCTCTGTTACTGTCCCCGGGAGCCCGAGGGCATCCCCTCCCTCCTGGGTCCTGCTCCAACTCCCCGCGAGCCCCTTTCCGCCCGGGAAGGTCGGTGCAGCTCCTGCTCCTCCGGGACGGGGCTCTCCTGTCCTGGGGACACTCGCCCCGGCCTCAGCCCGGCTCCTCGCGGGGCCCCTCCCCCTTGGAGGACTTTGTTTCTTTATTTCTTTTTCCCCGTCTTCCTACCTTGATAGATGCGCGAACTCTTCTCACTGTCGCATTCCAGCTGGTCTCTCTTTAAATCTCAGGCCGAATTCATAGATTTTCAGGATAATTTGAAGGTTTTCTAGGTAGTTTGGTGGAGACAGGTGATTTGGGGACCCTACTCTTCCGCCATCTTGCTCCTCCCCTCGATAGGCAAGAATAGAAGTTGAATACAGGTGAAGCCTGCATATTGGGAAGTATCAAGTGGAAATCAAGCATTATGTCATTCTTTTCTGGTCAGCTGGTCACTGGGAACTCCATATGAGGCCATAGATGTCAGATCAGAGAATATTCTCTTGTTCTAGGCTCCATTCCAAGCTAACAGGTTTTCAGGTCACTTGTTGATGGGTGCCACACAACAAAGAATTCTATGTTACAACCAGCACTTGAGGTAAGAAGTGACTTATTGGCTTCAAGCTGAAGCCAAACTCTGGTGATAGAGGAAAAAGCATTTTTCCAATCAACACTGTTTACCAGCATCCTGGGAGATGTTTTGATGGCTAAAACAACCAAAGCACATGAGAAGAATCAGATGTCACTGGAATAATCATGTGTTTAGGATTGTCATCATTGTCTGTCATTTTCAAAGTTCTTTCTGTTTCTATATAGGACATAGATGTAAGTTGATGTCCTAAAACCCCCACCTATACCTTTTATATCTTGAAGCTGCCACAATTCCTCCAAGATGAAAGGTTGTGTTTGGTTTGTATCTTTATAAGTAGGTAGTTCTAGTGGCTTCTACTTGGCCTCTATTACCATAGAAACCTTCATTTGACAGGCCAGAGATCCAAAATAGGAATTCTATCCTTTTCTGAATATTCTAATTCTACATTCTGCATCAGAGGAAATAATAACCAGTTAATGGATTCAGAGATCAATGACATGGACATGATGTAAAACCATATTGATCCCATGACATCCATCAGCCATTTCTGTACACCATGAAATTTCAGTTCTCCAAATATTAGTGTCAGTTCAGAGCCAGAATCAAATAATCCTTAAAATTTGATTACTAACTTGCTATCATGCATTGCTACCCTAGAACTTGGCCACAGGTCCATTGGGGAAGGTTGCAATAATGATTATTAATAGCATAAAGATTTGGTCCTTCCTCAAGGCAAGCCCAAAGTAATTTCGGAACAAAAGAGAAGAGAAATGCCACCATGGAGCTCTGCAGAGATGTCTGGGCCCCCCTTAGAAAGCCATTTGCCGGAAGCGGGGCAAGATGGTGGAGGAGTAGGGGTCCTCAACTCACCTGGCCCCACCAACTTACCTAGATAAGTTTCAAACCATCATGAACACCTATGAATTCGACCCGAGATATAAAGAGAAAACAGCCGGAATGCTACAGAGAGAGGGTTTTTGCTTCTAGCAAGGTAGAAAGGCGGAAAATAATAAAATAAAATAAAATAAAATAAAATAAAATAAAATAAAATAAAATAAAATAAAATAAAATAAAATAAAATAAAATAGAATCAAGTGGGGGAGGGGCACTGCGAGAAGCCAGGCTAAGGCCAGGCAGCGAGAGGCTCCGGGACAGGAAAGGCCAGCCCCGGAGAAGCAGGAACTTAAAAAAATTTTCATTGGATTCTTCCCAAACCAAAAGCGCTCAGCAGGGAAATTGGGCCGAATTGCAGGAGGAGGCAGTGAAGCCTCCAGTTTCCCAGAGTCACTAATAGAGGAAGTGTGCCCGGGGAAAAGCACGCCACAAACTGTGGACCGATCTCGGTAAAGGGTTGGAGCGAGCACCCGGTGGGGCATCTGAGAGAAGCCGATTGGTCAGGTGGGCGGCTCCGGACAGAGGTGTCTCTGCCCTGCTGCCTTCGGGAGCTGAGCCCCCCGGGAGCCCGATTCCAGTAGCACAGGGCCCCGGATCCCAGGGCGCCGATCAGACAAAGCCCACGATCCTGCACTCCCTCTGGGACAGGTGGAAGTGGGGAGGGCACAGGACAGCGAAGACTCTCCTGCTGTGGGGCGCCACCAAGCTGTGCAGATCAGTGCACCCGCGCTGGCCCCAGGAGCATCTCGGCCAGTGTGGACTGGGAGACTGCGTTAGTTACTAGTGGGGAGCTGAGTCCAGACCTAGGAATGTGACCACTGCCATTGTTGTTTTCCTCCTGTTTCCCTCTGCCTGGGAGTGGTGGGGCCACCAGGGAACAGAGGCTTCATGGGGTAAACAGCTCTCCCCGAACCTGGCAGGAGGTGGGGCAGCTCCCCCAGGTACATGCACCGGAGAATCAGCACAGCAGACACCTCCCCCAGAAGACCAGCTGGAAGAACAGGAGAAGAACAAGTTCTTGAATAAGCAGCACTGGAAAGCTCCAGGGGAAGTCGAGGAATTTACAGTATATAGAACTAGAGAGTACTCCTCCTATTTTTTTCCTTTTTCCAATACAACTCATGTTTATATAAGACTATAAATTTCCAATTTTTTCTCTTTACTCACCTTAACTACAATATTTTACCACCTCTTCATTTTTAAGTTTCTTCCTTTTTGACTTTCATATTTCTACAATTATAGGTCTTAGATATATTTTCCATTTCTAGATTCTCTTCAACATACTCAGTTTTGGGAGATATACAAGATATTATTTTTTGTTTTGTGTTTTTTGTTTTCTTTGCCTCATTTTGTTCTACAATGGCAAAATTTAATACAATCTAAAACATGAGCAGCATGCGCCCAGAACCAAGTGGTATACTGTGCTGGTTCATGCTATGAGATTGTATTCTCTCTTCGTTCCCATTCTGCCCCCCTCTTTTATCTCATTTATGTTTTGGTGGTCAATGTTGGGGCCCTCTACAAATATTTCTGGTTTACATAAATTTGGGACTGAGCATCTTCTAACATACTGAACTTAATATACACAGAACCAAGAGGATCACCCTCTAGGACCCCTCAGGTAGACTTAATTTTCCCTCCACTACAACTTTGTCATGACCATCATCTCCCAGTCCACTCCTTTTTTTCTTCTCCTTTTTTTTCTCTTTACTTTTTCTTTTTTTCTTTCCTTTTTTTTCTTCTTTGGGATTTTTGGCCTTTTATTTTTTACTACTTTGCTTTAAAATTTGTTTTTCACTTTAGTGGTCCTTTTGTTTTATTTCGTTCTGATCTTTGTTTTCAATTTCTGGTCTCTGACCTCGTCAGAATCATCTAGGGTGAAATTTCCTTAGGTCATGGTTGATATTATTGACTCAACCCGCTCATACACCCACTCTGCACTGAGAAAAATGACTAGAAGGAAGAAGTCACCACTAAAGAAAGAATCAGAAACAGTACTCTCTGCCACAGAGTTACAGAATTTGGATTACAATTAGAATTCAGAAAGCCAATTCAGAAGCACAATTATAAAGCTACTGGTGGCTCTGGAAAAAAGCATAAAGGATTCAAGAAACTTCATGACTGCAGAATTTAGATCTAATCAGGCCGGAATTAAAAATCAATTAAACGAGATGCAATCCAAACTGGAGGTGCAAACGATGAGGGTTAATGAGGTGGAAGAAAGAGTAAGAGACATAGAATACAAGTTGATGGCAAAGAAGGAAGCTGAGGAAAAAAGAGAAAAACAATTAAAAAACCATGAGGAAAGGTTAAGGGAAATAAATGACAGCCTCAGAAGGAAAAATCTACATATAATTGGGGTTCCAGAGAGTGCTGACAGGGCCAGAGGGCCAGAAAACATATTTGAACGAATTCCCTAATTTGAGAAATTCCCTAATTTGAGGAGGGAAATGGGCATTGAGATGCAGGAGATAGAGAGGTATCCCCTCAAAATTAATAAACACCGTTCAACACCTTGACATTTAATAGTGAAACTTGCAAATTCCAAAGATAAAGAGAAATTCCTTAAAGCAGCCAGAGACAAGAGATCCCTAAATTTTATGGGGAGAAATATTAGATCAACAGCAGACTTCCATACAGAGACCTGGCAGGCCAGAAAGGGCTGGCAGGATATACTCAGGGTCATAAGTGAGAAGAACCTGCAGCCAAGAATACTTTATTCAGCAAGGCTCTCATTCAAAATAGAAGGAGAGATAAAGAGCTTCCAAGATAGGCAGAAACTGAAAGAATATGTGACCACCAAACCAGCTGTGCAAGAAATATTAAAGGGGACCCTGTAAAAGAAAGAGGAAGCCCCAAGAAATAATGCACAAAAACAGGGACTGAATAGGTATTACGATGACACTAAATTCATATCTTTCAATAGTTACTCTGAAAATGAATGGGCTAAATGATCTCATCAAAAGACACAGGGTTTTGGACTGGATAAAAAAGCCATACCTATCTATTTGCTGTCTACAGGAGACTCATTTGAGACCTTAGGACACCTCAAGCCTGAAAATGAAAGGTTGGAGAACCATTGACCATTCAAATGGTCCTCAAAAGAAAGCTGGGGTAGCAATCCTCATAAAAGATAAATTAAAGTTTATCCCAAAGATTGTAGTAAGAGATGAAGAGGGACACTATATCATACTTAAAGGGTCTTTCCAACAAGAAGATATAACAATCATGAATATTTATGCCCCTAATGTGGCAGCTGCCAAGTGTACCAAATAATTAATATCCAAAGTAAACACATACGTACATAATAATACACTAATAGTAGGAGATCTCAACATGGCACTTTCTGCAAATGACAGAGATTCTGAGCACAACATCACCAAAGCAACAAGAGCTTTAAATAATACACTGGACCAGATGGATTTCACAGATATTTGCAGAATTTTGCATCCGAATGCAACTGAATACACATTCTTCTCAAGTGCACATGGAACTTCCTCCAGAATAGACCACATACTGGGACCTGATTTTTGAATCAGGTCTCAACTGATACCATAAGATGAGGATTGTCCCCTGCATATTTTCAGACCACAGTGCTTTGAAACTAGATCTCAACCACAAGAAGAAATTTGGAAGAAACTCAAACACGTGGAGGTTAAAGAGCATCCTGCTAAAAGATGAAAGGGTCAACCATGAAATTAGAGAACAATTAAAAAGATTCATGGAAACTAATGAAAATGAAGATACAACCGTTCAAAATCTTTGGGATACATTGTAAATGGGATTGACTCCTTAATTTCTCTTTCTTCAGTCTCATTGTTAGTGTATAGAAATGCCACTGACTTCTGGGCATTGATTTTGTATCCTGCCACGCTACCCAAATGCTGTATGAGTTCTAGCAATCTTGGGGTGGAGACTTTTGGGTTTTCTATGTAGAGTATCATGTCATCGGCGAAGAGGGAGAGTTTGACTTCTTCTTTGCCAATTTGAATGCCTTTAATGTCTTTTTGTTGTCTGATTGCCGAGGCTAGGACTTCCAGTACTATGTTGAACAGCAGTGGTGAGAGTGGACATCCCTGTCTTGTTCCTGATCTTAGGGGAAAGGCTCCCAGTGCTTCCCCATTGAGAATGATATTTGCTGTGGGCTTTTCATAGATGGCTTTTAAGATGTCGAGGAATGTTCCCTCTATCCCTACACTCTGAAGAGTTTTGATCAGGAATGGATGCTGTATTTTGTCAAATGCTTTCTCTGCATCCAATGAGAGGATCATATGGTTCTTGGTTTTTCTCTTGCTGATATGATGAATCACATTGATTGTTTTACGGGTGTTGAACCAGCCTTGTGTCCCAGGGATAAATCCTACTTGGTCATGGTGAATAATTTTCTTAATGTACTGTTGGATCCTATTGGCCAGTATCTTGTTGAGAATTTTTGCATCCATGTTCATCAGGGATATTGGTCTGTAATTCTCCTTTTTGGCGGGGTCTTTGTCTGGCTTTGGAATTAAGGTAATGCTGGCTTCATAGAACGAATTTGGAAGTACTCCATCTCTTTCTATCTTTCCAAACAGCTTTAGGAGAATAGGTATGATTTCTTCTTTAAACGTTTGATAAAATTCCCCTGGGAAGCCATCTGGCCCTGGACTCTTGTGTCTTGGGAGGTTTTTGATGACTGCTTCAATTTCCTCCCTGGTTATTGGCCTGTTCAGGTTTTCTATTTCTTCCTGTTCCAGTTTTGGTAGTTTGTGGCTTTCCAGGAATGCGTCCATTTCTTCTAGATTGCCTAATTTATTGGCGTATAGCTGTTCATAATATGTTTTTAAAATCGTTTGTATTTCCTTGGTGTTGGTAGTGATCTCTCCTTTCTCATTCATGATTTTATTAATTTGAGTCTTCTCTCTCTTCTTTTTAATAAGGCTGGCTAATGGTTTATCTATCTTATTAATTCTTTCAAAGAACCAACTCCTGGTTCTGTTGATCTGTTCCACAGTTCTTCTGGTCTCGATTTCGTTGAGTTCTGCTCGAATCTTTATTAACTCCCTTCTTCTCTTGGGTGTAGGATCTATTTGCTGTTTTTTCTCTAGCTCCTTTATGTGTAAGGTTAGCTTTTGTATTTGAGTTCTTTCCAGTTTTTGAATGGATGCTTGTATTGCGATGTATTTCCCCCTTAGGACTGCTTTTGCTGCATCCCAAAGATTTTGAACGGTTGTATCTTCATTCTCATTGGTTTCCATGAATCTTTTTAATTCTTCCTTAATTTCCTGGTTGACCCTTTTATCTTTTAGCAGGATGGTCCTTAACCTCCACGTGTTTGAGGTCCTTCCAAACTTCTTGTTGTGATTTAGTTCTAATTTCAAGGCATTATGGTCCGAGAATATGCAGGGGACAATCCCAATCTTTTGGTATCGGTTCAGACCCGATTTGTGACCCAGTATGTGGTCTATTCTGGAGAAAGTTCCATGTGCGCTTGAGAAGAATGTGTATTCAGTTGAGTTTGGATGTAAAGTTCTGTAGATATCTGTGAAATCCATCTGGTCCAGTGTATCATTTAAAGCTCTCGTTTCTTTGGAGATGTTGTGCTTAGAAGACCTATCAATTATAGAAAGAGCTAGATTGAAGTCACCAAGTATAAGTGTATTATTATCTAAGTATTTCTTCACTTTGGTTAATAATTGATTTATATATTTGGCAGCTCCCACATTCGGAGCATATATATTGAGGATTGTTTAAGATGTAAAGGATCTATACCCTCAAAACTATAGAACACTTCTGAAAGAAATTGAGGAAGACACAAAGAGATGGAAAAACATTCCATGCTCATGGATTGGCAGAATTAATATTGTGAAAATGTCAATGTTACCCAGGGCAATATACACGTTTAATGCAATCCCTATCAAAATACCATGGACTTTCTTCAGAGAGTTAGAACAAATTATTTTAAGATTTGTGTGGAATCAGAAAAGACCCCGAATAGCCAGGGGAATTTTAAAAAAGAAAACCATATCTGGGGGCATCACAATGCCAGATTTCAGGTTGTACTAC
Source organism: Canis lupus familiaris (assembly GCF_011100685.1). Lineage (NCBI taxonomy): Eukaryota > Metazoa > Chordata > Mammalia > Carnivora > Canidae > Canis > Canis lupus. The sequence continues at coordinate 106,830,311 of NC_049260.1, forward strand.
AAAGCTGTGGTCATCAAGACAGTGTGGTACTGGCACAAAAACAGACACATAGAACAGTGGAACAGAATAGAGAATCCAGAGGTGGACCCTCAACTTTATGGGCAACAATATTCGATAAAGGAGGAAAGACTATCCATTGGAAGAAAGACAGTCTCTTCAATAAATGGTGCTGGGAAAATTGGACATCCACATGCAGAAGAATGAAACTAGACCACTCTCTTTCACCATACACAAAGATAAACTCAAAATGGATGAAAGATCTAAATGTGAGACAAGATTCCATCAAAATCCTAGAGAAGAACACAGGCAACACCCTTTTTGAACTCGGCCACAGTAACTTCTTGCAAGATACATCCACGAAGGCAAAAGAAACAAAAGCAAAAATGAACTATTGGGACTTCATCAAGATAAGAAGCTTTTGCACAGCAAAGGATACAGTCAACAAAACTAAAAGACAACCTACAGAATGGGAGAAGATATTTGCAAATGACATATCAGATAAAGGGCTAGTTTCCAAGATCTATAAAGAACTTATTAAACTGAACAGCAAAGAAACAAACAATCCAATCATGAAATGGGCAAAAGACATGAACAGAAATCTCACAGAGGAAGACATAGACATGGCCAACATGCATATGAGAAAATGTTCTGCATCACTTGCCATCAGGGAAATACAAATCAAAACTACAATGAGATACCACCTCACACCAGTGAGAATGGGGAAAATTAACAAGGCAGGAAACAACAAATGTTGGAGAGGATGCGGAGAAAAGGGAACCCTCTTACACTGTTGGTGGGAATGTGAACTGGTGCAGCCACTCTGGAAAACTGTGTGGAGGTTCCTCAAACAGTTAAAAATATACCTGCCCTACGACCCAGCAATTGCACTGTTGGGGATTTACCCCAAAGATACAAATGCAATGAAACGCCGGGACACCTGCACCCCGATGTTTATAGCAGCAATGGCCACGATAGCCAAACTGTGGAAGGAGCCTCGGTGTCCAACAAAAGATGAATGGATAAAGAAGATGTGGTTTATGTATACAATGGAATATTACTCAGCTATTAGAAATGACAAATACCCACCATTTGCTTCAACGTGGATGGAACTGGAGGGTATTATGCTGAGTGAAGTAAGCCAGTCGGAGAAGGACAAACATTATATGTTCTCATTCATTTGGGGAATATAAATAATAGTGAAAGGGAAAATAAGGGAAGGGAGAAGAAATGTGTGGGAAATATCAGAAAGGGAGACAGAACGTAAAGACTGCTAACTCTGGGAAACGAACTAGGGGTGGTAGAAGGGGAGGAGGGCGGGGGGTGGGAGTGAATGGGTGACGGGCACTGGAGGTTATTCTGTATGTTAGTAAATTGAACACCAATAAAAAATAAATTAAAAAAAAAACCAAAAAACAAAATCTTTGGGATACAGTAAAAGCAGTCCTAAGAAGGAAATGCATTGCAATAAACCGTTCCTCAATAAATTGGAAAAAAACGAGGAATCTCTGGGGGGCTCAGTGGTTTAGTTCCTGCCTTTGGCCCAGGGTGTGATACTAGAGTCCTGGGATCGAGTCCCACATTGGGGTCCCTGAATGGGGCCTGCTTCTCTCTCTGCCTGTGTCTCTGACTCTGTCTGTCTGTGTCCCTCATGAATAAGTAATTAAAATATATTAAAAATTGGAAAAAACAAATACACAAGCTAACCTCACACCTAAAGGAACTGGAGAATGAACAGAAAATAAAACCTACACTAAGCAGAAGAAGAGAGTTAACAAAGATTCGAGCAGAACTCAATGAAATAGAGACCAGAACGGTAGAACAGATGAACAAAACCAGGAGTTGGTTCCTTGAAAGAATTAAAAAGATGGATAAACCATGAGCCAGCCTTATTCAAAAGTAAAAAGACTGAAATTCATAAAATCACGAATGAAAAAGGAGAGATCTCAACAAATACAAAGGAAGTACAAACAATTTTGAAAACATATCATGAGTAGCCATATGTCAATAAATTAGGCAGTCCAGAAGAAATGGATGCATTTCTGGAAAACCACAAATTACCAAAACTGTAACAGGAAGAAATAGAAAACATGAACAGGCCAATAACCAAGGTGGAAATTGAAGAAGTCATCAAAACCTCCCATTACACAAAAGTCCAGGGCCAGATGGCTTCCAGGGGAATTCTATCAAATGTTTACAGAAGAAACAATACCTATTCTACTAAAATTGTTCCCAAAGATAGAATAGGATGAAATGTTGCCAAACTCAATTTATGAGGCCAGCATCACCTTAGTTCCCAAACCAGACAAAGGCCCCACCAAAAGGGAGAATTATAGACCAATATCCCTGATGAACACAGATGCAAAAATTCTCAACAAGATACTAGCAAATAGGATCCAACAATACACTAATAAGGTTATTTACCATGACCAAGTGGGATTTATCCCGGAGATGCAAGTCTGGTTCAACACGTGTAAAACAATCAACGTGATAGATCACATCAGCAAGAGAAAAAACAAGAACCATATGATGCTCTCAATAGATGCAGAGAAAGCATTTGACAAAATATTGCATCCATTCCTGATCAAAACTCTTCAGAGTGTGGGGATAGAGGGAACATTCCTCAGCATCTTAAAAGCCATCTATGAAAATACCACAGCAAATATCATTCTCAATGGGGAAACACTGAGAGCCTTTCCCTTAAGATCAGGAACAAGACAAGGATGTCCACTCTCACCACTACTATTCACCATAGTACTAGAAGGCCTAGCCTCAGCAATCAGGCAACAAAAAGAAATAAAAGGCATTCAAATTGGCAAAGAAGAAGTCAAACTCTCCCTCTTTCACAGATGACATGATACTGTACATAGAAAACCCAAAAGCCTCCATCCCAAGATTGCTAGAACTCATACAGCAATTCGGCAGTGTGGCAGGATACAAAATCAATGCCCAGAAATCAGTGGCATTTCTATACACTAACAATGAGACTGAAGAAAAAGAAATTAAGAAGTCAATCTCATTTACAATTGCACCCAAAAGCATAAGATACCTAGGAATAAACATAATCAAAGAGGTAAAGGACCTATACCATAAAAACTACAGAACACTTCTGAAGGACATTGAGGAAGACATAAAGTGGTAGAAAAATTTTTCTTGCTCATGGATTGGAAGAATTAATATTGTGAAAAACACAAGCTACCCAGCGCCATTTACACATTTAATGCAATCCTTATCAAAATACCAAGGACTTTCTTCAGAGAGTTGGAAGAAATCATCTTAAGATTTGTGTGGAATCAGAAAAGACCCTCAATAGCCAGGGGAATATTGAAAAAGAAAACCAGAGACAGGTGCATCACAATGCTGGATTTCAAGTTGTATTACAAAGCTATTATAATCAAGACAGTATGGCTCTGGCACAAAAACAGACATATAGATCAATGGAACATAATAGAGAACGCAGAAATGGGCCCTCCATTCTATGGTTAACTAATATTCGACAAAGCAGGAATGACTCTCCACTGGGAAAAGGACAGTCTCTTCAATAAGTGGTGCTGGTTAATTGGAGAGCCACATGCAAAAGAATGAAACTAGACCATTTTCTTACACCATATACAAAGATAAACTCAAAATGGATAAAATATCTAAATGTGAGACAAGATTCCATCAAAATTCTAGAGGAGAACACAGGCAACACCCTTTCTGAACTTGGACACAGCAACTTCTTGCAAGATACATCTATGAAGGCAAGAGAAACAAAAGCAAAAGTGAACTATGGGTACTTAATCAAGATAAGAAGCTTCTTCTTCAACGTGGATGGATCTGGAGGGTATTATGCTGAGTGAAATAAATCAATAGGAGAAGGACAAACATTATTTGGTCTCATTCATTTGGGGAAAATAAATAATAGTGAAAGGGAATAGAAGGGAAGGGAGACGAAATGGGTAGGAAATATCAGAAAGGGAGACAGAACATGAAGACTCCTAACTCTGTGAAATGAACTAGGGGTGGTGGAAGGGGAGGAGGGCGGGGGGTGGGGGTGAATGGGTGATGAGCACTGAGGGAGCACTTGACGGGATGAGCACTGGGTGTTATTCTATATGTTAGCAAATTGAACACCAATAAAAAATAAATCTATTATTAAAAAAATAAGCTTCTGCACAGCAAAAGAAACAGTCAACAAAACTAAAAGACCATGTATGGAACAGTAGAGGATATTTGCAAATGACTTATCAGATAAAGGGCTAGTATCCGGATCTCTAAAGAACTTACTCAACTCCATAGCAAAGAAATAAACAATCCAATCATGAAATGGGAAAAAGACATGAACAGAAATCTCACAGAGTAAGACATAGACATGGCCAACAAGCACATGAGAATATGCTCCGCATCACCTACTATTAGGGAAATACAAATCAACAGTACAATGAGATACCACCTCACACCAGTGAGGATGGGGAAAATTCACAAGATAGGAAACAACGAATGTTGGAGAGGATGTGGAGAAAGGGGAACACTCTTTTTTTTCTTATTTATTTATTTATTTACTTACTTACATATTTTTTTAATTGGAGATCAATTTCCCAACATATAGCATAACACCCAGTGCTCATCCCATCAAGTGCCCCCCTCAGTGCCTGTCACCCAGTCACCCCCACCCCCTGCCCACTCCCCTTTCCACAACCCCTTGTACATTTCCCAGAGATAGGAGTCTCTTATGTTCTGTCTGCCATTCTGATATTTCCCACTCATTTTTTCTCCTTTCCCCTTTATTCCCTTTCGCTATTTTTTATATTCCCCAAATGAATGAGACCATATAATGTTTGTCCTTCTCCAATTGACTTATTTCACTCAGCATAATACCCTCCAGCTCCAACCACGTCGAAGCAAATGGTGGGTATTTGTCATTTCTAATGGCTGAGTAATATTCCATTGTATACATAGACCACATCTTCTTTATCCATTCATCTTTCGATGGACACCGAGGCTCCTTCCACAGTTTGGCTATTATGGACATTGCTGCTAGAAACATTGGGGTGCAGGTGTCCCGGCATTTCATTGCATCTTTATCTTTGGGGTAAATCCCCAACAGTGCAATTGCTGGGTCGTAGGGCAGGTCCATTTTTAACTCTTTGAGGAACCTCCACACAGTTTTCCAGAGTGGCTGGAAATGGCTGCACCATTTCACATTCCCACCAACAGTGCAAGAGGGTTCCCTTTTCTCCGCATCCTCTCCAACATTTTTGGTTTCCTGGCTTGTTAATTTTCCCCATTCTCACTGGTGTGAGGTGGTATCTCATTATGGTTTTGATCTGTATTTCCCTGATGGCAAGTGATGCAGAGCATGTTCTCATGTGCATGTTGGCTATGTCTATGTCTTCCGTGTGAGATTTCTGTACATGTCTTTTGCCCACTTCATGATTGGATTGTTTGTTTCTTTGCTGTTCAGTTTAATAAGTTCTTTTTTTAAATTTTTATTTTATTTTATTTTATTTATGATAGTCACAGAGAGAGAAAGAGAGAGAGGCAGAGACATAGGCAGAGGGAGAAGCAGGCTCCATGCACCGGGAGCCCGACGTGGGATTCGATCCCGGGTCTCCAGGATCATGCCCCGGGCCAAAGGCAGGCGCTAAACCGCTGCGCCACCCAGGGATCCCGTTTAATAAGTTCTTTACAGATCTTGGAAACTAGCCCTTTATCTGATACGTCATTTGCAAATATCTTCTACCATTGTGTAGGTGGTCTTTTAATTTTGTTGACTGTTTCTTTTGCTGTGCAGAAGCTTCTTATCTTGATTAAGTCCCAATAATTCATTTTTGCTTTTGTTTCTCTTGCCTTCATGGATGTATCTTCCATGAAGTTGCTATGGCGAAGTTCAAAATGGGTGTTGCCTGTGTTCTCCTCTAGGATTTTGATGGACTCTTGTCTCTCATTTAGATCTTTCATCCATTTTGAGTTTATCTTTGTGTATGGTGTAAGAGAATGGCCTAGTTTCATTCTTCTGCACGTGGCGGTCCAATTTTCCCAGCACCATTTATTGAAGAGACTGTCTATTGTCCAGTGGATAGTCTGTCCCGCTTTGTCGAATATTAGTTGACCATAGAGTTCAAGGCCCACTTCTGGTTTCCCTAACCTGTTCCATGGATCTATGTGTCTGTTTTTGTGCCATTATCACACTGTCTTGATGACCACAGCTCTGTAATACAACCTGCAATCTGGCATTGTGATGCCCCCAGCTATGGTTTTCTTTTTTAAAATTCCCCTGGCTATTCGGGGTCTTTTCTGATTCCACACAAATCTCAAAATAATTTGTTCTAACTCTCTGAAGAAAGTCCATGGCATTTTGATAGGGATTGCATTAAACATGTAAATTGCCCTGGGTAACATTGACATTTTTACAATATTAATTCTGCGAATCCATGAGCATGGAATATTTTCCCATTTCTTTGTGTCTTCCTCAATTTCTTTCAGAAGAGTTCTATAGTTTTTCGGGTATACATCGTTTACCACTTTGGTTAAGTTTATTCCGAGGAATCTTATGCTTTTGGGTGCAATTGTAAATGGGATTGACTCCTTAATTTCTCTTTCTTCAGTCTCATTGTTAGTGTAGAGAAATGCGACTGACTTCTGGGCATTGATTTTGTATTCTGCCACACTGCCAAATTGCTGTATGAGTTCTAGCAATCTTGGGGTGGAGGCTTCTGGGTTTTCTACGTAGAGTATCACGTCATCAGCGAAGTGGGAGAGTGACTTCTTCTTTGACAATTTGAATGCCTTTAATGTCTTTTTGTTGTCTGATTGCAGAGGCGAGGACTTCCAGTACTATTTTCAATAGCAGTGGTGAGAGTGGACATCCCTGTCTTGTTCCTGATCTTAGGGGAAAGGCTCCCAGTGCTTCCCCATTGAGAATTATATTTGCTGTGGGCTTTTCGTAGATGGCTTTTAAGATGCTGAGGAATGTTCCCTCTATCCCTACACTCTGAAGAGTTTTGATCAGGAATGGATGCTGTATTTTGTCAAATGCTTTCTCTTCATCTAATGAGAGGATCATATGGTTCTTGGTTTGTTTCTTGCTGATATGATGAATCACATTGATTGTTTTCCGAGTGTTGAACCAGCCTTGTGTCCCGGGGATAAATCCTACTTGGTCATGGTGAATAATTTTCTTAATGTACTGTGGATCCTATTGGCTAGTGTCTTGTTGAGAATTTTTGCATCCATGTTCATCAGGGATATTGGTCTGTAATTCTCCTTTTTGGTGGGGTCTTTGGTTTTGGAATTAAGGTGATGCTGGCATCATAGAACGAATTTGGAAGTACTCCATCTCTTTCTATCATTCCAAACAACTTTAGTAAATAGGTATGGTTTCTTATTTAAACGTTTGACAGAATTCCCCTGGGAAGCCATCTGGCCCTGGACTTCTGTGTCTTGGGAGATTTTTGATGACTGCTTCAATTTCTTCCCTGGTTATTGGCCTGTTCAGATTTTCTATTTCTTCCTGTTCCACTTTTGGTAGTTTGTGGCTTTCCAAAAACACATCCATGTCTTCTAGATTGCCTAATTTATTGGCGTATAGCTATTCATGATATGTTTTTAAAATCGTTTGTATTTCCTTGGTGTTGGTAGTGATCTCTCCTTTCTCATTCATGATTTTATTAATTTGAGTCTTCTCTCTCTTCTTTTTAATAAGGCTGGCTAATGGTTTTTCTATCTTATAATTCTTTCAAAGAACCAACTCCTGGTTCCTCCTTTTGTTGATCTGTTCCACAGTTCTTCTGGTCTCGATTTCGTTCAGTTCTGCTCGAATCTTTATTAACTCTCTTCTTCTGCTGGGTGTAGGATCTATTTGCTGTTTTTTTCTCTAGCTCCTTTATGTGTAAGGTTAGCTTTTGTATTTGAGTTCTTTCCAGTTTTTGAATGGATGCTTGTATTGCGATGTATTTCCCCCTCAGGACTGCTTTTGCTGCGTCCCAAAGATTTTGAATGATTGTATCTTCATTGTCATTAGTTTCCATGAATCTTTTTAATTCGTCCTTAATTTCCTGGTTGACCCTTTCATCTTTTAGCAGGATGGTCCTTAACCTCCACGTGTTTGAAGTTCTTCCAAACTTCTTGTTGTGATTTAGTTCTAATTTCAAGGCATTATGGTCTGAGAATATGCAGGGGATGATCCCAATCTTTTGGTATCGGTTCAGACCCGATTTGTGACCCAGTATGTGGTCTATTCTGGAGGAAGTTCCATGTGCACTTGAGAAGAATGTGTATTTAGTTGCGTTTGGATGTAAAGTTCTGTAGATATCTGTGAAATCCATCTGATCCAGTGTATCATTTAAAGCTCTCGTTTCCTTGGAGATGTTTTGTTTTGAAGACCTATCGAGTGTAGAAACTGCTAGATTGAAGTCACCAAGTAAGAGTGTATTATTAACTAAGTATGTCTTAACTTTGGTTATTAATTGAGTGATATATTTGGCAGCTCTCACATTCGGGGCATATATATTGAAGATTGTTAAGTCCTCTTGTTGGATAGATCCTTTAAGTATGATATAGTGTCCCTCTTCATCTCTCACTACAGTCTTCGGGGTAAATTTTAGTTTATCTGATATAAGGATGGCTACCCCTGCTTTCCTTTGAGGACCATTTGAATGGTAAATGGTTCTCCAACCTTTTATTTTCAGGCTGTAGGTGTCCTTCTGTCTAAAATGAGTCTCTTGTAGACAGCAAATAGATGGGTCCTGCTTTTTTTATCCAGTCTGAAACCCTATGCCTTTTGATGGGGTCGTTAAGGCCATTCACGTTCAGAGTTACTATTGAAAGATATGAGTTTAGTGTCATCATGATATCTTTTCAGTCCTTGTTTTTGTGGATTGTTCCACTGGACTTCTTCTTAAAGGGGAATTTTAAGAGTCCCCCTTAAAATTTCTTGCAGAGCTGGTTTGGAGGTCACATTTTCTTTCAGTTCCTGCCTGTCTTGGAAGCTCTTTATCTCTCTTTCCATTCTGAATGAGAGCTTTGCTGGATAAAGTATTCTTGGTTGCATGTTCTTCTCATTTAGGACCCTGAATATATCCTGCCAGCCCTTTCTGGCCTGCCATGTCTCTGTGGAGAGGTCTGCTGTTACCCTAATACTCCTCCCCATAAAAGTCAAGGATTTCTTGTCTCTTGCTGCTTTAAGGATCTTCTCTTTATCTTTGGAATTTGCAACTTAACTATTAAATATCGAGGTGTTGAACGGTTTTTATTGATTTTGGGGGGGGGGGAGGTCTCTCTATTTCCTGGATCTGAATGCCTGTTTCCCTTCCCAAGTTAGGAAAGTTCTCAGCTATGATTTGTTCAAATATATATTCTGGACCTCTGTCCCTCTCGGCGTCCTCAGGAATTAAATGTAGGTTTTTCTTCCTCAGGCTGTCATTTATTTCCTCATGGTCTTTAATTGTCTCTTTTTTCCTCAGTTTCCCTCTTTGCCATCAACTTGTCTTCTATGTCACTCACTCTTTCTTCCACCTCGTTAACCGTCGTCGTTAGGACTTCTAGTTTGGATTGCATCTCATTCGATTGATTTTTAATTTCTGCCTGATTAGATCTAAATTCTGCAGTCATGAAGTCTGTTGAGTCCCTAATGCTTTTTTCTAGAACCACCAGTAGCTTTATAATAGTGCTTCTGAATTGGCTTTCTGACATTGAATTGTAATCCAGATTTTGTAACTCTGTGGGAGAGAGGACTGTTTCTGATTCTTTCTTTTGAGGTGAGGTTTTCCTTCTAGTCATTTTGCTCAGTGCAGAGTAGCCAAAAACAAGTTGTATTGGGAAAAGGAGAAAAAGAGAGGAGAGAAAGAACGAAAGAAAAGAGAAAAACAAAAAAGAAAAAAGGAAGAAAAAAAGAAGAAAAAGGGAAGAAAAAGAAAAAGGAAAAAAAGGGAGGGGGAAGCAAACAGAAATCAAAAATCAAAAAAAAAAAAAAAACCAAAACACGGGGGAGTATCTTCTGATTCTGTATACTTTATTTCCCTTGACTTCCCCTGGAACTTGTCTATCTAGCTGGTCTTCTGGGGGAGGGATCTGTTGTGCTGATTTTCAGGTGTTAGCATTTGGGGGAGCTGCACAGCCCCCTGCCTGGTGCAGGGCTCAGTGGGGATTGTTTACCCGTGAGGCCCCAGGTGGAACAACCCCAGTGGCGGCAGCCAGCTCTGAAGCCCTGGATTCAGCTCCCGCAGTAACTCGGAGCTCTCAGCCTGCAGGGGCCTGGAGGCTCCGGGGCCGGGCCGCTGATATGCTCAGCTCGGGGCAGGAGTGTCCTTGCTTTACTGGGCCCTCCTGGCCTCTGCCTGTTCAGAGGGGAGGCCGGATCCTGGGCTGTGTCCCCGGCGCCCTGCGCAGCCCCCTCCACGGCGCCTCTTCCTCCCCCTGAGCCCCTCCGAGCTGCTCCCGGTTGAAGCCATCCGCGCGCTGCAGCCCTTTAGGGAGCTCGGCGCACTCTCCCCGGGGCGCAGGTGTCTGTTAGTGTCCCAGGGAGCCTGAGGGCAGCCCCGCCCTCCTGGAGTCCTGCTCTAACTCCCTGCCAGCACCTATTCTGTCCGGGAAGATTGGTGAAGCTCTTGCTTCCCCGGGACGGTGCTTTCCTGTTCTGGGGGCACTCGCCCAGGCCTTTGCCTGGCTCCTCGCGGGGCTCCTCCCTCTTGGATGCCTTTTGTTTCTTTATTTCTCCCCCCCCCCTCCCCCGTCTTCCTACCTTGATAGAAGCGTGAACTTTTCTCACTGTAGCATTCCAGTTGTTCTCTCTTTAAATCTCAGGCCGAATTCGTAGATTTTCAGGATGATTTGAAGGTTATCTAGGTAATTTTGTGGGGACAGGTGACTTGGGGACTCTACTCTTCCGCCATCTTTTATGTATCTGGAACATGTTTCTTGATGCTCCTCAGGAACTGATGACTGATAAAGCAGAGGAGTCTGCTGTCGGGGCTCGAAGCCAAATGAAACGTCCTGGAAAATCCGTCGTTCCACCTCCATTTAAGAGAATACTGAGGATGACGCTGCTGTCAGAGAAAAAGGGAAGCGAGGGAGCATCCCACCCCAGGGGCTCAGCCATGTCCTTGGAAGATGGTGAGGATGCCTGTCGTCCCCTCCCCTTCCTTCCGGACCCAGGGGAGTTCTGTCCTAGCTCCTCTACACCATCAAGCTCCCATCAAGTTCCCATCAAGCTCCCATCAAGTTCTGTCCTAGCTCCCATCAAGGTCACCAGCCCTGGGTGATGCTGCCATCAGTTTCTCAGCCCCACTGGACCAGGTGTTCATTGTGCCCTTCCTGGAAAGGCTCCTGGCTTCCCAAACTCCACAGTCTACATGTTTCCTTCTCCTTATTGAACATGCCTTTTCATTCTTCTTTGTGCTCTCTTTCTATCAAGACTCTTAATACTGTCATTACCCTTGATTCCCTTGTTACACTGCCCCTCATTCCATACTGCCTCCTCCCTCAGCCACATGCTCCACTAGCTTCTGAGCTTATGTCCTGCTTTCCCACTTGACCCTAGGAGCCCATCTGTTGCCATGTGACCAGAGTCACCATGTCCACGCAGAAATTAGATGATGACATGTGTATCCTTAGTCTGCAGTCAGCTCCCCCCACTGCACTCAAAACAGAATCTGAGGCCCCAACACCGGTCTGCATGCGCTGCAGGATCTGGACCTTCCATCCTTTCCTTTATTCACCTGTCCTCTCTGTGTCCTTCTTGCTGTTTCTCCCTCTGTCCTATGTTTCAGAACCCTGGCTCATCCCATCCTAGGGGCCCTGCATATCCCCCACTGCAGCTGGAAGTCCTGCCCTGCGTGTGCGTAGGTCGGCTATGTCTCCTGCTCCTGGCTCTGTCTAGGGGTCACCTCCTCAGAGTGCCCTGCCTGACCACGTGCTCATGGGGGCTTTCCCCTCCTGCTATCTGTCACATCTCTGCTTACTTACTCCCTGACAGAAACTCAAACTGTATTACTCCCTTTGCTCGCTTTATACCTACCACCTGACTTCCGCATGAGTCTATACATTCCAAAAAAGTTGGGTTTCTTCTTGTTCACTTGTTCTTCTATCTTGTTCACTGCTGATTGCCAGTTTTGGCTTGATGCTCGGCACACAGGAGGATGAAGAAATGAAGTAGAGGTGTTGCACTAGGTGTAGAAATCAATTGATCTCCTGAGACAGAAAAGAGAGATGAGGAGCATCATTTACTGCCTGGGATTTTTGGTGATATAGTGCCAATATCAGACATCCTGACATCGAGTGAGACATTCAGCTCTTTGCTTTGTTGAGGGAATCAAGCGGACATTACATCATGAGCGCCAGGGCTCTGTGAATGTTTCTTAATTGGTTATAGTGTTCCATTAGGTTCCTGTGTGTATGCACAGTGCCAAGAATATAAGAGGTTTCCTTGTTCTATTATTTTTCCTGAGGCAAATTTTCAAGTCTGATACGTCTATCTGTTATAGCATCGTCCTATGAAATGAAAACTTTAGAGACATGGAGCACGTGTGGGTTTGTTGAATTCCATGAGATTGCAGCTCCATATTGGACCTGGTTTCCAGATGCATCTGTCTTTCACAGTATCCATGGGGAGGGGAGGGAAAGTGGTCAAACTCCACTCATGGCTGCTTGTCAAAATCTGTTTCCTCCAGAACTTATGCATATGGCAGGAGATGGTATTCCACACAGTCCGTTGGATTCTTTGTCTCGTGACTTAACCAGTGACAGCAAGGGTGGCTTGCTTCACAAACCTGGTAGTATGCACTGGGTGGGAGGGATCATTACCAGTTGTCTCTCTGCAGATGACCCCAGGGTGAGAGCAATGTCTGTGTCAGAAGTTCTGCCAGATAAACTGCCAATGCCAATGGAAATCAATATTGAAATCAAAGAGCAATTAAAGAAGGAGATTCAACAGTTTGGAGGACATAAGTAGAATAAGAATTTCTCTCCATGAAAGCAGAGGAAATCTGCTTTCTCATCCTATGATTTAGACTACATTCAACTGACCTCTTGAGGCTCAACCTTTGCCAGAAATGAGTTTTCACAATTGGAATGGTTCCTCTTTATTTGGACTAAAGTGTCCCAGTAAACGTTTTGTTGTTGTTGTTCTGCATTCCTTAATTGGTTACTGGGTGTCAGAGTTCCATTGGTGGCTGTGTTCGGGTATATGGATGCAACCAACGAAAACCCACATGCTCTGTAACATTTTACCACTTGAATGATTCCTGAGATACCAGGATTGAGTTCTACATCCTCTTTGTACTTTGCAATGCTGAAGGTCTTTTTTTAAATATATATATATATATTCAGAATATGAAAAAATCCTCAAATTGCTTGAAGGAGCGCAAGTTCCTCCAGAGCTGTGGAGAAAATATGTCGCGTATGCCATGAAGGAAGCAGCGAGGTGAGTGTAGGAGGAATTGTCCAGTGTATTTCCCAGCGGGCCCAGTATGGTGCTGGGTGAGGGGTGGGGTCGTGCCCACCTGGCATTTCTGAAACTCTGGTCCTCACTCAGAGTTCATGTTGTTTCCAGTTTTAGATTGATATTATCTGAGTCTCACTTTTTCTTCCAAGCTCCGTGGGTCTACTGTTCACACCAAAGTTGAGGTGGGCCTAGACCCATAACCGGTACTCCTTGTATTTGCTGGATTGTCCCTAACCTTGAAGATGTCCCTTACCTGTTCTCATGTAAATGGGACTTCTTGAATTTTCTACAGAGAGTTCTGCTTCATAGGTTCTTTGGGTTTCCCTTGGCTAACGATTTGTCTCTTTAATTTCAGATTTCAAAGACAAGACGTAATCAGTCACCTTGAGAAAGTACTCGACACACTTGAGTCAGACCACTTTCTCAACAAAGATATTCACACCCCAAATTTGAACTCCCCTCAAGGAAGTGATCAATGAGAAAGCAGGTCTGTCCTGGGATGCAACCAGATATTGTTGATGCTTCCTAGCGGGAGTTTGCTAAGAAAATTGCCTTCTTGTGGCTGAGAAAAAGCCTTGCAACTTGAACGTTAGAAGTTTCTGTTATTAAAACATGGGCTTTTGCCCTAAGTATTTAGTTTGGATGGGTTGTGGTTTATTTTTTTCCTTCTGAAGTGGGACAACACTATCAATTCATCAGATTATACTATATCCTGGCTCCTCAGCATGTCACAGGCCTGTAGCTGGTATTTATAATTGTCTTCTACATAAACGAGTTCCTTTCTTTTTTAAAGAGAGGGTGAGCATGAAGTGGCAGAAGGAGGAGAGAGATATTCTTAAGCAGATCCACATCTGGCACAGAGCCTGATGAGATGCTCAGTGTTACAACCCTGATATCATGACCTGTGCTGAAGTCAAGAGTGGGCCACTTAAGTGACTTAAATACCCGGGCAACACCTTTTTTTTTTTTATAAATCTTACTTTTTAAGTAATGTCTACACTCAATGAGGGGCCTGAAGTCACAACCCAGAGATCCAGAGTCATGGTCTCCACTGTCTAGCCAGTCAGCTCCCTATGCACTCTCCGTTTCTTATTCATTTTGCATGACATAGCCTGTGAGCTGGTCATAGGGCTCGGCCTGAGCGGGTGATTCCCACCTTACTTACCATGGACCCACCATTAGATGTCCTGCCTGAACTGACTTGTAAAGTTCTCCTTTGACTTTAATAAAAATCACGAGAGTGGTGGGGAAAAGCCAAACCTTGGGGACATAATCCTCCTCACTGTCTTATGTCGTTGCAGTCCTATGTCCTTCCCCGTCAGGTTCCATCACCCAAAACTGTGCAGGAGCCCCATGTACACCTCATGATTGAGGGAGAGGATCCATCCAGCCTCACCCCTTGGTAGTGTCACTGTCATTAGATCACGGACAATCAGTGAATGACCCACCGCGAACTTCTTTCTGCCCCAGAGCCTGTAGCCTCTCCCAGGTGCTGTGCCATGACTGCCTCCTCTAGGCAGGACCAAGCCTGAGCAGAACATTTACAGAACACGGAAAATGTGTCAGGGTGAGCTTTGACTACCTACCTTCCTGCTCATCTCCACCCCACAGCTACCTTATGAGGCAGGGTCTAGATTTCCACTTAACACCTGAGAAAACCGAGTCTCCAGAGAGCATATCGTCCCTCTAGGTGGGACAGCTGGGCGGGACACGAAGCAGAGTTAATCCTGGGCTGATCTTCAGTCCATGGCTTGCACTCTTGAGAACCAAAGGAAACGATTCCTTACTAAATTGCATCCTACAGACTAAAAAGTGGGAGGACGTTGTCTTGCCAGGTGAAAATAGTTAATCTTAAAAATAAAACTCACTTATTTTGCCACCAAAATGCATTTATTTCGAAAAGCCGGGAATTTCAATCCGCGTGAGAAATCTGCAACAAAACCGTAGGCATGTCCATAGAATAAAGGAGAGAAAGGCTATTCTACAGAGGAGAGGAGGCAGTGGTCAACAAAAAGTCCACTGGCATAAACTGGGAAGTGAAAATAGAGCCACTTCTAGGGTGCTGAGCTGCGACTTTCCCTCATTGGCTGGGCTGTGACTGTCCCTCATTGGCTGGGCTGTGACTATCTCTTATTTGCTGGCATGGCTGTCACTCATTGCCTGACCTGTGACTGTCCCTCACTGGCTGAGCTGGGACTGTCTTTCTGGCCTGTTGCTGGGGCCAGTAGGAAAATCTTTCTTCCTTCCTCTTACTGAAATCGTAAAGCAGTAGCTGACATGTAGTGTGCATTTGCAAGTTTCCTCTCTTCCTGTTGGATTCACAATTGGCTAACAGGTGGTAGGGTGTGAGATCTGCCCCTTCTGGCCTCTTGGCTCCAATTCAGGGAAGGTCCCTTTATTAATTTTCATAATGTGCATGGCAAGACCCCCTTAGTTTTCAACGTACATCTTGAGACTCCCTGTTCGAGGAGACCGGCACAGAAGGCTGAGTTCTCCTAGCAGAAATTTGTGCAGCATGGATTGGAACAAGGATGAAAGGATGGGCTTACTTCTGAGCACCTGCACTTAAAATAATAAAGTATCCTCTCAAGGGGAATGACTCAGAAAACCAGTTCATACTGACAGCAGAGAGTCTGCTGAAAGCTAAGGCCCACATCTCCTTTCGGGTGGTTTTTCTGCTCCCCGAGAGGATGTGGGCCTGTGGTGGAGCTTTTCTGTGCATTGAGTGTCCCTCTTGTGTGCCAGGTTCCCCAGAGTCTGGTCCGTAGAGTGGTCACACAGCACTAAGGAGCCCAGCAATCACTTCTCATCACCCTCAGCATGAACCAACAAGTTGTGGGGTGCCCCTGTGTCCAGGCCCTGAACACACTGGGAATGTCTGATCTCTTCCCATTCCTCCCTTGTATCCGTGAAGTACGGATTATTCAGTCCTTCTGTTGTGAAGAGATTCAGGCCAAGGACGTGAGGGAACAGGCAAGGTGGCCCTCTCAGGAAGTGCTAAGGCCAACTCTTACTGACTGGGGACAGGAAAGCAACCAGGCCTCTGGAGCCAGAGATTGTTTTAGGAGTCTTGAGGAGGAGGCAACCTTAACCCCGGGTGCTGACCTTCCTGCCCTGCTTCCATGACAACTTACCCTGATGGTTTGGGAAGGAGCTTTTACATAACGTGTAGATCATCTAAGAGGATCAAAAGTCAGGGTCCCACAGTCTTGTGCCCTTGGGTGTGCATTAGGTCTCTACTGATACCTGATGATTTTCTTCCCATAGGGATTCCATGCGTACATTATTCAATTCACGTAATCTCTAAAAGTGATGGTCAGAGAACCTCAAAGGAGGAATAGATTGATCGCCTTCTAGCAAACGTCTGTTATGTCGGCAGCAGTGGGCTGTCCAGACCTGTGTTTAAACTGTTTTAACCAGGATCTTGAACCATTCAGCCGGGAAGGACTTTGAAGTGCAATCATGGAAGGCGCAGTTGAAAAGAGCAGAGCATCTCTCCAAGCACTCTTGGGACCCCCCACATTTTCCCCTACCTCTCCCTCCATCCTTGTGATGTAGCCACACTGGGCTCTTGGCCCCCAGCTCATGGCAGCCTGAGACCATTTGTGTGCCTTTGTATCCGTTCCTCCTTTTGCCTCAACTCTGATTCCCTTGACTTGTCACCCTTCCCCTCTCTCCTTAATCCCACCTTCTCCTCAAAAGGCGCTGTGTCACCCCATCTAAAGTATGACCCTCAGTTTTACTTACCACATTTGAGTTGTCCATTTGCCATAGAAAGACGAATAATAAATGACTTGTCTCATACGTACAATTTAAGAAAGTAAACACATGAACAATGAAAAATAGGGACAAGCAAAAGAACAGACTCTTAACTACAGAGAAAGTGGTGGTTACCAGTGGGGAGGTGGGTGGAGGGATGGGTGAAATACGTGAAGCGGATTAAGATTCCACCTATCATGAGGAGCCCTGAGTAATATAAAGAATTGTTTAATCAGTATGTTGTACACCAAAACTATGTTAATTATGATGGAATTCACATAAGTACGTAAAAATATTTCAGAATTCAGATCAATGGAACTGTGAGAGAAGAAAAGAAATGGATATATTTTCACCCACTAGGTTTGGGGGAACTTTCAGGCACTGAGTTTGGGTGATTTTATCATGCAAAGTTGAAAACCAATACTCTCTGAATTTCCACCCGTGTCCTCATGTGCATTTCATGGAACCAGTTGGCCAGAGAAACCATCCGGGAGGCCTGTTTTGCAGGTAGTTTTCACAATATGCAGGCACTGGCTATATTAGTTTCCTTCCAGGACAAAAAGGAAAGCAGTGTAAATAATGTATAGTCGGATGCACAGTAGTCAAACTTCATTTAGAATGTAGCATATGTGAGCGGGCACTTCTGGGTTGTTGCAGGAAGGGCTTGTGAAAATCCAGTCAAGCATACAAGTAATGAGAACACGAGTAAATCCTGTCTACTCAATGGTTTATGAACTCTGCTAATTAAGCCAAGGCTGGCAACGATGGGAAGAGCGAACATCAAGGAAGATGGCTAGATCCCAGGAGGTACAGTGAGCTTTGGGCTGTTGTGATGAACGCTATTCCTAGGGCCCTCTCCTCAGCTCCATGGAGGCCCTGAAACCAATGACGTCACATCCACAGTAGCTCTGTACAACCACGACCTGTCAGCCACTGGAGGGTACCAAATGGATTGGAGCTGCCCAGCAATCTCTATTCCCAGACAATTGTCCCTAAGTGACATGCCTGGTGACTCCCTGGAAAGCACCACTCCTGGGGTTTGTCCATTAGTGAACAGTCTGAGAGTTTGTTCTGTGGGTACAGCCCTGTTCACCATCTTCAGGTGCCAGGCGGCACCCCTGTAGGGAGTGTTGAATAGAAGGGATGACGGTTTGTAATCTTGTCTTGATTTCACTTTATGTGCAATAAATACTTTGAATATTTCTCCCCCAAGAATAACCTGCAAAGCATATTTTGTAGACAATTTTTTCACCAAAACCTTTAATTTTTCCTAGTAATTATGATGAACAAATAATCTTCCTCTTTTTTTTTTTTTTCGTTAAAACAGTGGGTCAATTTTTGGTATATCCAGTCAAGTGGAAATTCAACCCTTTGGCTGTTATGTAAAAAATGTTCTGGTTCCGGTAAATGTTTTTTCCTATGGCTTGTGTGACCGAGTTCTTCCTGCAGGGGGCGCCTGAGACGCGACTGGGAAGACTGGCTTCCAGGGTCAGGGCAGCTGGCACGGCAGGCTCCTGGGGAGGCAGGAGGCTCCTCCAGTACCAACCAGGCTGTGACACAGCTTCTCGGGGAACCGGGCTGTTGTGAGGCAGTGTGGTGAGCCGTTCCCCATGGCCTGCAGCTTCCCTTACACTCCTTGGGGCAGTAGCATAAATTTATTTTTTTATTGGGGTTCAGTTTGCCAACATACAGAATAACACCCAGTGCTCATCCCGTCAAGTGCCCCCCCCTCAGTGCCCGTCACCCAGTCACCCCCACCCCCCGCCCACCTCCCTTTCCACCACCCCTAGTTCGTTTCCCAGAGTTAGGAGTCTCTCATGTTCTGTCTCCCTCTCTGATATTTCCCACTCATTTTCTCTCCTTTCCTTGGGGCAGTAGTAATACATCAGCGTCTTCTCCCATGGCAGCAATCTGTGCACAGCACTCCCAGACCCCCCAGGGGGCGTATTTCCAGGAACTCCCAGAGGGCGCTTTCTAGAAAGTTCCACCTGAGAGGCGTTACTGCCGTTGTGTGAGGTGCTCGACGGGCTCCTGGAACAAGGTGAGGATTTTCCCACTGGGAGTGTGGATTCTTTTTCCCTGGGGGCTCTCTGTGCCCTGGATGTGCCTTTTCCTTGGCTGTGGTGTGTTCCCGGGGGATCTACTTCAGCCTGTGGAGGCATTTGCTTGGTTGTGATCTAAACTCAGGGGGAGGCATGTTCTGGGCAGGTTATCTCCGCCATGTTGGAGAGGAGGCTGTTCCTTGGTTTTGTCTCCGAGTTCTGCGAGGGACTTTCTTTGTGGAACTCTCTCAGGACCCGTGTGGGGACGCGACTTTGGGTGATTATCTTAATCCTATACAGAGGCGGCGTTTGGTTCAGGGTTTCGGGGATTTGGGTTTTGGTGGCGAGGAGCAGGGCGGGGGCGGGGTGGCTGCCGCAGGGGTGGCTGCCGCAGGGGTGGCTGCCGCAAGGGAGGCCGGGAGGGTGAGTGGTGGGGAGTGTTTCCGGGGGATCCATTCAAGCTCTGTGAGGGGAATGTTTCCTGGGGTGCGTTACCCCAGCCCTTGGGTTCCTCTCCCTGAGGGCGTCTACCTCAGCCTGTGAGACACTCTCCTTGGTGCTTAGCTCAGAACCAGGGCGCTCTTTTCCTTGGGTGCTTGTGTCAGCCATGATGACGCTGGGCTTTTCTGGTGTTCAGCTGATCCCAGGTGAGGTCTCAGAGTCCCGTGTGACTTTCCAGGGTGCTTGGTCACCTCCTGTGGGGGTGCTGGTCCTTGGATGCTTTAAGACTGGAGGGAAATATCCCTGGGGGGCTCCGTCTGAGTCCTGGCAGGGAGAGAACTTCACCTTGGGTGCTTTGTCAGCACTGAGGCTTTGGGCTCTTTCTTGGTGCTCCCTCTGAGGTCTGGGGAGCTGAGACTCTTCCTGGGAAGGTCCATCTCTCCCCAGAAGAGTGGATGTGCCTTCAGTGCTGTCTCTCATCCCTTGGTGAGGAGGTTTCCTTCGGCGCTTCATCTCCCTTAGGTGGGGGGCGGGGGCGCTACTCTTCCTTGGCTACTGTATCTCAGCCCTGGCTGGGGAGCATTTAGGGGGCTCTACCTTAGGGGCTGGATTCTCCCTGATGTGGTCTGTCCCAGTCTTTGGGGTGAGGTGTTGGTAAGGCGCTATAATGCACTTTTTTTTTTTTTTTTTTTTTTTGGAGGCAGGTTGTTGTTACGTGGATGCTCTGTCTCAGCCTGTGGTTGAATACTTTTCCTTGATTTTTGTATCTCGGTCTTGCAGGGCTCTATCTAAGCCTTTCAATGACTTTGGGTATCAAGTGAGAATCTAGGGCTGACCATGTATGTGACTTTGTTGCATTATATAATCGCGAACATATGCTATAAAGGTAGTCTTTAATCTCGGCCACGCTGGTGGGTGTGCAGGGACCTCTCATGTTAAATGTGCATTTTGTTCTGGTTGATACGTTTACTGCCTATTGACCTATGTCTCTTTTGAAAAGCTGTTCCAGGACTTTTACCTACATTTTATTGAGATATTTGTATTATTAAAATCATCTCTAGCTCAACATATATTGATATTTACACATATTTAATATAAAATTTTGCATGTCATCAGCTGATCTGTTTTAACTTTATTGCTCTTTCCTATTTCTTTTTTTAAACGAGGGGGACTCTGGGCACTGTAGCTGGAGGATGGAGGCTGGGAGCAGCAGAGGCGGAGTGAGAAAGAGAATCTCATGTAGGTTACACACCCAGCGTGACTGCAACTTGGGGCTTGACCTCACTGCTCTGAGATCATGACCTGATCTGAAATCAAAAGTCAGATTTTTAAGAAACTGAGCCACTCAAGTACCTCATATCACTCGCTGTCACTCTCTCTTTTTATTTTAGGATTTTATTTATTTGTGAGAGATATCGCTGCATAGGCACGTGTGTGTGTGTGTGTGTGTGTGTGTGTGTGTGTGAGAGAGAGAGAGAGAGACAGAGAGAGAGACAGAGAGAGATGGAGAGAGAGAGAGAGAGGGAGCATGAGTGGGGGAGAGGGACAGATGGGAACAGACTCCCCAATGAGCAGGGAGCCCAATGCTGATCACGTCAGGACCCTTAGATCATGACCTGAATGGAAGGCAGGCCCTTAACCAATTCAGGCACCCAGGCACTCCCCTATGTAACTCTCTTAATAGTGTCTCTTGATGAACAGAAATTCTCAGTTTAATTAGTCTAATCAATTTATTACTCAAAGTCAGTGCTTTTGTTCTTTTCAAAAGCTTTGCCTGCTTTAAGGACACAAAAGTAATATCCTAAGTTTCCTTCTAGATCATCTGTTCATCAGAGATCTATGTGATGTGGACAGGATGGAGGTTAGACGCAGTTCCCAGTAAGGAGCAGGTGGACTTAGTGAATGGAGCACAAAGTTTTACCAGCCCCATTGTCAGTAATCTAGGAATTTCTGTTTCCGGATTTATTTCTAGACTCTCTGTCCTGTCACACTGGTGAATCCATCCACTCTTGCTCCAATACCACAGATTTCTCATTGCTCCTCCTTTCCAGTAAGTCAGCTGTCTGCCCGTATTTGTCTTCCAACTCGGTACTTTTGCCAAAAGATGGTCTCAGCTATTCCAAACCCTTTGAATTCCATATACTATTTATTATCAGCGCCTGAATTTCCACCAATTATAACAGAGTGGATTTCTTTTTAATTTTAAATAAAATAAATTATTCTCATCTGGGGATGCCTGAGTGGCTCAGTGGTTGAGCGTCTGCCTTTGGCTCAGGTCGTGATCCCAATGTCCTGGGATCGAGTCCCACACTGGGCTCCCCACAGGGAGACTCCCTCTCCCTGTCCCTATGTCTCTGCCTCTGTGTGTCTGTCATGAATAAATACAATCTTTTAAAAAATGAAAATAGTAAAATTATTTACATTTTAAGTGATGCAGTAATTATTCTGGCAGTTGACAACAGTGAATTAGTATGAGTCTTCCAATCCACAAGATATGTATTTCTCTCCAAATACTGAATCCTTTGATTTCTGTAAGTTTTATGTTCAATGCTTCAGCCATACCTATTGTTAGGTTTACTTGATGGGTTTTGATGTTCTCTTATTTTTAATTTTTTTTTTATTTTTAAGTAATCTGTGCATCCAACTTGGGGCTCGAACTCACAACCACAAGATCAACAGTCCCACCATCCACCAACTGAGCCAGCAAGTGCCCTTGATATTCTTGGCACTGTTCTTATGGTATTTTAACTATCTTTTTCTAATTTATTTGTTATGACACAGAAATACAGGTGATTGGATTCTTCTCTAATGTCCAGTAACTTGACAATTATACACTCGTTAATTCTCAATACTTTACATCCTTTTGGATATTCTGTGTCAGAAATCATGTCAACTGTGAACAATGACAATATCACTTCTACTTTTCCAAAATTATAATTACCATGTTTACTGTCATTTTTTAGTTCCTGCAGTATGTTTTTTTCTAAATATTAATTTTTAGTTATTTATTTTTGGTTTTTGTTTTTGGTTTTTTATTTCCTGCAGTATGTTCTTGAATACACAGTGGACACCCTTGTCTTTTTTTAAAGTCAAGAAAAAAAATGGATGGTTATGTCATCATTAAATACAGCAATATATTTGGTTGGTTGTCTATTTTTTGGCGGATAACCTTTCTTAAGTTAAAGAAAACAAAACAAAACAAAAAAAAGAAGGTTCCTTTTATCTGAAGTTGCTGATATTGTTTACCATGAGTAGGTACTACCTTCAACCTGGTTTTTCAACCTGTGACTTTTCCTGGTTTTTGCTGTTAATGTAGCACATTATACTGATGGATGTTCCAGGGGGAAACCAGTCTTGCCTTTCAGCAATAGACCCAGCAACCACCAACGCTTGGTTTTTTATGTCCTATTTAATTTCATTTGCTAACCATTTGTTTAGGAGTTGTGTGTCTAGATTCAGGAGAGAGATCTGGAACTTTCGTTTTCCTATCTTCCAATGTTTTTCTTAGATGCTTGGCAACAGGTTTATTTTTTATTTTATTTTTAAAAAATATTTTATTTATTTATTCGTGAAAGACACACACAGGGAGAGAGAGAGGCATAGACACAGGCAGAGGGAGAAGCAGGCTCCATGCAGGGAGCCTGACATGGGACTCGATCCCGGGTCTCCAGGATCTCGCCCTGGGCTGAAGGCGGCGCTAAACCGCCGAGCCACCTGGACTGCCCTGGCAACAGGTTTATACTGTCCTCATAAAATGAGAAGAGAACTCACACCCTTTCTTCTCTTTTCTGAAAGAGTTTGAGTTAGACTGGTATTATTTGCCCCCTGAATGTGTGAAGAACACCTCAGGAAAGCCTTCAGTATAGGAAGGATCTTCAGTTGGTGCTAAAAGTTGTATGACATACACTAGAGTTCAGGTTTTCTGTTTTTTCTTGGTGAGATTTGTTATGTTTCATTATTCCAGAAAAGCGTCTGTTTCATCTCAGATTCCAAATTTCCTATAACATCATTCTGGGTGTTCCTGCTGTCCTTCACAGAACTGTCTTCAGGAATGCAGGGCTCAGTCTCCTGCTTTGTTGCTAGTGTAGTTTATCTGTGGCTAAATTGTCCTTGATAAACATGCCGAGGATGGCGTGGGCTGATAGTCCTGTCAGCGACCAACTTTTACTTTTGTTGAAGGTCTTTATGATCATTTTCCTTTTCCCTGTCATTAACTTACGCTTTGCTTTGAGGAGCGGTCTTAGTGTGTTCCGTCTGCCATAGTAACATGCCACGAACTGGGAAGGTGACGAGGACAGACACGTCTTGGCCCCACCTCTGGAGGCCGGGAAGCCCAGGACCACCAGGGTACTGGCACCAGGGCGTTCTAGGCAAGGCCTGCTGCCTGGTTCAGAGCCTGGTGCCCTCTCTCTGCCCTCAGTGCTCAGAGGGTTCGGGGTCTCTCTGGAGCCTTCTTTCTGAGGCACTAAACTCATTTGGGGTCATGACCCTGTCCTGAAATCAGGACCTGTCAATGGTCCCTGATGCCTCCTAATACCAGCTTATTTGGGGCTTTGGATTTCAACACATGTTTGTGGGGACACACCATGTTCAGAACACAGTGTAGCTCTCGCTCTACTGTCCTGGGATTTTTTGTAGTCGTTTTGTATCTCCCTCCATGGACAGACCTCAGTATTTGCAGCCATTTTTATTTTCTTACAGAAGCATATAAAGCTATACATTTTCCTCTCTGTTTCTCCTTACCTGTGTCCCACAGATTCTGTCATGTGAGGCTTTCCTAGACAGACAAACAAAAAACAAATAGCAAGTATTGATTGAGAATCATGTTATCAAGTTTTGGAGGGCCTTTTTTGTATTGCTTAGAAGTACTAATTTGATTTCATTTTGTTTAGAGAACATATTCTGCTTGAAATTTAGGATTTGGTTTTGTTGTCACCTTTGCTAATGCTTGCATGCTTGAGAAGGATTTATGTTCTTTTTTTAAAAAGATTTTATTTATTTATTCATGAGAGAGAGAGAAAGAGAGAGAGAGAGAGAGAGAGAGAGAGGCAGAGGGAGAAGCAGGCCCATGAAGGAAGCCTGATGCGGGACTCGATCGTGGAACTCTGGGATCATGCCCTGAGCCAAAGGCAGACGCTCAGCCACCAAGCCATCCAGGCATCCCTAAGAATTTATGTTCTGATTGTTGAAAACAGGATTCTGTATATAAGGACATGATCAAACCTATTGGGCGTGGTATCTTTCAATATGTGCATTTGGTATATGAGGCCTGAGCTAAGTAAGTTGTCACGTTCTGATTGATGCCCTGTAGAGCAAAATAATTGTTGCAGGTGGATATGGGAATGAAAGGATTCCATCACAGTACACCTTAGGACTTCTTCAGGAAGCCCAAGGGAGAGATGTGATCGCATTCTTCTGCTACACAGGACTGGAGTAGCATGCAAGTGAGGATCCCTAGCAGCCAAGTTGCGATCATGAGGAGGAGCTGGAATTGGGATGGAGTAGTTTCAAAAGAAGCAGAAGAGAACCCAGGGAATGGACCAGGCCCTTAGTTCTATTATTGTTACAGGATTCAGCCTCATTTGATGCAAATCTCCACTTAGCTGTCAGCATCTTCTATCATTTTAGCTAGAACAGGATAGTTTTCTGTTTCTGTGATTGAAAGCAACCTATGTAAAATAGTGTTCCCAGGCAAGTGAAATAGAAAACACACGATCCATTTGGAAATCAGCAGAAATTGTACCACCTGGCAGCAACCACCACTTTTCACATTTAGTATGATCAAAGCCTGGAGTCTCTTCATAAAAAGGCAATGTTTTTATTACATGTGGATCTTAGTGTGCAGAATGTCAGTATACCAAGGCCCTTCTAGGGTGCCCAGACTCCACTTGTCTATTCTGGAGAAAGTTCCATGTGCACTTGAGAAGAATGTGTATTCAGTTGCCTTTGGATGTAAAGTTGTAAATATCTGTGAAATCCACTTGATACAGCGTATCATTTAAAGCTCTTGTTTCTTTGGAGATGTTGTGCTTAGAAGATCCATGGATTGTAGAAAGCGCTGCGTTCAAGTCTCCAAGTATAAGTGTATTATTATCTAAGTATGTCTTAACTTTGGTTATTAACTGATTGATATACTTGGCAGCTCTCACATTCGGGGCAGAAATATTGATGATTGTTAGGTCCTCTTATTGGATAGATCCTTTAAGAATGATATAGTGTCCATCTTTATCTCTCTTTTTTAGAAACTTTTTAAAAAGATTTTATTTACTCAAGAGAGACAGAGAGAGAGAGAGAGAGAGGCAGAGACACAGGCAGAGGGAGAAGCAGGCTCCACACAGGGAGCTCGATGTGGGACTCGATCCCAAGTTTTCAGGATGATGCCCTGGACTGATGGCGGCACCAAACCGCTGAGTCCCCCGGGCTGCCCCCTCTTCATCTCTTACTACAGTCTTTGGGATAAACATTAATTTATCTGATATAAGGATGGCTACCCCTGCTTTCTTTTGAGGACCATTTGAATGGTAAATGGTTCTCCAACCTTTTATTTTCAGGCTGTAGGTGTCCTTACGTCTAAAATGAGTCTCTTGGGGATCCCTGGGGGGCGCAGCGGTTTGGCGCCTGCTTTTGGCCCAGGGCGCGATCCTGGAGACCAGGGATCAAATCCCACATCGGGCTCCTGGTGCGTGGAGCCTGCTTCTCCCTCTGCCTGTGTCTCTGCCTCTCTCTCTCTCTCTCTCTCTCTCTCTCTCTCTCTGTGTGACTATCATAAATAAATTTTAAAAAAATTTAAAATAAATAAAATAAAATGAGTCTCTTGTAGACAGCAAATAGATGGGTATTGCCTTTTTATCCAGTCTGAACCCTGCGCTTTTGATGGGGTCATTAAGCCCATTCATGTTCAGAGTTACTATTGAAAGATATGAATTTAGTGTCATCATGATACCTATTCAGTCCCTGTTTTTGTGGGTTGTTTCCTTGGACTTCCTCTTTCTCTTAAAGAGTCCCCCTTAATATTTCTTGCAGAGCTGGTTTGGTGGTCACATATTCTTTCAGTTTCTGCCTATCTTGGAAGCTCTTCTCTCTCTTTCTATTCTGAATGAGAGCCTTGCTGGATAAAGTATTCTTGGCTGCAGGTTCTTCTCCCTGACTATATCCTGCCAGCCCTCTCTGGCCTTCCAGTTCTCTGTGGAGAGCAATGCTGTTAACCTAATACTTCTCCCCATAAAGGTTAGGGATCTCTTGTCTCTTGCTGCTTTAAGGATCTTCTCTTTACCTTTGGAATTTGCAAGTTTCACTATTAAATGTCGAGGTGTTGAGTGGTTTTTATTAATTTTAGGGGGGATCTCTCTATTTCCTGGATCTGAATGCCTGTTTCCCTTCCAAAGTTAGGGAAGTTCTCAGCTATGATTTGTTCAAATACACTTTCTGGTCCTGTGTCCCTCTCGGGAACCGCAATTCAACGTAGATTTTTCCTTCTGAGGCTGTCCTTTATTTCCCTTAACCTATCCTCACGATCTTTTGATTGTTTGTCTCTTTTTTTCCTCAGCTTCTTTCCTTGCCATCAACTTGTCTTCTATGGCACTCACTTGTTCTTCTACCTCGTTAACCCTCATCGTTAGGACCTCCAGTTTTGGATTGCATCTCATTTAATTGATTTTTAATTTCAGCCTGATTAGATCTAAATTCTGCAGTCGTTAAGTCTCTTGAATCCTTTATGCTTTTTCTAGAGCCGAAAGGAGATTTATAATTGTGTTTCTGAATTGGCTTTCTGACCATTGAATTGTAACCCAAATTTTGTAACTCTGTGGGAGAGAGGACTGTTTCTGATTCTTTCTTTTGTGGTGAGTTTTTCCTTCTAGTCATTTTGCTCAGAACAGAGTGGCCAAAACCACGTTGTACTGGAAAAAGGAGAAAAATAGAGAAAAAAGGGGGGAGAACAAACAAAAAACAAAAAACGAGGGGGGGTATCCTCTGATTCTATATGCTGTAAATCCCTCGACTTTCCCCTGGAACTTTCCAGCGCTGCTCGGTCAAGAACTTGCTCTTCTCCTGTCCCTTCCAGCTGGTGTTTTGGGGGAGGGGCCTGCTGTGCTGATTCTCAGGTGTGTGCACGTGGGGGAGCTGCCCAGCCTCCTGCCAGGTGTAGGGTTCAGTGGGAGCTGTTTATCCTGTGAGGCCCCTACTCCTTGGCGGCCCTGCTCAGTCTCAGGCACAAGGTGATACCAGGAGGAGCAACAAAAGTGGCGACGGCCCAGCTCTCCAGCCCTGGAGTCAGCTCCAGCAGTAACTACCACAGTCTCCCAGTCCACAGGGGCCTGGATGCTCCGGGGACAGGGGGCGCCAATCTGCACAGCTCAGGGCCAACCCAGGGGCAGGAGCGTCCTTACTGCCCTGTGTCCTCCCGGCCTCCATCTGTCCCGGGGGAAGCGCCCGATCCTGGGCTGTGTCCCCCCCGTGCCCTGGGCTCCAGGGCCTTTGCCGCTGGAATCGCGCTCCCAGGGCCGCACAGCCCCCACTGCGCGGAGCCGCCCGCCTGAGCTGCTCCTGGGGGTCCCGCAGCCCCCTTGGCACAGAGCCTCCGCCTGAGCAGCTCTCGTGGCTGCACGGCCACCCTACGCCGCAGAAGCCGCTGCCCGAGCTGCCGCATATGGGCTCCTCCAGGGGCCCCGCCGGGCGTGCGCTCCAGCCCTTTCCGGTACTCGGCTGGCGGTGTGGGTGCTCTCCCCTGGGGCCCAGTTCCTCTGCTAGTGCCCCTGGGAGCCTGAGGGCTCCACTGCTCCTCCTGGGATCCTGCCCGAGTTCCCTGCGAGCGCCTTTCCATCCGGGAAGATTGGTAAAGCTCCTGCTTCTCCGGGACTGGGCTTTCCTGCCCCGGAGGCTCTTGCCGCCCAGCCTTAGCCCGGCTCCTCGTGGGGCCCCTCCCCCTTGGATGCTTTTTTATTCCTTTAATTTTTTCCGTCTTTCCTACCTTGATAGAAGGGCGAACTCTTCTCTCTGTAGCATTCCAGCTGTTTCTCTCTTTAAACTCTCAGGCCGAAATTCGTAGGTTTTGAGGATGATTCGAAAGTTATGTAGGTAAGTTAGTCGGTGGGGACTGGTGACTTGGGTGAATCCTACTCTTCCGCCGTCTTGCCCCGCCTCTCCCAGACTCCACTTGTGACTACACAGGAGAGTGCGGAGCAGCTGTGTGAGGGGGGAAAGAGCTCTTTCTGCCCTTCTGTTCTGCAGGCGCTACCACGGAGGATGCCAGGCTGGCACCCCGAGAAACTAAAGGTCTGGGCAGCTTCTGTGCTCGACTGGACTCAACTGTGAGGCCTGGTCAGAATCCCATGCTGCTCAACCCTCACATGGTCACTTAGTCCAATCCCAGATCCTCAACATCTCCAAATTAAATGCAATTAAAAATTTGCATATAAAGTGAATGCAATTGAAATTTCTCAGTTAAAATATTTCTAAGGGTAGTTTGAAGGGCATGATAGTTCTCAGACAAATGATTCACACTCAGCAACGTCACAAGACATTGGCAAAACAACAAACGAGTCGATTGTGGGCTGAGGGAAGTAGCAGCAAGCCCACTGGGATGCTTTCCATTAGTCACTCCTGTTTTGTAGGTCCCTTGTGAATGTGGTGAACAAGCACTTGGAGCCTCAGTGTGCATTTCCGGGCCTGTTAGTCCTTCTTCTAGCCACTCTTAACAAGTCCTGCCCCTTCCTCATCTCGCTTTCATAAGATGGTCTTCTGCCCAGTAAAAGGATTTTGATGAAGGATGATCCTGCAGGCTGATGGCTGCTGAGCCAGGAGAGGGCTCCTGTCTGTAAGCCAGCCACCCACCATGGGAATCTTTGCGCTGGATGATCGCTCCTGACCCCCCTAGAGCTCCCCTTCCTTAGTTCGTTTTTAATTTTTGCCAGAATTTTGTCTTTGTTGGAGGAGTTCCTGAGAAACTTGATCTCCCATTGACTCCAAGCTGCCCCAAATCACCAGAACCCCCTCACACGCCCCACCTCATTGAATGTAAGTTCTGCTCCACCCTAGGAACTGTGGCAAGTTCACAGCTTCAGAGTGAGTGTTGCTGGGCCCATATGGAAGGTGCCTGAAATGAACTCCGTATAGTTGTCTATACAAATTTTTTTTTTCTGGCCAGCTCCGCGAAGATCTACTCATGCGGCTGCCCAAGACTAGCCTCATATATACGTTCTTTGTTTCTTAAACCTCCCAGGACCCATGTCGAGTGGTCTGCTGCTTTCCCTCGTCCCTTCTTGCCGCCCCCCCTTGTAACGGATGAGTGTCTGAATTCACCCAGAAGCTGCACAGTAATCTCCAGGGGTCAACCAGCCATGAGACTAGAGAAATGGATCTGGAGAAGGAGGCTCCATTGGGGAATTCCAGGCTTGGCCATTGCTCTCTGTGTGGGGAGGTGTGGAAGTCTGTCAGACGCCTGAAGACCACCCCACCCAGCCAAAGGCCAAGGCACACTTCCAGGTGTGGTTCATGTGGCTCTGGGATGCGTGGCGATGACTGCTAGACCAAGGGGCCCAGAATGTAAGCGCTGACAGGTGGTCTGAAATGCAGGGATGTTCCCTAGAGCCTGGACACTGGGATGCTGAGGGTGGATGATCAAGAATAAGTCCTCGTGAGGTCAGGGTATGTGGGGAGATATCTGGGTTTGTCTGCCAGGCTGTCTTTGCTGTCTTGCACACTCTGGCTCCTAAGGCACTGAGACTCCTGGCCAGGAGGAAGCTGATGCCCTACCAGAGCCCTAGCGCCTGCCCCTCCCATAGATCTGGCAGCTCGCATGAGTGGGCAGGAAGGTCACAGTGCAACACCAGGCAGAATGGTCCTAAACAACACAGGGACTATGTTAATGCAACAGCAGCCTGCCCTGTGCCTTCTGAACAGGGCCTCAGGCAACCTCCAGAGGAATCTGGCACCATCTGCCCGAGTTCTCACCTGATGTGGGGGTGGTAAGGGATACGTGGGCCCCCCCATCCCAGTGAGGGTTCTCAATATGCCATCCTTTGTGTAGACAACATATCTGGCCTAATGGAAGCTTTCTCCTAATGAGCAAAACAGGCCGCCACCATTAGGGGATGGGAGAAGATTTCTGTGTAGACATACCCTTGTCAAATAGACAGGGATCTGGGTCATGTTTTAAGGGTCATGATATGAAAGACTGGGCAGAGAAACTTGACATGGTGTGAAAGTTCCATGTCCCATTGAGCTGTGGGCAGCGGGATGGTAGAAGGGAAGAATGGGAAATTAAAACAGCAGATTAGGGCAGCCCCAGTGGCGCAGCGGTTTAGCGCCGCCTGCAGCCCAGGGTGTGATCCTGGAGACTCCGGGATCGAGTCCCACATCGGGCTCCCTGCATGGAGCCTGCTTCTCCCTCTGCCTGTGTCTCTGTCTCTCTCTCTAGCTGTGTCTCTATGAATAAATAAATAAAATCTTTAAAAAAAAATAAAAAATAAAACAGCAGATTAAATAGCCTACAGTAAATCCACCTTGTTCTGGTGGACTACAGTACTGTCCCAGCTATAATGTATTTGAATGACGAAGCAATAGAGCCTGTTTCTTACCCCATACCCTGGACTGGGGTCCCCTGAGAGACACTTAGCCTCATAAGGCTATGGAAGTCTCAGGAGACAGGCACAGCCTGACTCTCACAGTGGATCACTGTGCTCTGCTGCGCTCAGGACACTAAGCCCCATGGGTCCCGGGAGAGATGGGATCTTCTGGGATTTGCAAGGGGATCTCTGCAGGAAGAGTGTGTTTCCTCACAGCTGTGAGGGAGAGGAAAGGGTTCCATGCCCCCTGGGATCCCCCTCTTCTGCCGAGATGCACCATACCCAGTTGGAAGCCCACACTGTTGTTAGAGGGGAGCAGGTGGGGTCCTGCTCTGGCGGGTCCTGCTCCCAGTCCATCTCGTCTGGCCTGACTGCTGCCTTCCTTGCCCAGCATGTGTGGGAGGCATTATGAGGTCAGTTTCCTGATGCTGCCGCCACAGAACAATGTAGGGAGCAGGCCACAAGTGGGATTCTTGCATAAGGGGACGACCTTCCCATACAAACACTGTTTGTATCTGTGCTTCCAAACTTGGACTTCTGTGTAGCTCCTGTGTGTCCCGTTACAGATTGGGCACCAGTTGCGAAGAACTTTCTACGGGGGGGGGGGGGGGGCTACTCTTAGGCCCAGCAAAGGAAGCAATCCAACTGTTGGTGTAGCCAGAGAGCCACCCAGAGGATCTACCCTGCCCAAGGAAACCCCAGGGCACATTGTGGCAGAGGGAAATGGGCATGATTGTTATAGCCAGTCCTGAGGGGTGGAGTGTCTGAGGGGACATGATTGCTGCTGGATGTGCACCTATGTGACTGAACGTAATTGAGGTCATATAATCCTGAAGGTCTGGCAGGAGGGGCTTCAGTTTCCAAAGGTTTCCCGCGCGGCGCCTGCAACTTGCACGAAAGCACGGGCAGCAGGCCTGCCTGGCCCGAGGCCGCTCTGCAGGGGTGATGCTCGCGACGCACCCTTCCTTGAGAGCGTGCGCGGTCGCCCGCTCCTCAGACCCCGTAGCTTCCTCGCGGCTCCGAGGCAGCCAGGAAGCGGACCGCTTGGGCTGTGGACAGAGTGGCACTGAACGGCTGGGCCTCAGAGCTGGCACCCTCCCCACAAGGGGCCCCACCCTTCCGCACGACCACCAGGGAGGGCCCGATGGTCCGGTAGCCGTCGACCGTCATGCGGCTCGGGTCACGTGGCAGGGCAGGACTCTCACTCACGCTGCCTACTGCACACACGCCGGGCTTTCCTCTTCCCCCAAAGGCCTGAGCGAGCCCCCCGCGCTCACCTCGGGCCCCGGGATATAAGAAGGCTGCTGTGCAAAGCTGCACCCCTGGGAAAAGCGGGGCCACGCGTTTCTCGGAACGTCCAAATCGTGTTTACCACGGGCACTGCCGGTGGCGCCGGGTCGGGTGCGGGTGCGGGTTGGCGGGTGCGGGTGCGGTGCGGCGCCTCCCCACCAGATCCCAGTGGCCCCGCGGGCGCTCCCCGCGCCAGCAACCTGGGCAGGCCCCCTGGGGCATGGAGTCGGCGGGCAGGGAGTCGGCGGGCGGGCAGGGGCGGCCGCTGCGTGTCCTCTCGTCACGCACCGCCGCCCATGCTCCGTCCACCTCTCCCGCCCTCTGGCCACGCCCCCCCACTGTGTCGCTCGCTTCCTCGTCTCGCGCCCGCCGCCCGGTGCTCGTCCCGCGCCCATCATTCTTCCACTCGCCTGTCCATCAATCCTCTCCCCGCTGCCCCCCGTGTCCTTTGTCCCGCGCTCGGGCCACGCGTCCTTGCGTCCACGCGCCCATCTTTCCTCTACGTGCCATGTCTCCGTCCTCGCGCGCGCCCGCGTCCTTGGTCCAGGACGCGCGCGGGATGCCCGCCTCCCGCGTCCCAGAGACCCACGCGCCCTCCGGTGCTCATACCGTAGCTGCGTCGGGGCCACCACTTTCCCATGTCCGGCTGGCCCGCCCTGCGGACTTCCATCGCTCCTGGGCATGCCCTGAGCCTCCCGCCCCCGCCGCAGGCCCCAGACTAGGCTGGCCCCAGACGAGCTGACGTGGGTCGGGCCTCTGCCGCTTCGTGAGCGTCCCCGTTTTTCCGGTCTGAAGCGCTTCCATAGCCCACGGTGTGCCTGGGTTGGCACATCCCCCGTTTTTTGGGATCCTAGCGAGGGCTTCTCTGCCGTCCAGTCGAGAGGAACCGGAGCGGTGGGACCCGCCTCGGGCCTTCTCCGCCAGGTTCGCTGATTCTCAAACGTCTCGTTCAGGGAATTTTCCTGGGATGCCCTGCAGGAACACTGCACGTCTCTGGCGCCCCCCCTTCCCGACACACCCCGACAACCCGCGCACCGCTCTCGGAGAGCTGGACAGTTGGCACTTTCAGAAGCGTCTCCGGGCTGATGCCTCTGACCTTGGTCTGGCGGGTCCCAGTGGCCTTGAGCTACCTTCCTAACTTTCGCTTCTCTTCTTCTTGGACACCTTGATCTTCCACCTGGCTAGCCCGGTGCTCTCCTCTCCCCCTGGGCCGGCCACAGAGGGCTCGGGGGGCTGGGGTTGGCCTCGCGCCCTCCGCTCTTGTCTCTTCCATTGGTCCCTGGCGGGCGGGCGGGGCGGGGCGGGCGGGCTTGGCCAGTCCCCGCCCCGCGCTGGGTCCATTTTTCTTTTTTTTCCTCGGCGTGGCTGAGGCCGGCTCAGGCGGAGGCTGTCACTGGGATGGCCAAGTGTGTGCACATTGGTCCCAGCTCAAGCTGGAGCCCTTGGTGTTCGGAAACGCCAGACTTTATGGGCTGCTGGCCACTTTCCCTGGTGGCGCAGGCATCTAGGGTGGCGTGGTCCCGGACAGAGAGGAGACCGCCGCCCGCGCTGGGTCTCCCAGGCCGCGCAGAGTCGGGTCGCGTGGGGCGGAGCCCCACTCCCGACCACACAGGCCCGCGGCCACCCTCCGGGCTGTGGTGGGAGCCCGGGGCACGGCGTGTCGTGCACCTGCGTTTCAAGGCTGGCGCCCGCCAGCTCCGCCCGCGTCGCGGCTCCTTGGTCGAGTCTCGGCGTTCGTCGCCTCCTTTCGGGGTCAGAGGGCTCGGAACCTTACGCCTTGGGTTCTGGCCCTTGCTTCCAGGAGCTAAAGGCCTCCTACTGTGACACGCCCCGGGAGTTACTGCACCTGCTGCCGGACTGCCACTTCCTAGTGGTGCCGTTCTCTGGGCCTTCGTGGAGGTCAGCCTGAGTGAGGGCGCCCTACCTGTTCCTCGCTGTTGCGAGGCTTGTGTCTGTTCCCCATAACGAGCGGAAGGTCTTCCTGAGTGGACCACCATCCCAAGATCTAAGGTCAGGTGGGTGGCTCCTACTGCTAGGTGATCCTGTGTGCAGGACGTCAGGGAGAACCGGACTTGCAGGTCGTGGCTTCGGGAAGAGACCGCTGAGAACGGGCCTAGGTCTGTGTAGTGCAAGTTGGCTCTATGCTGGGGAGATAAACAAAGCTGCAGAGCTGGCTTTGAGATGCAGAAGTATCCTGTCTAGGGAAAGGAAAGCTGTTAAGAAACACGAAGCTCACCTTCACTATGTTAGTTTTCTCACCTCGTTTTGTTTGCTCTAAGTGTTATTATCTTTTTCCGTTTTTTACCTCACTTGTTTTCGTTCGTCTGAGTGTCTTCTTTTCTTTCTTCGTCCGTGTTTCATATTTTTACTTCTCGGTCTTTTGGACCGCGTGTTTTTCCACCTCATCCATCCTGGTCAACGGGTAAAACAATGCATGTGTCCTGGAGCTTTGCCCGTCGTTGTCCATCAAGCGTGGACTGAGTTTCGGCAGATGTCGGAACCAAGGGTATCCAAAAGCCGTGTTTCTAACGTGCGTAGACACCTTGGTGGTCTGTGATAAAGCTCATGGCCCTTGGCCCGCTCCAAGCCTTCTTGCATAGAAAGCTGTTCTTTAACAATGTCGAGAAAGCTGTTCCTCAGAAATACAACTGGACCCTCGATAACGACTCACCCAAAAGCCTGTAGTATTACTTACACAGGGCACTGTCTGTTTGTCTGAGCCTGCTCTTTTATTGCGTTGTCTCTAGGGACACCCATGTCGTACCGTGCACGTCTAAATCAGCGTGCGCGCACCTTTATAAGTATGGGTGAGGCGGCGATCAACCGTTGTTATAAATAGACTCTCTGATTTGAGTTAACCAGGTTGACAGAATCTACTGGACTGTGGAGCTAATGCCTGTTAAAAGGCTCCTCTACTTATTTGCTCTAGCTGTCGCACTGAACGGGGCTCCATGCTCACACCGCCCGAGTTCAAGGGGCACACCCTATCCTTTCCTAAAAAGGATTGCATTGATTGATTCATGAGAGACACAGAGCAGGGGCGCCTGGTGGGCTCGCGTTTGAGCATCTCCTTTGGCTCAGCCGTGAACCCCGAGTCGTGGGACATAGCCCCGCATCAGTGTCCCTGCTCAGTGGAGCCTGCTTCTCACTCTCCCCATCTGCTTGCTCCCTCTGCTTCGCGCATCTCTGTCCTCTCTCTGCCATAAAGAAGAATTAAAAAATATAAAACAACATCGAGGGCATCAGAGTCAGCTTCACACACAGCTGCGGCTTGGCTAGCGGATCCCTACGCCTGCGGGAAGATGTCAACGACGTAGATCTCTCATCCCGAACGAAAAGCCCGCCACAGACAACGCGAAGGGGCAACCGGTGGTTCCAGCGAGGCCACACTCACCTCCCACCTTGCTTTCCTTTCTCCCCCCAAAGCCATAAAGCCTGCAGTCCTGACCTCTATCCGTATTACAGAAGCTGATGAAAGCCACGGACTCACTTCCCAGAAATACACGCGCGCGCGCCACACACCACCACACACACCTACACACACATCCCATGTCAAAGGTTTACAAAATGTCCATGACGATCCAGGGCCCTCCTATGACTGTGTCCTGCCCCAATACGATCAGTGCACAGTCCCGTGTGCAGTTTACATAGTTGAATTATAATCTGAAGATTCAGTTTCTCTCCTCCATCCACTGGCCCCACATTTCAAGTGCTCTAGAAGACGATTTCTCAGGAAAGTCCTATGGGACAGCTTCGCTTTGAAACTCAACATGGCCTAAGGCTATAACCCCACCCCCTTACAGCGAAGCCCTATCCCTGTGGTGCTTGTAACCCCACTGCCACTCTACTGTTGGCCGTCTTCTGTTTTTTTTTCCTGTATTACGGCGGCCTACGCACAAGTGGGTGCAGCGTATGCAAGGCCGGGTCCCCACGCCCTGCACCCCGAGCTCTCGCCCGAGTCCAGAGGATGGCCTGAGCTTGTGGCTCAGGAGCCACTGAAGACGCGTCCCAGGTCACACGAAATAGTCCCAGAGGGTTCATGGCGACCGGGCTAGAGTGTACCCTTGCAATGCTCACGTGTGCATACTCCAAAGGTTCTTAGGTGCAACGTCTGGAGGCGCCAGGCTTGGTGTACACCAGGGGTAGGTCACTAGCACGAAGTCAGCCCAGGTCTCCAGACCGTTCTTGTCCCCACGGCTCCCCCCTGCGCGCCCCCCACAATGCTCTCCCTCTCTTTGCTCACAGCCTGGGGTCCCGCGCCATCGTCCCTGGAGGCCATGAACACAGAAAACGACTCAGGAGCTCTTCCTGTCCCAGTCTGGGAAGCATGCGCTTTTCCACCCATCCCTGGGCAAGTTCTTTTGCACACAGGAATGATTTTCTCTTCCCTTAAGGGAGGGGCGGGTTGGAAGAGTGAGAGGAGGGAGAGACTGACAAAGCGCGGGAGAATCCTGACCTCAGGACCCTGAGTTGAGGGCGCTGACTGACCCCCGGTCCCCAGCTCAAGGCAACTGGCCGCTCATGGCCCCGCCCGCCGCCGCGCCTCTTGCCCCCCCTCCCCCCACCTCGGGAAGTATCTGCAAGGACGCCCGGGTCCTCATCCTTTGAACCTTCAGTTTCCCCAGGTTTCCTTCCCCGGCTGGCGCATGCAGCTGCACGGAAGCCCACGGGCAGAGGCGGCTGGCCGCCAGAGGAAGCGCCCTGCATGGGGAGATGCTCTGCGAGCACCCCATTCCTTGGAACGTTCGCGTGATAGATACCCCGCCCTCCAGCCCCCGAGCCTGTCCTCGGGCTCGCTTCCGAGGCATCCAGGAAGCGGTCCCGCTGGGCTGGTGGACTAGCGGCCCTGATCCCGAGTCTGGGCCTAGTAGCTGCAGCCCTCCCACACGGCACCCCACCCATCCAGGCGACGCGGGGAGCGGCACCAGTTGTGGCCCAGATGGTCCCGCCGGCGCCGTCCCTGACCTCCGCCTTCTCACCGCGGGCATGCCTCACTGCTGCTGCAAACCGGCTTCTTCCTCCAAAGCCGCCTGGCGCGCCCGCGCTCACGTCACGGGGCGTGCCCGGGTCATCGAAAGGCTGCGTTGCAAAGTCGGATGCACGCACTCTGGCGGAAAGCGAGTGGCCCCGTCGTCTCTCGGGAACGTCCAAAATCCGTGGTTACCAGCAGCTCCGGGTCGCCGGGGCTG
Source organism: Canis lupus familiaris (assembly GCF_011100685.1). Taxonomy (NCBI): domain Eukaryota; kingdom Metazoa; phylum Chordata; class Mammalia; order Carnivora; family Canidae; genus Canis; species Canis lupus. Next base: position 106,868,016 of record NC_049260.1, read on the forward strand.
GTGCGGGTGCGGGGCGGTGCGGTGCGGTGCGGGGCGCGCTCCCTGCGCACCAGGATGACTCCAGGGCCCGCCGGGCGCGCTCCTCGCCCAGACACAACCTGGGAGGCCCGCCTGGGGCGCAGGAGCGGCGTCAGGAGTCCGGCTGGGCTGGGGTCGAAGGGTCTGGGCGGGCTCGCGCGTGTCCTTCGTCCAGTGGCACCGGACCGCCGTCCATCGTTCCGTCCCTCCCAGCTTCGCCCCGCCCTCGCTCTCGCACCGTCTCAGCCCCACCACCTGTTTCGCCTACGCTCCTGTCCCAACTCTTCCCCGCGCCCCCTGGTCCTTGTCCACACTCGCCATCTTCCTCCGCTCCCTGCGTCACCTGTCCCATCGTTCCTCCGCTGTCGCTTTGCAGTCCCTCCGTCCGCCAGCGTGCCCGGTCCCGTTGTGTCGCATCCTTCGGCCACCTGCGCTGCGCCCCCTCCTTGTCCCCCGCGCGGGGGAGCCGCGCCCTCCCCGTCCCCAGAGACCCCACGCTGCCCCTCCGGTGGCTCATGACAGGTACTAGCGTCGGGGCGCAACCACTTTCTCCCAGGCCCAGTCGGGCCCTCCCCTGCGACTCCAAAGCTTCCGGGCAGCGCCCTGAGCCTCCCCGCCCCGCCGCCAGTGCCCCAGACGAGGCTGGGCCCCAGACGACGCTGACGTGGGTCGGGCCTCCTGCCGCTTCGGAAGCGTCCCCGTTTCCGGTCGAAGCGCTTTCCAGAGCCCAGGGGCTGCCTGGGTGGCACATCCCCCGTTTTTGATCCTAGCGAGGGCTTCTCTGCCGTCCAGTCAGTCAGAGGGAACCGGAGCGGTGGGGACCCCCCTCGGCTCTTACCGCCCAGTTCGCTGATTCTCAAACGTCTCAGTGCATGGGAGAATTTCCTGGGAGGGCCCTGCACGAACACTGCACGTCTCTGGGGCCCCCCTTCCCGACACCCCCACACCCTGACTCAAAGAAAACAAAGAAACTGCATCTCGCAAGGACTGGACAGTTGGCACTTTCAGAAGCTTCTCCTGGGCTGATGCCTCTGACCTTGGTCTGGCGGGTCCCAGTGGCCTGGAGCTACCTTCCTACTTTCTTCCCTTTGGACACCTGAGCTTCCACCTTGCTAGCCCGGTGCTTCTCCTCTCCGCCCTGGGCCGCCAAGCAGGCTCTGGGGGCTGGGTTGGCCTCGCCGCCCCCCTCTTGTCTTCCAATTGGTCCCTGGCGGGCGGGGCGGGCGGGGCGGGGCGGGGCTGGGCCAGTCCCCGCCCCGCGGTCTGGGGTCCCATTTTTTTCCCATCCTGGCTGAGCCGGCGCCAGGCAGAGCTGTCACTGAGGCCAAGTGGTGCACACGTTGGTCCGCAGCTCAGCTGGAGCCCTTGGTGTTTCGGACGCCAAACTTTAGGGCTGCTGCACTTATCCCTGTGGGAGCAGGGCCTGTGGTGCGTTGGGTCCGGACAAGAGGAGCACCGCCCCATGGGGGCGTCCCAAGGCCCTCCATAATCGGTTCGAGTGGGTCGGAGCCCCACTCCCCGAGCCACCAGGCCGCGGCCCCTCCGGGCTGTGAGTGGGAGCCCGGGCAACGGCGGTCCCGTGCACCTGCTTTTCAAGTCCTGGCGCCCGCCAGCCCGCCCCGGGCGCGGGCTCCTTGGTCGGCTCGGTCTCAGCCTGCTTTCGGGGTCACGAGGGCTCGGAACCTGACCCTGGCTTCTGGCCCGTGCTCTCAGGAGCCAAAGGCCCTCTGACTTGTGACAGCCCGGAGTTCTTTTACGGCACCTGCCCGCCAGGAGCTGCCCCCAGCCCAGCCAGCCCAGCCCACTGGAGGGCGTCAGCCTGGTGGCCTCCTACTGCCCCTGTGGATCGCCGCTGGGCCCCAGAAACCCGTCAGTGCGGCTCCTGGAGCTTTGCCAGCGGTCGTGGCTTTCGGCCCGAGATCGCACCCTGGAACGGGTCCGATGTCCCTTGGTGTCCGTGCAGCTCCTGGCCCTCCTGGCCCATGATATCCACAGCCGCGTGCAGAAGCTGCTTCTGCAGATCTGCGAGGAAGCTGTTCCTGTCCTAGGGCAAAGAGTAGCAACCGGGGACCCCCGTCACCCTCATTCACACCTGAGACTTCTCCACCTCAATATGGCGTCTGCTCTAAGGTATTGACTCCTAAACCTCAGGCACTTGTTCTTCCGAATTCTCTGAGCTGTCTCTTCTTCTCCTTTCATATCTTTAGAACCCGTTCTCCAGTGACTCCCCTTTCAGGGGACCGGCCCAGTGTCCAGCTCATTCCGTTGTCACGGGTCTAAAACATACCGCAAGTGGGTCTGCGTGCCCAGGCGTTTTCCACTCAAGCGTGACTTAGAGGTTTTGAGATGTGAACCAAAGGGCTCTATCCAAAAGAGCCGTTGTTTTCATAAAGTGGCGAGAACCATCCATGCAAGCATGAAATCATATATGAAGTTGTGAGTGAGATGGATACTGAGATCTTAGAAGTTCATAAGTTAAGCAGGAATACAATAGTGGAGTCGAAGTCTTAAGCCGTGGATCACGGCGGTGTGAGATATCCTGATTCTCGTGTTCAGGAGAGGTCGTATGGGTGTATACCGGGCGTTGTCGTTGAAGGAACCTCCATATAGTTATTGAACGGCGAGCACACATATTATGGCAAGTCATGGTCGAGCAAGGGGAGGATAGCTACAAGGCGGTAACGGTGTGCATAGGTGGGATGGGAAGGTGTATAGTCAGACAGGAGGCGTTCTTGAATGCCACACCAGTGAAGAGGAGGAGGGTGTAATAGGAGGGGACGTTGACGGCAGCCAAATTTGATAGGGGGGGGGGAGAAGGGGAACGGGTAACGAAGATGGAAAAAGGTTTCGTGTGGTGGGATCCTCGCGGTGTTACTTAGGGGAGGAGCTATTGTTGGCTTGGACGTGCTATAATGAGAGGTACGGCTGGGATGGAAAATCTGGTGGAAAGTAGGTACCGCAAGCAGAAAGCCTCATTGTCGTAAAGGTATTAAAAAGGATTTGTGGTTTCGTGTAACTAATGGTGTAGCAGAATGCGTACGGGCGCTGGGTCTCTGGCAGTTCCATAATGCAGGGGGAAATAGTGGTAGAATGGGGGGATTAAAAATGATTTTCGCAATTGGACTGTGGGTACGGAATATGCCTTAGGCTTACTGAGGTGATTGGCCCAGCAAAGGCTAGTGAAGGTGACTTATCCGGTAGGGTGGGGATTTATTTTGTCAAACGGGGGGGGGTAAATTTTCCCGTGATAGTTAGATCGGATGAAATAGTCTCTAAGTGGGTTGATTGAAGAAAAGTGATGCGAACCATGCATACTTCACCCGCTGGGGGGGGGGTGGGGTGGAAGAAGTTCTAAATGACGTACGTGATCGGTGTTAGGGGATAAAATCACCATCCAGATAGAACTTCGAAGATTAAAGACTCGGTAAGGAGTAGTATCAAGGTAATTCGGCCCGTGTGTGGATAGAGGATCGCGAAAAGGGGGGATGGGAGACATGTTGATCCAAATGTTTAAGTTGTGGTATCGTAGCTTATGAAGTCAGTGGCTGGATGGAGATAAAATCCGAGTTATGTAGGTTGCGATTAATGTAGTAAAGGTATGATGGTAAATTAAAATGTAATTTGGAGCCCACCGGTGTCAGCCGAGTTTATCACAATAAGGATCAGAATACGTGGTGGCTGCCATCTGACGATAATCGCCTAACGTGCGGGGTATTTGGTGGGTGTATATAATCGGGAACGGATAAAGGAGAACCTTCACGAAATGAGGGGGGGGTGTTCCGAGCCAGAAAGCGGAGGTCGAATAAGTCTATCCATCCTGTTCACTTTTTTGTTACCGCGTAGGGAAGGATTATGCGGGAAGGAAGAGAAAGATAAATTTGCGAGGGGTCTTAAGGGTTGAGTATTATATTAATCCGTCACAAATATAGGGTGGCTTGGGATATAAAGTCCATGTCCGATTTGGTGATTGGTGTGTGCTGCCTGTTAAGTCGAAATAGGGATCCACACGAGGGAGGTTCTTCTACAGACCGCGGAGGGGGGGACAAGGCTTAGGGTGTAGGGGTCGTAAAGGGAAGAGGGAGAATGGTGCTTGTTGGAGGTAGTGACATTTTGGGAAAGAAGGTATGAGACGTACGCATAAACGATGAGGGAGGGAAGAGAATGAGGTTGGAATGGGCAAGAGTCGAAGATGGAGTACAGGTGCCTACGGGTTACCTAGCCGAGGTCTTTTTGGAACGGAGATCAGAAGGGTGTATATAGGAGTGGAAGTGCGTACCCAACACGAGGAGATAGGATATACTGAGAGTGCCGCCGATTCGAGGGAGATTGATCGATAATGCAAGATGCATGGATGGTTCTAAACCAGCGCGTTGAGTGTCAGCGAGACCGACGACAGAGTAGTGAAAATCACGTGTAGGTGACACACCGCAAAGGGTTCACAACGTGGAACTAATGGCCGTAATTCCCTCAGAGCAGGTTAGACGTTAGTGTCTCCAACACAGACTCTATGAGTTATCATTATGGTAAGAGGAGGGATTCACGATGATATAAGAGGAAATGGGGGAAGTTCTTGGTGGGGGTTATGTCTGTCTGAACACGTCACTTAGCCAAGCTCCCTGGGTGGGGGGGAGGGTTCGGATATGGCAAGCAGCAGGAAAGTGGAGGGGAACGAGGCTGCTGTGATAGGAGCCGCGTCTCGTGCTGTCTATATGGGTGAATGCGAGTAGCCGGGGTGTTTGTCTAAAGATTCTGTCCCGGTAGAATTATCTTAGGATGAACAAGAACAGAGTTGGTTGCAATAACATGGGCAGAGTAGAGAGGGCGAGAGGAGGTCGAGACAGGCTTAAACGTGCTGGGAGTGGAGGAGAAGTGGGATTGATTGGTTGGGCAAGCGAAGTGTGCAGCCGTCGCTGGGTTACGTGGAGGAGGACGGTTGCGATCTAATACGACAGCGTCGGCTTGGAATCGTGCGCGGAGTTGTTAGGTTTATTGAATGGGGGTGAAAGGGAGAGCTCGAGATGTTGGGGGTGAGCGCTGAATTACAGTGGTTTCACAGAGGTGCGCAAAGCGTAGGTTGGATAGCAAGTGTTTGAAGAGAGACAGGAAATGGTGCTCTTTGTAGGGAGTTTGGTAGGGAGTTATAGTCATTTAGTGAGGTGGGTTTAAAGATTGAAATACACCACATTGATGGTTTGGTGGGCCCATGAGGGGATCAGGTGAGTGATGAATTTCGGTATGTGGTATGGAAGATACCATAGCACCGTAGGGGTCTTCCCGGAGGTGGAGAGTTCCCACGCCCGGTAAGGTCTGGGTATGAGGGCGTTGTGGACGTGGTATTAAAACTATTTCATAAAATGTTTTTAAAATATCCATCACTATATGACAGAAGCTAGTGGCTGGACTGTGGTGGGAGGGCTAGAATGGGCGCTGCGCACAGTTAACAAGTGCTGCCCTTTGTAAAAAAGCTTATTTGCCTCTGAGTCCTGTCTGCACTGAACGAGGGGCTCATGCTCACACCCCCGAGTTCAAGGGTCACACTCTATTCCTTTCCTAAAAAGGATTGCATTGATTGATTCATGAGAGACACAGAGAGAGGGGCGCCTGGGTGGCTCAGCGGTTGAGCATCTCCTTTGGCTCAGGCCGTGAACCCCGAGTCGTGGGACAGAGCCCCGCATCAGGTCCCCTGCTCAGTGGGAGCCTGCTTCTCACTCTCCCTCTGTTGCTCCCTCTGCTTCTGCGCTCTGTCTCTCTCTGCCAAATAAAGAAGATCTTAAAAAATATAAAACCGCAGGATGCATCAGAGTCTGAGCTTCACACCAGCGCGCTTTGGGCTAGCGGTCCTAGCCTGCTGGGAAGAAGTCAACGACGTAGGAGCTCATCCCGAGAAGCCAGCCACAGACAAACGCAGAAAGGGGCAACCGCAGTGGTTACCAGAGGCCACACTCACCTCCCTCACCTTGCTTCCTTTCTCCCAAAGCCATAAAGCTGCAGGTCCTGACCTCTTCCGTAGTTAGCAGAAGCTGATGAAAGCCACGGACTCACTTCCCAGAAATACACAGCGCGCGCGCGCACACACACACACACACACACACACACACACATCCCATGTCAAAGGTTTACAAAATGTCCATGAACATCCAAGGGCCCTCTATGACTGTGCTGCCCCATACGATAGTGCACGTCCCGTGTGGCAGTTTCAGTTGAATTAATCTGAAAGATTCAGTTTCTCATTCCCACTGGCCACATTTCAAGTGCTCTAGAGACAGAATTTCAGGAAGTCCTATGGGACAGCTCGGCTTTGAAACTCCACAGGCCTAAGGCTAAGGACCCCACCCCTTAAGCGAAGCCCTATCCATGTGGTGGCTTGTAACCCCACTGCCACTCTACTGTTGGCCGTCTTCTGTTTCTGTATATAGGCGGGCCGACGCACAAGTGGGGGCAGCGTATGCATAGGCCGGGTCCCCCAGCCCTCACCCAAAGCTCATGCCCGGAGTCCAGAGGAGGGGCCTGAGGCTTGTGGCTCAGGAGCACTGAATGACGCGTCCCAGGTCACACAGAATATGCCAGAGGGTTATGGCGACCGGGCTAGAGTGGATAGCCCTTGCAATGCTCACGTGTAGCAACATCCAAAGGTTCTTAGTGCAACGTCTGGGGCCAGGCTGGTGGACACAGGGGTGGTCACGTGCACGTCAGCACAGGTCTCCAGACCTGTACCGGCCCCCACCCGCGCCCCCCACATGCTCTCCCTCTCTTTGCTCACAGCCCTGGGGTCCCCGGCCTCGTCCCTGGAGGCCATGAAACAGAAAACGACTCAGGACTCTTCCTGCCCAGTCTTGGAAGACAGCGCTGTTCCCACCCCATCCCTGGGCAAGTTTCTTTTGCACAAGGAATGATTTCTTCCCTTGAGGGAGGGCGGGTGGCAGAGGGAGAGGGAGGGAGAGACTGACAAGCGCGGGAGATCCTGACCTCAGGACCCTGAGTTGAGGGCCTGAGCTGACCCCCAGGATCCCAAGCTCAAGCAACTGAGCCGCTCAGGCCCCGCCCGCCGCCGCGCCTCTGCCCCCCCTCCCCCCACCTCGGGGAAGGTATCTGCAAGGACGCCCAGGGTCTCTCCTTGAACCTTCAGTTTCCCCAGGTTTCCCGCGGCGGCGCATGCAGCTGCACGGAAGCCACGGGCAGCAGGCCGGCCTGGCCCAGAGGAAGCGCTCCTGCAGGGGGATTGCTCGCGAGCACCCATTCCTTGAGAGCGTGCGCGGTCGCCCGCCCTCAGCCCCGAGCCTTCCTCGCGGCTCCGAGGCATCCAGGAAGCGGGCCGCTTGGGCTGTGGACATACGTGCCCTGACCGTGCTGGGCCTCAGAGCTGGCAGCCCTCCCCACACGGGCCCCAACCCTCCAGCACGACCACCAGGGAGGGCCCAGATGGTCCGGCCGTCCCTCCATGCGCTCTCCCGCAGGGCAGCCTCACTGCATGCACCGCGGCTTCTCCCCAAAGCCGCCTGAGCGAGCCCGCGCTCACTCGGCCCCGGGATAAGAAGGCTGCGTGCAAAGCGGGCACGCACTCGGGGAAAAGCGAGGGCCACGCGTCTCGGGAACGTCCAAAATCCGGTTACCAGGCAGCTGCCGGGGCGCCGGGGCGGGTGCGGGTGCGGGTGCGGGTGCGGGTGCGGGCGCGCTCCCCACCAGGATGACCCAGGGCCCCGCCGGGCGCTCCTCGCCCCAGACAACCTGGGCAAGGCCCGGCCTGGGGCGCAGGGAGCGGCGGCAGGGAGTCCGGCGGGCGGGACAGGGGCGGGCCGCGCGTGTCCTTCGTCCACGCACCCGCCGCCCATCTTCCGTCCACGCGCCCGCCCTCTGGCCACGCGCCCCCCACGTGTCGCTCGTCCTCGTCCTCGCGCCCGCCGCCCGTGCTCGTCCACGCGCCCATCATTCTTCCACGCGCCTGTCCTCTGTCCCCGCGCCCCCGCGTGTCCTTTGTCCCCGCGCTCGCCACGCGTCCTTCGTCCACGCGCCCATCGTTCCTCTACGTGCCAGTCCTCCGTCCTCGCGCGCGCCCCGGGTCCTTGGTCCAGGCACGCGCGCGGGGAGCCGCGCCTCCCGCGTCCCAGAGACCCACGCGCCCTCCGGTGGCTCAGACAGGTACTGCGTCGGGGCGCACCACTTTCCCAGGCCGGCAGTGCCCGCCCTGCGGACTCCAGCTCCTGGGCAGGCCCTGAGCCTCCCGCCCCGCCGCCAGGGCCCCAGACGAGGCTGGGCCCCAGACGACGCTGACGTGGGTCGGGCCTCCTGCCGCTTCGGAAGCGTCCCCGTTTCCGGTCTGAAGCGCTTCCAGAGCCCAGGGGCTGCCTGGGTGGCACATCCCCCGTTTTTGATCCTAGCGAGGGCTTCTCTGCCGTCCAGTCGAGAGGAACCGGAGCGGTGGGGACCCCCTCGGGCTCTTCCGCCCAGGTCGCTGATTCTCAAACGTCTCAGTGCAGGGAGAATTTCCTGGGAGGCCCTGCACGGAACACTGCACGTCTCTGGGGCCCCCCCTTCCCGACACCCCGACACCCTGACGCACCGCATCTCGCAGGAGCTGGACAGTTGGCACTTTCAGAAGCTCTCCTGGGCTGATGCCTCTGACCTTGGTCTGGCGGGTCCCAGTGGCCTTGAGCTACCTTCCTACTTTCTTCCCTTGGACACCTGAGCTTCCACCTGGCTAGCCCGGTGCTCTCCTCTCCGCCCTGGGCCGCCAGCAGAGGGCTCGTGGGGGCTGGGGTTGGCCTCGCCGCCCCGCCTCTTGTCTTCCAATTGGTCCCTGGCGGGCGGGGCGGGGCGGGGCGGGGCGGGGCTGGGCCAGTCCCCGCCCCGCGGCTGGGGTCCCATTTTTTCCCTCCTGGCTGAGCCGGCGCCAGGCAGAGGCTGTCACTGAGGCCAAGTGGTGCACACGTTGGTCCGCAGCTCAGCTGGAGCCCTTGGTGTTCGGACGCCAGACTTTAGGGCTGCTGCCACTTCCCTGGTGGGAGCAGGGCCTAGTGGTGCGTGGGTCCCGGACAGAGAGGAGACAGCCGCCCGCGATGGGGCCTCCCAAGGCCGCGCAGAATCGGGTCGAGGGGGCGGGAGCCCCACTCCCCGAAGCCACACAGGCCGCGGCCCCTCCGGGCTGTGAGTGGGAGCCCGGGGCACGGCGGTCGTGCACCTGCTTTTCAAGGTCTGGCGCCCGCCAGCCCGCCCCGGGCGCGGGCTCCTTGGTCGGCGGCGGTCGCGCCTGCTTTCGGGGTCACGAGGGCTCGGAACCTGACCCTGGCGTCTGGCCCGTGCTCTCAGGAGCCAAAGGCCTCCTGACTGTGACAGCCCGGGAGTTACTGCACCTGCCGCCAGGAGCTGCCCCCAGCCCAGCCCAGCCCAGCCCAGCTGGAGGGCGCAGCCTGGTGGCCTCCTACCTGCCCCTGTGGATCGTGCCGCTGGGCCCCAGGAAACCGTCAGGCGGCTCCTGGAGCTTTGCCAGCGGTCGGTGGCTTCGGCCCGAGATGCGCACCCTGGAACGGGTCCTAGGTCCCTTGGTGTCCGTGCAGCTCCTGGCCCTCCTGGCCCAGGAGATCCACAGCCGCGTGCAGAAGCTGCTTCTGCAGAGCTGCGAGGAAGCTGTTCCTGTCCTAGGGCAGAAGGAGTAGCAACCGGGGACCCCCTCACCCTCATTCACACTGAGACTCCACCTCAGATATGGCGTCTGCTCTAAGGTATTGACTCCTAAAACCTCAGGGCACTTGTTCTTCCGAATTCTCTGAGCTGTCTCTTCTCCGTTCATATCTTTAGACCGTTCTCCAGTGACTCCCCTTTCAGGGGACACGGCCCAGTGTTCCAGCTCATCCGTTGTCACGGGTCTAAAACATACAGCAAGTGGGTCTGCGTGCCCAGGCGTTTCCATCAAGCGTGACTTAGAGGTTTGGAGATGTGGAACCAAGGGCTCTATCCAAAAGAGCCGGTTGTTTTCATAAAGTGCGAGACATCCATGCGATGAACTATTTCATAGAAAGTTTTTAAAATGTCCATAAGATATGACAGAAAGCTAGTGGCTGGACTGTGGTGGGAGGGCTAGAATGGGCGCTGCGCACTTAAAAGGTGCTCCCTTTGTAAAAAGCTTATTTGTCCTCTGAGTCCTCTCTGCACTGAACGAGGGGCTCATGCTCACACCCCCGAGTTCAAGGGTCACACTCTATTCCTTTCCTAAAAAGGATTGCATTGATTGATTCATGAGAGACACAGAGAGAGGGGCGCCTGGGTGGCTCAGCGGTTGAGCATCTCCTTTGGCTCAGGCCGTGAACCCCGAGTCGTGGGACAGAGCCCCGCATCAGGTCCCCTGCTCAGTGGGAGCCTGCTTCTCCCTCTCCCTCTGTTGCTCCCTCTGCTTTCTGCGCTCTGTCTCTCTCTGCCAAATAAAGAAGATCTTAAAAAATATAAAACCGCAGGATGCATCAGAGTCTGAGCTTCACACCAGCGCGCTTTGGGCTAGCGGTCCTAGCCTGCTGGGAAGAAGTCAACGACGTAGGAGCTCATCCCGAGAAGCCAGCCACAGACAAACGCAGAAAGGGGCAACCGCAGTGGTTACCAGAGGCCACACTCACCTCCCTCACCTTGCTTCCTTTCTCCCAAAGCCATAAAGCTGCAGGTCCTGACCTCTTCCGTAGTTAGCAGAAGCTGATGAAAGCCACGGACTCACTTCCCAGAAATACACAGCGCGCGCGCACACACACACACACACACACACACACACATCCCATGTCAAAGGTTTACAAAATGTCCATGAACATCCAAGGGCCCTCTATGACTGTGCTGCCCCATACGATAGTGCACGTCCCGTGTGGCAGTTTCAGTTGAATTAATCTGAAAGATTCAGTTTCTCATTCCCACTGGCCACATTTCAAGTGCTCTAGAGACAGAATTTCAGGAAGTCCTATGGGACAGCTCGGCTTTGAAACTCCACAGGCCTAAGGCTAAGGACCCCACCCCTTAAGCGAAGCCCTATCCATCTGGTGGCTTGTAACCCCACTGCCACTCTACTGTTGGCCGTCTTCTGTTTCTGTATATAGGCGGGCCGCCGCACAAGTGGGGGCAGCGCTCACACCTCTGCTGAGTAACCCTGAAGGTCCAGGTGGCTCTGAGTGACCCTCGGTCACCTTGCGCCACGGGCATCATAGCTGCAGCCATGCCTCCAAAGGCTGCAAATCCACAAGGCTTCGTGCCTCTCCGCTCAAGGGGTGGGTCCTTCAGCCAGCATCAGCGTGACCGGCCTCCTGCTAGGGCATGCGGGGCTTCCTCGGGCGGGGGCGGGCGGGGGACGGCTTGGGGGGTGGCGGAAACAGACCGCAACAGGGTGGGCCACCGGCCATCTGGGCTGCGTGAAGAACGAAGGACACCGATCGTGTCACGCTCGTCCTGCTGTGTCCAGGTGCTGCTCTAAGCCTCGTATGCATAGGCCGGGTCCCCCAGCCCTCACCCAAAGCTCATGCCCGGAGTCCAGAGGAGGGGCCTGAGGCTTGTGGCTCAGGAGCACTGAATGACGCGTCCCAGGTCACACAGAATATGCCAGAGGGTTATGGCGACCGGGCTAGAGTGGATAGCTCTTGCAATGCTCACGTGTAGCAACATCCAAAGGTTCTTAGTGCAACGTCTGGGGCCAGGCTGGTGGTCCCTCTGGGTCTGGACTTGGTTAAGTGGCTGTGACTTGGATCCTGGGGCAGGGCCGTTCTGTACCTGCGTTTTAATGTGTCTCGCCCGCCTGCTCCACGTGCCCTGCTCCTTGGAATCGGGCAGTAGCGGCGGGTTCAGGGTCACGAGGTCTAGGAACCTGGCCCTGGCTTCCCGCCTTGGCTCCCACTCCCCAAAAATGCTCCTCACTGCAACAGCCCAGCAGGTACTGCACCTGCCCCCAGGAGCTGCCTGCAGCCCTGCCCAGCCCAGCGCAGCCCAGTGCTGCCCGATGGCCTCCCACCTGCCCCCGAGTCTTCTACTGCTGGGCCCCAGGAAACAGTCAGGCGGTCCCAGAGCTTTGGCAAGGGTCCGTGAATTCGGCCTGATATGAGCGCCCTGGAACGGGTCCTAGGCCCCTTGGTGTCCGAGCACTTCCTGGCCCTCCTGGCCCAGGAGATCCACAACCGGGTGTATTATCTAGTCTGGGTCCGTCCTGGAGACTGACAGCCCTTGGAATCTTACTTGCCGTTTTCGTTTTCTTGATTGTTCCAGGGAACCTGACTTGGGCAAGTGACAGTGTGGTTTCGTCCGCCACTTGGATCCCGCAGACTTTTTCCTGGGCGCACCTGTCTCCGCAGGCAGCCGGTGTTGCTCCTGAGATTGTCAGGGTGCGCTTCGCTGCCCTCTCTACCAGGATGTCCCGGTGCCCAGACAGGTGCTCGCGTTCTGCGGGGCGTTGGGAAGGCCCAGACGGATGGCTCGCATTGCTGCAAGGGAGTCAGGCTACCAGGGTCAGGCCGTGTAGCCTCTGTCCACGTGCACACCGCCCGTCCTCTCTCCACGCTCTCCCCTAGTGTCATTCGCCCACGCGCCCGCAGCCCGTGCATCGTCCATGTGCCCATCTTTCTTCCTCACCCCTGTCCTCTGTCCACGCGCTCCCCCAGGCAGGAGTCTTCCGTCCGCGCACCCGCCACCCCTCCTCCGTTCCCGGGTCCACCGCCCGTCCTCCCACCACACGCCTCCCACCCTTCTGCGTCCCCGGGCACTCCACGCGTCTTCCGTCCATGCATCTGCCTCCTCTGCCTCCTCCAGGCACCCGCCTTTCATCCATGCGGCAGTCCTAGTCCACGCGCCCGCCGCCCTTCCATGGTTCTCCTCGCCAGCAGGGAGCCCGGCCGCCCATTTGAGGAGACCAACGCGCCCTCCGGTGGCTCAGAGAGGTACGGCACCTGGGCAGTAACCTCATTGGCTGAATGTCACTTCCTCTCTATGATTGGCTAGTTGGTCCGTGCCTTTCTCTGATTGCCTGAGGGGGGCGGTGCCTTTCCCTCATTGGCTGGAGGTGCCGTGACACTCTCTGATTTGCAGGGTGGTCGATGCCTGCCCCGATTGGCTGTCTGTCTCCTGGCTGTCTCTGATTGGCTCGCTTGCCCATACCTCTCTCTAATTGGCTGGATTGGCTTTGCCTCTCTGATTGGCCGAGTGGGTGGTGCCTGTCTTTCATTGGCTCGCCAGGCTGCGCATTCCTCTGATTGGCTTGCTGCCTCATGCCCCTCTCTGACTGGCTGGCTCGCCCTTGCCTATCCCTCATTGGCTCACTGGGCCATGCTGGTCTCTTATTGGCTGTGAAGTCTTAGCCTGTCATTCATGGCTTGCCGAGGCTGCACCTCTCTCTGATTGGATGACTGGGTCCTTCCTCTTTCGGATTGGCTGGGTGGCCCTTGCCTGTCCCTCATTGGCTCTCTGACTCTTGCCTTTCTCTGACTGGCTTGCTGGGCTGTAGCACTCTCTGATTGGCTTCGTGGTCTGTTCCTTTCGTTCATTGGCTCTCATTGCCATGCCTCTGCCTCATTGGCTGGCTATCCCGTGCCTCTCGCTGATTGTTTGCCTGGGCATTGCCCTTCCCTGATTGCCTCAGTGGTCATTGTCCGTCCTCCATTGGCTGGCCGTGCCGTGCCGTTTTGTGATTGGCTGGCTACGTCGTCCCTCTCCGATTGGCTGTGTGGGCTGTGCCTGTCACTTATTGGCTGGAAGAATTGTGCCTCTCTCTCATTGGCTGGCTGGGCCATGCCTCTTCCTCATTGGCTGCCTGGTCTATGTATGCATCTCGCTGATTTGCTGGCTGGGCATCGGTGTCTCTGATTGGCCGTCTGGGTGGTGTCTGTCCCTCTTTCGCTGCTGGGTTTGTGTCTCTCCCTGGTTGGCTGGGTGGATCTTTCCTCTCCAATTTGGTGGGTGGATGGTGCCTGTCCCTCAATGGCGGGGCAGTGCCTCTCCCTGTTTGGGTGGCTGGACCATGCCTCTCTGATTGGCTGGCTGGGAGATGCCTGTCCCTCACTGATTGGCTGCCTGGCCCGTGCCCCTCTCTGTTTGCCTGGGTAGAAGATACCTGTTACCCAATGACTGGTAGTCTCCTGCCTTTCATTGGCTGGCTGGGCCCTGCCTCTTTCTCCTTGGCTGGCTGGCCTGTGACTCTCTCGAATTGGCGGGCTGGGCTGTGCCTCTCTCTGATAGGCTGGATGGGAGTGCCTGACTCTCACTTGCTGGCTGGCCTCTGCCTCTTGCGGATTGCCTGGCCGCACCGTGCCACTTTCTAATTGCTTGCGGGGCTTTGCCCCTGTCAGACAGGCTGGCTTGGCACGAGCTATTTCTGATTGGCTGCTCAGACGATTCCTGTCCTTCATTGGCTGCTGATGGTCTGGACCTCTCCCCGATTGGCTGACTTGGACGTATCTTTCTCTGAGTGGCTGGCTGGGCCGTATTTCCCTGTCGGGCTGGCTGCTCCCATGCTTCTTTCTGATTGGCTGGCTGGCCGGTGCCTATCCCTGATTGACTGGTTGGGTGGTGCTGTTCGCCACTGGATCGCTGGGCCGTGCCAATGATTTTTAGGCTGGGTTGGCCATGCCCGTCTCTCATTGGCTGGTGGGACCATGCCTCTCCCTGACTCGCTGGTTCGGCAATGGCTCTTTCTGATTCGCTGGGTGGGTGGTGCCTTTCACTCATTGGCTGGTTGGTCAGTGCCTCTCTCTGATTGGCTGGGTGGGCGGTGCTTCTCCCGAATTGGCTGGTGGGGCCTTGCCTCTATCTGAGTGGCTGGTTGGCCATACCTTTTTCTGATTGGCTACGTGGGTGGTGCCTGTCTCTCACTGGCTAGCTTGTCCACGCCTCGCTCTGGTTGTCAGGCTGCATCGTGTCTCTCCCTGATAGCCAGATGGGCCATGCCTCTCTCTGATTGGTTGGGTGGGGAGGATGCCTGTCCTTCCTTGACTGACTGATCCATGCTCCTTTCACACGGGCTGGCAGGCATGTGCCTGTCTCTGATTGGCCGAGTGGGCAGTGCTTCTCCCTGGTTGGCTTTCTGGGCAGTGCCTTTCTCTCCTTGGCTGGCTGGGATGTGGCTCTCTCTGAATGGCTGGGTGGGTGGAGCCTGTTCCTCGTTTGCTGGCTGAGTTGTGCCTCTTTCTCATTCTTTGCAGGCCTGCACCTGTTTCTGATTGGCTTCATGGGTGGTGTCTTTCCCTCATTGGCTGGCTGGGCTGTGCCACTCCTTGACTGGCTGGGTGGGCCGTGCCTCTCTGTCATTGGCTGGGTAGGCGGTGCCTGTCGCTCATTGGCTGCCTGGGCCGTACCTCTCTCTCAATGGCTGGCCGGGCTGTGCCTGGGTATCATTGGCTGGTTGTCCTGCGCCTGTGTTTCATTGGCGGGCTGGGCTGTGCCTGGTATAGGTATAGGTAACCCCATTTTTGGTTTGGTTGGTGCAGTAGTAGCTTCTAATATTTAAACAGAGAACAATCCTGGATCTTTTCCTCGCATTGATGATAATAATCTCATTGTCTTTAAAAAAATTATAGCGGTGAAAGGCCATTTGTTGTAACTGAATAGGTGCTCTGTAGAAGGCACTACATCTTGGAAATAACTCAAATGAGCTTGTAAGAACCTGGAGAAGTTCCTGTCAAAGGTGGAAGCATTTCCATCTCTTAAGAGGTGTGGATTTGTGTACTTCCAGGCAGATACTCCTTTGTCTGGAAGAAAACCAAAACCAAGGGAAGTGCCCTTTAGTCTAACAAAATACAAGATGGTCAGTTCCCAACTATCCCGCTCCATCCTGCCCCAGTACCCTCAAGACACAGAGAGAGAGGCAGAAACATAGGCAGAGGGAAAAGCAGGCTCCCTGTAAGGAGCCGGATGTGGGACTCGATCCCAGGACCCCTAGATCACCACCAGCTGAGCTGAAGGCAGATGCTCAACCTCTGAGCCACCCAGGGTTACACCAAAATAAAATCTTTTTCAAAAAAAGTTGGATGGTAGTGATGAAATAAAAAAAAATACCTTGCTCAGTGGAGTTATAAGCTGAACTAGCTGGCTTTTTTTATGGACCTCCACTTTCACATGAAACGATGACACACAAACTCTGGTCATCTAGACTTGATTGTCAGATACTTTTCTCAGAAATGACTGGTGTGAGCCTGGAACTTGAAGAGAACCACCTTTGTTCTCAACTGCCATCAACTGTTACAAATGCATCTGAGATATCAGGGAAGATCACAATCAAAAGATGCCCATTAGATTTAGGAACATGGAAGTGCTGCCAGCCTTCTTGAAAGACTTCATTGGATGGTGGGGGTGGAATACAGGTTAAGGTCATTTGAGAAGTGAGTGGGAAAGAAAACAGAGGCAGTGAGAATAGACCCACTCTCAGGAAAAGTTTAACAATGAAGGGGAAAACAGGATAATAGGGGGAGGAGCGGGGAGTAGGGTGAAGGAACATTGTTCCAAACATGTGAAAAGCTTGAGCGTGTATCAATGATGATGAGATGCAGCAAACCCAGAGGGATTGAGTGAAGATACAGAAGAGAGAGGGAATCATGGGCAAGATTCAGGAGAAGAAGTTGGGATCTGGGACTCAGCTGATGATGGGGGTGGTATGTTCGTGTGTTGGTTGAGCAAGTGTAGTAGAAGGTTTGAAAAAGGTGGAGAAAGTGTGAACTTGCCACTGCAGGGATTGGGAGAGCAAATGGAGCAGAGAAACACCGTCGTCTTGCCTGGCATGGTTAATCTGTTTACCATTTCTATGTTGCTGATTCCCAGACCTGTGCCTCTGGCCCCTGTGTTCCTTCTGACCTCCAGGCCCGCATAGCTCACGGACCAGTGGGTATCTACCCTTGCCCATCCTACAGGCGTTTCACTCTGCGCGTCCAAAATCAGACTCATAATCCTCTCTCCCAGGACAGGTCCTCTGTTAGTGTTCCTGATCCTGGTGAATGACACCATCATCTGGCTTGTTTTGTCCTTTTTCTTCATCCTCTGTATTCAATCCATCACCAAATCCTATTGATTCTGTTTTCTTCACGTACCTTAAATCCATTCACCTCAACCCAGCCCCTCCTACCGCCCTAGCTCAAGGTGGTATGACCTCGAATCTGGACCATTGCCATATCCTTCTACCTGTCTCCTCAGCTCTATACTCTATTTTCCATAATCAGACTGATCTTTCGTAATGACAAATATCATGTCACACTGCTGTCTAAAACCCATCGATAACTTTGCATGTTCCTCTGGAATAAAGAACAAAACTTGTATTTCTCCATTACTTCCATCCCTCCCTCCACCTTCTTTTCTTTAAAGATGATCTATCTATCTATCTATCTATCTATTCATGAGAGACACAGAGAAAGAGGCAGAGACATGGGGAGAAGGAGAAGCAGGCTCCCTGCAGGGAGCCCAATGCGAGACTCAATCCCAGGACCCCAGGATCACAACCTGAGCCAAAGGCAGATGCTCAACCACTGAGCAACCCATGTGTCCCAGTCCATTCACTTATATTACCGAGTAATACTTGACTGTATATACACACCACGGCTCATTTACCCCTTCAGAATTGATGGAAATTTCTCCCGTTTATAGTTTGCAACTATTACAAATACAGCTGGTATGAACGTACACACACAATTAGCTTTAATCATATTACTTTCTTGGAAATGCTTTGGTCTCCCAGATTAAGGGAGGGCCTCCTGTTCTGCTCTCTCATTTACTCATGTCTTCTGTTTTTTTAGTGTGATTGCTTGGGAGGAGTAGGTTGATTTGGAAGAATGATTTTAATAAATCACTCAGAAGGAAGAGAGTGAGACCCACAGTGAGACAAGAAGAATTAGTTTCCTTCTCTCTCCTTTTATTTTTTTTATTTTTTTATTTATTTATGATAGTCACAGAGAGAGAGAGAGAGAGAGAGAGAGAGAGAGAGGCAGAGACATAGGCAGAGGGAGAAGCAGGCTCCATGCACCGGGAGCCTGACATGGGATTCGATCCCGCGTCTCCAAGATTGCTCCCTGGGCCAAAGGCAGGCGCTAAACCGCTGCACCACCCAGGGATCCCTCTCTCTCCTTTTAAATATTTTCTTTATTTATTGGAGAGTACACAAGCAGAAATTGAGGGGCAGAGGGAGAAGTAGACTCCTCGCTGAGCAGGGAGCTTGATGTGGGACTCAATCCCAGGACCCAAGGATCGTGACCTGAGCAGGCAGACATTTAACCAACTGAGCCACCCAGGCACCCGGAATTAATTTTTGTCTTGAGTGAGATGGAGATAAGAGGAAACGGAGAACAAGATATTTAGATCTGTCTGTTATAATTTGACAAATACACAGTATTAGGATCATTTCAAATGTTTTGGGCTTTTTGTTTGAGATATGGTTAACAGACAATAAGATCAATTTTAACTAGCCTTTTAAAAAAAAAGGCAGTGTCTAGGACTGTGAAGTTTGCTTGTTATGTGGTCCTACCCTTTACACAACCTTCCTACATGCTTTATCCAAATACCCTCCAGCTATGGGCTCCTACTCATCCTCTCCCCCGTGTATTCTCTCTACCAAAACGTCCAAACCTCACCTCCTTTCACTACTCTGATGTGCTCCTCTCTGAGTTCTCTCTCATCTTCTGTGACTGGCTGCTGGATTTGATCCATGAGTTCGGAACCCAGCAACCCACTGGGTGTGAGAGAACCCCCCCCCAGGAACCTGGCTCAAGTTCCGAGCATACAGAGTCCTGTTTCCAATCCTGCTGGTCCTAAAAATATACCAACTGTTGGCAGGTGGCTAGGCTATTTTCAACCTCGGGGGCCTCGAGAATCAAGGGATTCATGCCAGGCCAGGAGGCTGAAAAGCATGCCCATATTGGTGGGCTTCGGATAAAAATAGCTGTCTTGTGGCCAGGCTTCAACTGACTCTCAATGTCTGTGCACTGGATTGCTAATTATTTCTCTTTTCGGACCCCATCAGTCCCCACTCCCTCTCTAAGCGTAAAGCCAGAACAGTAAATACAGGTACCGGGAGGGTAGGGAGGGAGGCCAGAGAAACTGTTTTTATTTTTCTACTTGCCCAACTCCGTGTGGTTCTCGGGTCACAGAGGAGTTCGGAAATACGTTAGAGCCGCTCTGAGGTGTCTCTCCAGTTTCAGGCTTCTGCATCACGCATATCTGGAAAGTGGGTCATGGTGTCTGTCTCCGATGAAGAAATTAAATACTATTATTATCATCTTCGCTCTAGAGATGAGGAACCCTGAGGAACAGAGAGGTTAACAATCTGTGCGAGTGGAAAGTTGACAACTCAGATCTGCTGGACTCCAGAGCTTAGGCTCTTAAGCGCTAGCATTTCCAAACAGGGGGTCTTCAGGTCATCTGCCAGAATTGCATTGAGTGAGTGGTCACCTTAAAACCAAGTACAGTTCACCCTTGAACAACGTAGATCCACTTATCGCAGATTTTTTTTTTCCACGATAAACACTGTGCCATGCTGGAAATGTATTTTCTCTGTCTTAGGACTTTCTTAATGACATTTTCTTCACTCTGGCTTACTTCTTTGTAAGAAGACAGTACCTAATACATAGAGCATACAAAATATGTGTTAACTGACTGTTCCTGTTTGCAGGAAACTTTCCCATCAGTAGTAGGCTATTAGTAGTTAAAGCTGGGGGTGTCAAAAGTTATATGTGGATTTTCGACTGTACAAGGAATGGGTGCCCCTAGCCCCTGTGTTGTTCAAGGGTCGACTGTACTGTCATGCAATTTCAGCCTCAGACTTTGCATCTCAATTTCAATCATAGTAATACAAAGTGTACCGTTTTCAGTGCTTTCGATCCAACAGAAAAGAACAGAGATCATAATGCATAAATGATGCATTTGCTTCAAATCATGCAGATAATACCATAGTTAATTCAGAGGCAGTGTTTTATTAAGGCACGTACCAATATTCACTTGGGGAAAGTGATTTAGTTTCAGCAAAACATCATCTACCAGGTGAACGGTAGTGATTTTGAGTTTTATTGATTTTGTGGTGTGGTTTGCATTTCATATGCAAAATCGTTCTGGTTTTACAGTTGTTTCACTATTATAAGCATAAGGAGGATGTCTCATTTTCTGTCAACGTATATTCAAGTACTATTACAATAAAAGATCAACACTGAGTTCTGAAGCAGTTTTTTTTCCAATAGGAAGCATCCACACAGGGGCACCTGGTTGGCTCAGTGGTTGAGCATCTGCCTTGAGCTCAGGGTGTGATCCCTGGATCCTGGGATCAAGTCCTGCATTGGGCTCCCCACAGGGAGCCTGCTTCTCCCTCTGCCTATGTCTCTGCCTCTCTGTGTGTGTGTCTCTCATGAATAAATAACCAAATAGACTTTTTTTTTTTAAAAGAAAGGAAGCATCTGCATATTGTTCATATTTGAGAAACTGTCATCCGGGTACTGAAGACTGGAAAGAGCTGCATGACCAGCCAGGAATTTCTTTTATTGAAATTTCTTTTTGTTGCTATTATTACCTCAGAGATATGTCCAGCATCCAAGGTGACCCTGGCCTCTCTTCAACCACTGGTGGGAGCATGCGATGCAGCTGTGGGTCCTTGGCATTCCTTGACCACTGAGTCGAATTACCCTATCTTAGCAATTTGTGTTCTCTGCCACTGCTATTACACTGTACCATTTCCTCCGTTGTTTCCTTGAATAAAAATGATGCACTGGCAAGGCTTCAGATGAGCAAAGAAGAGAAGGAGAAAGGAAGAGTTACTATTTTCCTTCACTTCTTTTTTTTTCTTTTTTTTTAAATTAATTTTTATTTATTGATGATAGTCACACACAGAGAGAGAGAGAGGGGCAGAGACACAGGCAGAGGGAGAGGCAGGCTCCATGCACCGGGAGCCCGACGTGGGATTCCATCCCGGGTCTCCAGGATCGTGCCCTGGGCCAAAGGCAGGCGCCAAACCGCTGCGCCACCCAGGGATCCCTCCTTCACTTCTTCTAACTTGCTTGCGACTTCCCCTCTCTCTACTGCTCTCTCCTTTCAAACCTGGAAGTGATTATGGAATTTGCAAAAGACAATACCAAGTGATTTTACACTCCCTACCCTGCTCCAAAACAGAGAAATGGAACCAAATCAAAGTTCCTTAAGGATGAGCTGGAAGGCAGACACGTGGAAAAATGCTTAAGATATAAAGTTAAAATCTTTATAAAGAAGCAGGGAAAAAAAATCAGGGAGAACCTGGGTGGCTCAGTTGTTTAAGCATCTGCCTTCAGCTCAGGTGGTGATCTCAGGGACCTGGGATCAAGTTCCACATCTGGCTTTCTGCTCAGTGGGAATCTGCTTCTCCCTCTCCCTCTGCTCCTTCTCCTGGTTGTGCTCTATCTCTCTCTCAAATAAATACATGAAATCTTTAAAAATAAGTAAATAAAATCTTTTCAAAAATGATATAATGTTAAGCGCCCCCAACCCCCAGGAAAGGTGAGGAGGTGCAAAGGCACATGGACACAGGGCTTGCAACCAGAGGTGGGACTCTGTGGTCCTCACTGCTCCATATTTGGTTCCTAGAGCACTGAGTGCCTAGGACCTGACACGGCCTAAGAAATACCTATGGAATGACTAAATCAACTGTGGAAATATCTGGAAGCCGCCGAACAGGGACAAAAGGAGGCACCTGGGGATGACAAATGTTGGGAACGTGTTAGAGCAGAGGGTCACTCTCTGTGTCTCTGTCACTCACTGCGCCTTCCTTCTTCCTTTCTTTCCTTCCTTCCCTTCTCTTGCTCTCTCTCTCTTTCTCTCTCTCTCTCTCTCTCTGAAAGATTTTAATGTTACGTTTATAATTAAAACACGGGAAAATAAATGTGTCCTGTTGGTCTTGCAGATAAATGAACAGTAAATATTGCAGGAAGGTGCTCCAAAGGAGCCAAGGATGTATTATTAAAGTGTAATCCGGCACTAAGCAGGCTTTCCTGGGAATGTTCCTTGGTCCTTTTAGGTGCTCTAAGGAGAAAATATGCAGAACATTTCGAAGCCTTCATGCTTGTCAGTGAAACATCAAAGAAAGGGGCTCTTTGGCTATGGGTGAGATGGCATGTGTGCTTCAACACGTCAACCTAATAGACCTGCTGCAGAGAGCTGGACGAGTGACTTCATCACGACCTGGTCTTGAAATACTTTACTTTATGGTGTCGAGGCGGTAGACCTTCCTCCGGGCTTTTGTACTTAGGCTCTGGAAGTTTGAGATGCACCCTGAAAGACTTCAACCCTCCTACTGTACTGATAAGAAAACTCGGCCCAGTTTGGGGATAAGATTTGCCCAAAAGATCCCATTTGTATTTCTACCCCTCGGCATCTTCATCCAAGTATCCCCTACATCTGTGGAGCACTCTTGGACATGCCCTCTGGTGTCTCTGGATCTCCTTGAGTAAACTGGAGATAATTATGGGCACTACCACATTCCAGAGTATTGTGATAATTCGGGGCAACTCCTGATCTTGGGTTTGTGAATTCAACCCCCGCATTGCATGTAGAGCTTTAAAAAAAAAACAACAATAGGGCTCCTGGATGGCTCAGTCAGGTAAGTGTCTGCCTTTGGTTCAGGTCATAATTTCAAGGCCTCGGGATCGAGCCCCACATCAGGCTCCCTGCTCAACGGGGAGTCTGCTTCTCCCTCTGCCCTTCCCCTCTGCTCCAGGTCTCTCTCTCAACTCTCTCTCAAATAAAGAAATAAACTCTTAAAAAATAAACAATAAAGAAATATAGAGCATTGTAAGAATTAAATGAGATAACTTAGCCTTCAGTAAGTGTTAGCTATTCCCGGTATCTTTACTGTGATAGTTAATGTCTTGGAGGGTCTTTTCCACAATCTGGGAAAGCAGACAGCATGGGCAGGCTGTCACCTAGCCTGTGAGCACAGTGACAGGCAGAGAGGGTAAGTGGCTCATCTGGCTTATAAGTCTCACACTCACATCCAAATCTCTGATATTCTGCTATACGGTACATGAGGCGACCCCTTCCAGAACGTCTCCAATGCTAAAATTCCATGCTGTCTATAGAAAGGACTCTCAAGGTCGGCCTTTTACAACTTCCTGTCTTTTTCGTCTCAGAGAACAAGAAAGTAGCAAAGTCTAGGGCTCAGAGGTCGATGACACGGAAGGGAGCCAGCGTCCTAGTATTAATAAACCAGTGGTGTCTCTTCTACGGTATTTGATTTGTGCAAATTTCACCATGTGTGCCTGTGAGATTTATGGGAATTCTTTTTTTTAATTTATGGGAATTCTGTAGGACTTTTCAGGAATAGAATTTTTAAATTTTATTTATTTATTTATTTACTTATTTACTCATTTATTTATGAGAGACACAGAAAGAGAGAGGTGGAGACATAAGCAGAGGGAGAAGCAGGCTCCGTGCAGGGGGCCTGATGTGGGACTCCATCCCATACCCTGAGATAATGCCCTGAGCCGAAGGCAGAGAGAGGCTCCACTGCTGAGGCACCCAGGCGTCCCTGAGGAATAGTTTTAGTGTGGTTTTGACTTGACATGCTGGCTTTGCAACTTAACGTTCCCATTACATGTAACGCTGCTACTGCTTCTCATAGCTCCTCCCATTTACTGGACAATAACACCCTGCCAAAATGCATTATCTTGTCTAATTACTAGAACAATTCTAGGAGGTAGGTACATTATCCTCACTTTAAGTGGGAATCGATAATAATAGTAATAATAATATAACTACAAAGGCTTGAGATAGAGCGTGAGTGCAAGGGGGTAGGGGAGGAGCAGAGGGAGAGGGAAGGGAGAGAAAGAATCTCAAGCAGACTCCCTGCTGAACATGGACCATCCCACCTACCATGTAGGGCTCAGTCTCATGACCCTGAGATCATGACCTGAGCCGAAATCAAGAGTTGGACACCTGAGTGACTGCACCACTCAGGCACTATGTTATTTGTTGTACTTCCTAATCATATCTTTATTTATCTGACAACTTTCTTATTTTCTTTTTTTTTTCAGAACTTTCTCATTTCTTGATTTCTCTTTTTGGTTTTATGTATGTGATATATTCTCTAATCTTTCTGGGGGTGATAAATAAGGGATCATTTTTTTTAAGTTTTTATTTATTTATTCATGAGAGACACGCAGAGAGACTAGGCAGAGACAGTGGCAGAGGGAGAAGCAGGCTCCAAGCAAGGAGCCTGATGCAGGACTCGATCCAGAGACCACGGGATCACGACTGGAGCCGAAGGCAGGTGCTCAATCGCTGAGCCACCCAGGCACCCCAGGGATCTTTTTTAAAGATCATTTTTGATCCTTTAAGGCGTTTGCTCTGCTTCCTTCAAGATACTACTTTTTTCATCTTAGACTTCTCTTGTTGCAGTTTCCTTCAAATACTTGGTGTTCCTTTGTTGGCCATTTATATTTATGACTGGGGGATTTTGATGAATAGGAGATACAGCTTGGCCTTTGAATAGAACTATTTACCCCAAGATCATCTTTCTTGACTATCTGACTGCATCTCTGTATAAGTAGGTGGGGGCCCCGGGAAGCAAGCTTCCCTTTGGGTAATGGACAGAGAAACCAACTCGGGTCATCCTCCCAACACCCCCATTATCGATGGAAGATGAAGTTTATTCTTTGTTTTAAAGATTTTATTTGTTTCTTCATAAATTAAGACACAGAGTTAGAGAGGCAGAGACACAGGCAGAGGGAGAAGCAGGCTCCATGCAGGGAGCCTGATGTGCAACTCGATCCTGGGACTCCACGTTCATGCCCTGAGCCCAAGGTAGATGCTTAACCATTGAGCCACCCAGGGGTCCCAAGGTAAACTTTATTCTTGGTGCAATTCCTCCCTGGGTGCAGCTTTCTTTTCGTCTTTAATTCTGGGGCTACTGTGGAGGTCAGAAGTGAACCCCAGGCTCTGTGCTGCCTCTCTCCCTTGTCCCCGTACTCATTCTGGGGGCCCACCCAAGGTAAATTTTCTGCTCTGTTAAGTCAGCAGCCACTGGGGTGGTAGCTGGTTACAAATGCTACTTCTTACACCTTCTGTCCCAGCTGTTCCACTCCAACTTCCATCCCTCCACCCACTCTGCTTTCTGTACCTGTCAATTCCAAGACCTATGAGCTAGTCCCTATTAGCTTTTTGTCACATCACTCCGGTGCCTCCAGAATCTAGAATGCTATCTGGTATTGAGCAGGTGCTCGTGAACTGCTTATTTCATGAGCAGATGACGAGTGGACAGGGACCAAATTATAGAGAGCAGAGCTTCAGTGCCAAGTTTTTGAGTAGATATGCCATTTATAGTATTATTTTAGAGAGGGGTAGAGGGGGGATAGAGAGAGGGGGAATCCCAAGCAGACTCCCCACTGAGCATGGAGCTGGATGTTGGGCTTGATCTCACAACCCTGAGATCGTGACCTGAGCCAAAACCAAAAGTCAGACGCTTAGCCCAGGTGCCCCTAGATGTGGCATCTGAGAAAAAGAAGCTGACGTCAGGTTGGTTGGTTGGTTTGGGTTCTATAATCATGGCCCCAAAAGCAACAACCACTTTCCAGGCAATCCCAAAAAGAAGAAATTCTGAGAAGATAATGCTGGCTAAGTAGGGATCTGGAAGCCAGAGAGTTGGGAGGGTTCCGCCTTGATCCAGGGAGCCAGTTTCCCTCTGGAAATTGGTGAGCAGCATGAAGACAGAGGTTCTCGCAGAGATCTCTGACAATAATATTGTTGTAGGTAGAATAACGTACCCCCAAAGATGTACATTTCTTAACGCCCAGCACAGGTGGATACATTACGTCACTTGGCGAGGAGGCATTAAGACTGTAGACAGAATTAAGGTTGCTAATCAGCTGACTTTGAGATGGGGAGATAATCCTGGATAATCCGGGTTGGCCCAAAGTACTCACCAGAGTCCTTATAAGTGACAGAGGGAGTCAGAAAGGTCTGCAATGGAGTGATTTGATGTGAGAAAAACTCAACCCATCTTGCTACCTTTGAAGATAGAGGAAGAGGGTTGCAATCTGAGGAATGTGGGGGCTCCAGAAGCTGGAAACGGCAAGGAAGCAGATTCTACCTTGGAGCCTGCACAAGGGAATGAAGCCCTCTACCTAAATTGAATCAGTAAAGGAAGATCAGTAACATCAAGGGCTTTCCTATCTCTGACTTCAAGTTTCTCATCAGTCGAATGGTGGATGCTTCGTAGGCCAGTGATGTTCTTAGTCCTCCTTAGTCACTGTGATGGTTAATTTCATGTGTCAACTTGACTGAGCGCCTGGGTGCTCAGATGTTTTGTCAGGTATCATTCAGGGTGTTGCTGTGAGGATGTTTTCGGATGAGATTAACATTTAAATTGGTCAACTAGGTGCTTGCTTCCCCAGCACATACATTAAATTGGTAGACTGAGATTGCCCTCTCTAGTGTGGGTGGGCCTCGCCCAATCAGTTGACGGCCTGGATAAAACAGATATTCTGGCCCACCCCACTTAAGAGAGAATTCTTCCTACCTAATGGTTTTTTATTTATTTTTATTTTTTATTGGAGTTCAATTTGCCAACATATAGCATAACACCCAGGGCACATCCCATCAAGTGCCCCCTCAGTGCCCGTCACCCAGTCACCCCCACCGCCCACCCACCTCCCTTTCTACCACCCCTTGTTCCTTTCCCAGTTAGGAGTCTCTCATGTTCTGTCTCTCTTTCTGATATTTCCCACTCATTTTGTCTCCTTTCCCCTTTATTCCCTTTCACTATTTTTTATATTCCCCAAATGAAAGAAACCATATCATGTTTGTCCTTCTCCGATTGACTTATTTCACTCAGCATAATACCCTCCAGTTCCATCCACGTTGAAGCAAATGGTGAGTATTTGTCATTTCTAATGGCTGAGTAATATTCCATTGTATACATAGACCACATATTCTTTCCCCATTTATCTTTCAATGGACACCGAGGCTCCTTCCACAGTTTGGCTATTGTGGACATTGCGGCCATAAACATCGGGGTGCAGGTGTCCCAGCGTTTCACTGCATCTGTATCTTGAGCTGGGACATTGTCTTTTCTTCTACCTTCAGACTCAGATTGAAAGAGCTGCTCTTCCTGTGCCTCATGCCTGCCGGCCTTTGGATGAGAACTCTATCCTTGGCTCTCTTGCTTCTCAGGCCTTTGTACATGCACTAGAAGTAAACCGTCAGCACTTCTCGGTCTCCACCTTGCCGACTCGCAGATCTTAGGACTTATACACCTCCGTGATCATATAAGCCACTTCCTTATGATAAATCTCTCTCTCTCTTTCTCTGATATTGTGATTTATAATAAGAAAAAATACTTGGTCTTTGTCTCCAGTCCCTGACTCAGGGCTCTTGAAGTTCCTGAGCACTAGTAGTATCTTTGCTTCTAATGTGGTGACTCTGGTTGGCCTCCTGGATGGGGGCTGATCTCCAGAAAGACCAAGCCAAGCTTAGACGTTTGGAATTTTCAGCTCCACCCACATCAAGAGAAGGGAGAAAAGCTGGAAAATGGACTTACTGATGGATCATGCCTATGTGATGAAGCCGCCCTAAAACCCAAACACCAGCAGGTTTGGGAAGCTTCCGGGTTCGTGAGCACATCCGCATACTGAGAGGGTGACACACCCCTACTCCACAGGGACAGAAGCCCCTGTGTGCAGGAGTCTCCCAGACCTGGCCCTTTGCTCTATGAGCCACTCTAACACATTAGTCAAACCCAAGGAGAGGGGTCTTTGGAATACCCAAATTATAAGCCATTGGTCAGAAGCACAGGTGATTTACTGGACTTGCTATTAGTATCTGAAATGGGACTGGAGCAGTCCTATAGGAATAAGCCCTAAACACATGAGATATAAGGCCATCTCTGGGTTGATGCTGTCAGAATTGAGTTAAATTGTATGATACCCAGCTGGTTCCAGACAGAGTTACTTGCTAGGGGAAAACCGCACTGTATCTGGTTTTAGAAAGTGTTGTGGGTGTTCTGGGTGAGAGTAAGCAAAGACACGCAACAGTAGGTTTCTCCAATTCTCTCCCTCCCTACCTCCCTCCTTTCCTCCCTCCCTTTTCCTAGAAACTTGGATTAATTCAGCCATCAAAGCCTGATATAAATGACAGATAATAGTGAAAATCCTTCAGCTGTAGCAGCTTGAGTGAGACTGGAGCCCCATCCACTCATAGCCCTCTCTCCTACTAGGCTCCAAAGCCTCGATTAAAATTATTTGTGTAAGGTCATCACTTAGCTCTTAAACTTGAGGAATTTGTTTCATTTTTCTCTTAAAGAAGGGTATGTACTGAAAAGTAAAAATATCTCAGGGTATCCTCTTGCTTCATTTTTCATTTATATTAGTATCATTTTGCTGCTGTAACAATTTATCCAAACTTGGTGGCTTCAAACAACCACTGATTATCTTACAGTTTTGTAGCTTTGAAGTCCACGATCACTCTGACCTGATTAAAAATCAAGGTGTCAACAGGAATATCTTCCTTCTGCAGGGTCTAGGGAGAATCTCCCCAGCCAACTTTCCTGCTTGTGAAATCCACTTGGATTCTTTTGTTCATGGCCTATTTCTCCATCTGAAAAGCTACCAACATAGCAGCTTCAAATCTCTCCCTTACTCTGGACCCTGCTTTCCCTACCACACTATTCCCTAATGCTGGCCACTGAAAACGGAATTTTCCATAAACACTTTATGCATATACAAATGCTAACTCATGCACAGTCCTCACAACTGTACAGGGGCAAAAGACAGCACATAGTAGACTGGCAGGGGGGTTACATGCCACCAGATGGATAGGGCTTCACTTAAGGGGTGGGGTCATTAACCTTATGCCTGTGGAATTTCAAAGCCGAGCTCTCCTAAAGCACTTGCTGCAATAATGTCTCTAGAGCACTTGAAATGTGGTTAGTGTGAATGAGAAACTAAATCTTTCGAATTAATTAAACTAAAACTGGCACATGGGACATGCACTATCGTATGGGGCAGCACAGTCGTAGGGGGTTCTTGGATGTTCTTCAACATTCTGTAAAATTTTGTCGTGGGATGTGTGTGCGTGTGGCGTGTCTGTGTCTGTGTGTGCCTGTGTGTGTGTGTGTGTGTGTGTGTGCGTGCGTGCGTATGGGGTGTATTTCTGCGAAGTGAGTCCATGGCTTTCATCAACTTCTGCTAACTAGGGAAGAGGTCAGGACCTGCAGCTTTGTGGCTTTGGGAGAAAGGAAGCAAGGTGAGGGAGGTGAGTGTGGCCTCTGGTAACCACTGCAGTTGCCCCTTTCTGCGTTTGCCTGTGGCTGGCGTCGCGGGATGAGCTCCTACGTCGTTGACTTCTTCCCAGCAGGCTAGGACCGCTAGCCCAAAGCGCACTGGTGTGAAGCTCAGACTCTGATGCATCCTGCGGTTTTATATTTTTTAAGATCTTCTTTATTTGGCAGAGAGAGACAGAGCGCAGAAGCAGAGGGAGCAACAGAGGGAGAGGGAGAAGCAGGCTCCCACTGAGCAGGGGACCTGATGCGGGGCTCTGTCCCACGACTCGGGGTTCACGGCCTGAGCCAAAGGAGATGCTCAACCGCTGAGCCACCCAGGCGCCCCTCTCTCTGTGTCTCTCATGAATCAATCAATGCAATCCTTTTTAGGAAAGGAATAGAGTGTGACCCTTGAACTCGGGGGTGTGAGCATGAGCCCCTCGTTCAGTGCAGAGAGGACTCAGGCAAATAAGCTTTTTACAAAGGGAGCACCTTTTAAGTGCGCAGCGCCCATTCTAGCCCTCCCACCACAGTCCAGCCACTAGCTTTCTGTCATATCTTATGGACATTTTAAAAACTTTCTATGAAATAGTTCATCGCATGGATGTCTCGCACTTTATGAAAACAACCGGCTCTTTTGGATAGAGCCCTTGGTTCCACATCTCCAAACCTCTAAGTCACGCTTGATGGAAACACCTGGGCACACAGACCCTCCTTGCTGTATGTTTTAGACCCGTGACAACGGATGAGCTGGAACACTGGGCCGGGTCCCCTGAAAGGGGAGTCACTGGAGAACGGTCTAAAGATATGAACGGAGAAGAGACAGCTCAGAGAATTCGGAAGAACAAGTGCCCTGAGGTTTTAGGAGTCAATACCTTAGAGCAGGCGCCATATCTGAGGTGGAGTCTCAGTGTGAATGAGGGCGAGGGGGTCCCCGGTTGCTACTCCTTCTGCCCTAGGACAGGAACAGCTTCCTCGCAGCTCTGCAGAAGCAGCTTCTGCACGCGGCTGTGGATCTCCTGGGCCAGGAGGGCCAGGAGCTGCACGGACACCAAGGGACCTAGGACCCGTTCCAGGGTGCGCATCTCGGGCCGAAGCCACCGACCGCTGGCAAAGCTCCAGGAGCCGCCTGACGGTTTCCTGGGGCCCAGCGGCACGATCCACAGGGGCAGGTAGGAGGCCACCAGGCTGCGCCCTCCAGCTGGTCTCAGCTCGGCTGGGCTGGGCTGGGGGCAGCTCCTGGCGGCAGGTGCAGGAACTCCCGGGCTGTCACAGTCAGGAGGCCTTTGGCTCCTGGGAGCACGGGCCAGACGCCAGGGTCAGGTTCCGAGCCCTCGTGACCCCGAAAGCAGGCGCGACCGCCGCCGACCAAGGAGCCCGTGCCCGGGGCGGGCTGGCGGGCGCCACACCTTAAAAAGCAGGTGCACGACCGCCGTGCCCCGGGCTCCCAGTCACAGCCCGGAGGGGCCGCGGCCTGTGTGGCTTCGGGGAGTGGGGCTCCCGCCCCCTCGACCCGATTCTGCGCGGCCTTGGGAGGCCCCATCGCGGGCGGCTGTCTCCTCTCTGTCCGGGACCCACGCACCACTAGGCCCTGCTCCCACCAGGGAAGTGGCAGCAGCCCTAAAGTCTGGCGTCCGAACACCAAGGGCTCCAGCTGAGCTGCGGACCAACGTGTGCACCACTTGGCCTCAGTGACAGCCTCTGCCTGGCGCCAGCTCAGCCAGGAGGGAAAAAATGGGACCCCAGCCGCGGGGCGGGGACTGGCCCAGCCCCGCCCCGCCCCGCCCCGCCCCGCCCGCCAGGGACCAATTGGAAGACAAGAGGCGGGGCGGCGAGGCCAACCCCAGCCCCCACGAGCCCTCTGCTGGCGGCCCAGGGCGGAGAGGAGAGCACCGGGCTAGCCAGGTGGAAGCTCAGGTGTCCAAGGGAAGAAAGTAGGAAGGTAGCTCAAGGCCACTGGGACCCGCCAGACCAAGGTCAGAGGCATCAGCCCAGGAGAGCTTCTGAAAGTGCCAACTGTCCAGCTCCTGCGAGATGCGGTGCGTCAGGGTGTCGGGGTGTCGGGAAGGGGGGCCCCAGAGACGTGCAGTGTTCCGTGCAGGGCCTCCCAGGAAATTCTCCCTGCACTGAGACGTTTGAGAATCAGCGACCTGGGCGGAAGAGCCCGAGGGGGTCCCCACCGCTCCGGTTCCTCTCGACTGGACGGCAGAGAAGCCCTCGCTAGGATCAAAAACGGGGGATGTGCCACCCAGGCAGCCCCTGGGCTCTGGAAGCGCTTCAGACCGGAAACGGGGACGCTTCCGAAGCGGCAGGAGGCCCGACCCACGTCAGCGTCGTCTGGGGCCCAGCCTCGTCTGGGGCCCTGGCGGCGGGGCGGGAGGCTCAGGGCCTGCCCAGGAGCTGGAGTCCGCAGGGCGGGCACTGCCGGCCTGGGAAAGTGGTGCGCCCCGACG
This sequence comes from Canis lupus familiaris, assembly GCF_011100685.1. Lineage (NCBI taxonomy): Eukaryota > Metazoa > Chordata > Mammalia > Carnivora > Canidae > Canis > Canis lupus. The sequence continues at coordinate 106,899,672 of NC_049260.1, forward strand.
CAGTACCTGTCTGAGCCACCGGAGGGCGCGTGGGTCTCTGGGACGCGGGAGGCGCGGCTCCCCGCGCGCGTGCCTGGACCAAGGACCCGGGGCGCGCGCGAGGACGGAGGACTGGCACGTAGAGGAACGATGGGCGCGTGGACGAAGGACGCGTGGCGAGCGCGGGGACAAAGGACACGCGGGGGCGCGGGGACAGAGGACAGGCGCGTGGAAGAATGATGGGCGCGTGGACGAGCACGGGCGGCGGGCGCGAGGACGAGGACGAGCGACACGTGGGGGGCGCGTGGCCAGAGGGCGGGCGCGTGGACGGAAGATGGGCGGCGGGTGCGTGGACGAAGGACACGCGCGGCCCGCCCCTGTCCCGCCCGCCGGACTCCCTGCCGCCGCTCCCTGCGCCCCAGGCCGGGCCTTGCCCAGGTTGTCTGGGGCGAGGAGCGCCCGGCGGGGCCCTGGGTCATCCTGGTGGGGAGCGCGCCCGCACCCGCACCCGCACCCGCACCCGCACCCGCACCCGCCCCGGCGCCCCGGCAGCTGCCTGGTAACCGGATTTTGGACGTTCCCGAGACGCGTGGCCCTCGCTTTTCCCCGAGTGCGTGCCCGCTTTGCACGCAGCCTTCTTATCCCGGGGCCGAGTGAGCGCGGGCTCGCTCAGGCGGCTTTGGGGAGAAGCCGCGGTGCATGCAGTGAGGCTGCCCTGCGGGAGAGCGCATGGAGGGACGGCCGGACCATCTGGGCCCTCCCTGGTGGTCGTGCTGGAGGGTTGGGGCCCGTGTGGGGAGGGCTGCCAGCTCTGAGGCCCAGCACGGTCAGGGCACGTATGTCCACAGCCCAAGCGGCCCGCTTCCTGGATGCCTCGGAGCCGCGAGGAAGGCTCGGGGCTGAGGGCGGGCGACCGCGCACGCTCTCAAGGAATGGGTGCTCGCGAGCAATCCCCCTGCAGGAGCGCTTCCTCTGGGCCAGGCCGGCCTGCTGCCCGTGGCTTCCGTGCAGCTGCATGCGCCGCCGCGGGAAACCTGGGGAAACTGAAGGTTCAAGGAGAGACCCTGGGCGTCCTTGCAGATACCTTCCCCGAGGTGGGGGGAGGGGGGGCAGAGGCGCGGCGGCGGGCGGGGCCTGAGCGGCTCAGTTGCTTGAGCTTGGGATCCTGGGGGTCAGCTCAGGCCCTCAACTCAGGGTCCTGAGGTCAGGATCTCCCGCGCTTGTCAGTCTCTCCCTCCCTCTCCCTCTGCCACCCGCCCTCCCTCAAGGGAAGAAATCATTCCTTGTGCAAAAGAAACTTGCCCAGGGATGGGGTGGGAACAGCGCTGTCTTCCAAGACTGGGCAGGAAGAGTCCTGAGTCGTTTTCTGTTTCATGGCCTCCAGGGACGAGGCCGGGGACCCCAGGGCTGTGAGCAAAGAGAGGGAGAGCATGTGGGGGGCGCGGGTGGGGGCCGGTACAGTTCTGGAGACCTGTGCTGACGTGCGCGTGACCACCCCTGTGTCCACCAGCCTGGCCCCAGACGTTGCACTAAGAACCTTTGGATGTTGCTACACGTGAGCATTGCAAGGGCTATCCACTCTAGCCCGGTCGCCATAACCCTCTGGCATATTCTGTGTGACCTGGGACGCGTCATTCAGTGCTCCTGAGCCACAAGCCTCAGGCCCCTCCTCTGGACTCCGGGCATGAGCTTTGGGTGAGGGCTGGGGGACCCGGCCTATGCATACGCTGCCCCCACTTGTGCGTCGGCCCGCCTATATACAGAAACAGAAGACGGCCAACAGTAGAGTGGCAGTGGGGTTACAAGCCACCAGATGGATAGGGCTTCGCTTAAGGGGTGGGGTCCTTAGCCTTAGGCCTGTGGAGTTTCAGAGCCGAGCTGTCCCATAGGACTTCCTGAAATTCTGTCTCTAGAGCACTTGAAATGTGGCCAGTGGGAATGAGAAAGTGAATCTTTCAGATTAATTCAACTGAAACTGCCACACGGGACGTGCACTATCGTATGGGGCAGCACAGTCATAGAGGGCCCTTGGATGTTCATGGACATTTTGTAAACCTTTGACATGGGATGTGTGTGTGTGTGTGTGTGCGCGCGCGCGCTGTGTATTTCTGGGAAGTGAGTCCGTGGCTTTCATCAGCTTCTGCTAACTACGGAAGAGGTCAGGACCTGCAGCTTTATGGCTTTGGGAGAAAGGAAGCAAGGTGAGGGAGGTGAGTGTGGCCTCTGGTAACCACTGCGGTTGCCCCTTTCTGCGTTTGTCTGTGGCTGGCTTCTCGGGATGAGCTCCTACGTCGTTGACTTCTTCCCAGCAGGCTAGGACCGCTAGCCCAAAGCGCGCTGGTGTGAAGCTCAGACTCTGATGCATCCTGCGGTTTTATATTTTTTAAGATCTTCTTTATTTGGCAGAGAGAGACAGAGCGCCGAAGCAGAGGGAGCAACAGAGGGAGAGTGAGAAGCAGGCTCCCACTGAGCAGGGGACCTGATGCGGGGCTCTGTCCCACGACTCGGGGTTCACGGCCTGAGCCAAAGGAGATGCTCAACCGCTGAGCCACCCAGGCGCCCCTCTCTCTGTCTCTCATAAATCAATCAATGCAATCGTTTTTAAGAAAGGAATAGAGTGTGACCCTTGAACTCAGGGGTGTGAGCATGAGCCCCTCGTTCAGTGCAGAGAGGACTCAGAGGCGAATAAGCTTTTTACAAAGGGAGAATCTTTTAAGTGCGCAGCGCCCATTCTAGCCCTCCCACCACAGTCTAGCCGCTAGCTTTTTGTCATATCTTATGGGCATTTTAACAATTTTCTGTGAAATATTTCGTCGCATGGACGTCTCGTACTTTATGAAGACAACCTGCTCTTTTGGATAGAGCCCTTGGTTCCACATCTCCAAACCTCTAAGTCACGCTTGATGGAAACGCCTGGGCACGCAGACCCTCCTTGCTGTATGTTTTAGACCCGTGACAACGGATGAGCCGGAACACGGGGCCGGGTCCCCTGAAATGGGAGTCACTGGAGAACGGGCTAAAGATACGAGCGGAGAAGAGACAGCTCAGAGAATCCAATCCAGAAGAAGAAGTGCCCTGAGGTTTTAGGAGTCAATACCTCGGAGCAGGCGCCGTATCTGAGATGGAGTCTGAGTGTGTGTATGGGGGCCAGGGGGTCCCCAGTCGCTATTCCTTCTGCCCTAGGACATCCACCAAGGTGCAGCTCCCCTTCCTCCAGCTCTGTCAGATGAGGCTTGAGTCCAAGGCTACTAGGCCCCTTGGCGGAGGGTGACCTGATCCCAGACAAGGCCACATGACATCCAGGTCCTGCTGCGAGCACCGTCTGAAGAGAAGGTGCACGTAGCAGCAAGGGCCCCAAGGAGAGGAGCAGGCAGCAAGGAGGAGGGGCACCGGCGGGCGGGGGGTGTGTTTGTGATGGGGGGACACAGCAGCACCTTGCACACCACCCGGTTCCATCATCTTGTCCCGCGAGGCCCCCCTGAGGGGGCAAGAGAGAAGTCAGGGGACAGATAATGATGGAGATGAGAGAAATGCCCAGGACAACAGCGTCCCTACTGGGTAGCATCCCGCAGATTAGTAGCACGTGGTGTGCCTTCCCCAACCCCTGGGCCCTGCCCCGTAGGACTCAAGTCTCCTAAGAGAAGGCAACTGTCGGGGGGAGGAGGGGTAACCATACCTGAAATGATGGGGACACAGTAAAGGAATAACAGGTCCCTTCCCCGCTGGGCTGCGGTGCTCCAAGCCTCCTATGGTCCAGTCGGCCCTCCGCCAAGCTCCAAGAGGACTCCACTCCCCACCAACGTCCGAGGTTCCCCTCCTGACACGGAGACACCTTGTCACTGGGTCACATGCAAAGGACACGTCACCACAAGGGGCATCCCGCCTGGGAAGCACTCTCGTTTTCCACCTAGCCTGAGATCCCCCCCTCCGACAAGGACACGCCCAAACCATGGGACTCCAGCAAGGGGGATCGCGGCACAACAAAGCGCCTGGCCCAGCAACCCTGTCCTTCCCAGCTGGGCCAGAAAATGCCCTCCTCCACCCCACCCCGAGACGCCCTGCTGCCCGCAGGCACCGACGCGACGCGGCGAATCAGGCTCCAAGCGTTTGGCCCAGAATGGTCCCCTTCTTCCACTGGTAGAGGGCATCCTGCCTCCCAAAGTTCCCAACACTGGAAACGGTTGCTTGCCCCGAAGGCACTGGAATCCTTTGCCCCACCGAGAATCCTAAGGTAGCCTGGCCTGGGGAGATCTCTTCCATTTCCTCCAGCAAGATCCGCAGGGACAAGTGGAAGTCCCAGCAGCAGCATAAACCCAGGCGACCAAAGGAGCACCGCCAAGGCCCCAGCGCCCCCCGCCCCCCAAAGGCTGGCTCAGGCAACCCTTGGTCTCCGGGTCCCGGCTGCCAGCCGCACGCGCGTAGCTTGAACAGATGTCTGTAAAACAGATAATTGAGAAACAGCGCCACGCGGACTTGGAAAATCATCTTGTCCTTGCAACCACAGCCCACAACACTAGGCCAGCACCTGCAGGCCAAACCTCCACAGGACGACTGCTTGCTCAAATACCAAGTGGAAAGAGAGCCCGGTGTGTCCTCCCGTACTATCCGAAATGGCTAGGACACGATGGAAATTCATCCTTCGTACGAAGAACCAGGAAATCCTCCACTTGGACGACAACAGTCAAGTGATACTAACTCCAGAATTAAGGAGATGTCAGAATGAACTCATAAAGCATCGATCCTAAAAATAACACTTACGAGTACACGGCGCCAGGGGGCGCCTGGGTGGCTCGGTCGCTGAAGCGCCTGCCTTCAGCTCAGGTCATGATCCCAGCGTCCTGGGTTCGAGCCCCGCATCGGGCTCCCTGCTTCTCCCTCTCCCTCTGTTTGCAGCTCATCCTCCCTGTGTTCTCACTCTCAGGCTTTCTGTCTCTCCCTCTCTCTCTCCCTCTCTCTCTCTCTCTCAAACCAATGTAACTCTTGTTTTAAAAATTACAAGTACATGTTCATACCAGGCTCTTTGTAGTAGCCAACAGCTCGAAACAACCCAGCGGCCCTTCACTGGATGACTGTTGCAACACCCCTGCGGTATACCTATACAGCCATACAAAGAAACAAATGTGGTTGGTTACACAGAATGACTTGGAGAAATCTCCAGGGAATTGTGCTGGGTGGGGGTGAAGAAGCCCATCTCCAAAGGCTACAGACCATAGGATTGCATGTAGAAAACATTCTTGAAATGACAAAATGATGTGAGGGGAGAACAGAGTGGAGCACCTGGGTACTCATTGGGTTGAGCGCCTGACTCTTGATCTCAGGGTTGTGGGTTCAGATCCTGCACTGGATTCTGTATCGGGCACAGAGGCTACGTTAACAAAAAAAAAAAAAAAAAAAAAAAAAAAAGGAGATCGGAAACATTTGTGGTTGCCAGAGGCCAGGGAAGATCGGGGACTGTGTCCAAGGGGTGGACGGGCAGGGCAGGGTGCGGGTGAGTAGAGCCAGGCCTTTCTCATGCCACTATCCTTGATTGGAAGTATACTTTTTTGCAATTCCTATTGGCCAAACCTTGTAAGATTAAAAAAGACCTCTCTTTGTGTCTCATGATTAAATTAGTAATATATTTTTAAAAATAAAATAGGTTATGCCTGTTTTGCTCAGCATATGAGCTACTGCCTTTCACTTAGATAGTTATCTTGGAGTCCCGGGATTTAGTACCACTTTGGGCTTTTTGCATGAACCATTCTTCTCCCTCTGCCTATGTCTCTGTCTGTGTTTACATGTCTTTATGTGTCTCATGAATAAATAAATAAAATATTCAAAATTTAAAAATAATAGTGGAATAGTATGTTACCCTTGATCTCAAGGGGTGAGTTTCTGCCCCTGGTTCAGAGTAAAGATGACTTAAAAGCAACTAAACATTTTTAAAAGGAGTTATCTGGGTGGCTTAGTGCTTGAGCGTCTGCCTTTGGCTCAGGATGTGATCTTGAGGTCCTGGATCATGTCCCGCATGAGTCTCTCCCAGGGTACGTGCTTCTACTTCAGCCTGTATCTCTGCCTCTCTCTGAATCTCTCATGAGTAAATAAATAGAATCTTTACAAAAGACAATTGCAGAAAAAGTAAAATGACATAAAATCTTTAATAAAAAAGACTTTGGGTAGCTTTGGTTTGTCAGTGGTTGAGCATCTGCCTTTGTCTCAGGGCATGATCCCTGGGTTCCAGGATCAAGTCCCACATTCGGCTTCCTGCATGGAGCCTGCTTCTTCCTCTGTGTCTCTGCCTCTCTGTATTTGTGTCTCTTGAATAAATAAATTACTAAATCAATAAATAAACATATAAATACATAAATAAATTTTTTTCATAAATAAAAATTTTAAAGGACTTTTTGGAAGGGTGTCTTTGGGTCTCAGTGGGTGAAGCATTTTTGTTTTGCCTCGGTCATGATCTCATGGTTCTGGAATTGAGCTGCGCTTCAGGCTCTGCTGCTCAGAAGGGAGCCTGCCTCTCTCTTTCCTCCACTCATGTTCACTCTCTCTTCCTCTCTCTCTCTCTCTCTCAAATAAATCAATCTTTTTTTAAATAAAAGGCTTCTTGTATACTCCAATGCTGATGGACATTGTGTATCACCCTTTGGGTGATATAACACCTTGTCTAGTTCCCCAGCCTTACTGGTCAAGGGAGTACTTTACTTACAGAAGAGTTGCTAGTATCTCATAGATCTAGTACTCCTTGAAATACTTTGGCATCTATTTTTCTAAGCTTTAAAGTGGTGAGCAGAGCCCCAGGCCCAGGACACAAATGGAAGGTGGTGGGGATCCCTAACAGATTGGCAGTGAGTTCTAAATATACTTTCCCTTCCCAAATCTGCTTTGTGGGCTGCTGGGCTGGTCATGGTTAGAATCCTTTCTTGTGTTTTATCTCAGATGTTCATGCCCCATTTAAGTTATTTCCAAGTTCTCTTAGCCTGTCTTACTGTAAATCCAGAGATTGTACTGGAACTTTTTTAAAGGGAGCAAGTCCGGGCAACTGAATGGCTCAGTCAGTTAAGTATCTGACCTTGGCTCATGTGATGATCCCAGTCCTGAGATGGAGCCCCACATCAGGCTCCCTGCTCAGTGGAGAGTCTGCTTCTCCCTCTGCCCACCACTCTGCCAACCTGTGCTCTCTCTCTCTCTCTGCCAAATAAATAAACACAATCTTAAAAAAAATCAATAAATAAATGGAGCAACTCTTAATGTTAATTCACAGGGCAAGTAGCTGGGATCCTCCAAGCCACTAGGAGTCCCCAGTCATTTGCATGGTGCTCCCAAACTGCAGCCTGATATTGTGATAGCTCTTAGGGATTTTGCCAGTAGCTGATGACTGGTGGGACTCGAAACAGAAAAACAAGAAACAGTAGAGCTGGGCAGTGAAAGCCTAATGTGAACCATGACAAAGATTCATAGCTGGACCTCCATCAAGCTGACGAAAGCCCTCTGTGACCACTGGTGACTGTGTTGGCAATGAAGAGGAGTCACCCCCGCCAGAGCAAAATTTTTGAGAACCTCTGGGACAAGAAGCTCACATTCAGAGGATGCTATGTGTGGTCATGGCTCTGCACAGCAGGGAGGAGGAGCAGCCTAAAGGGTGACCTGGTCCTTACCACAAAGATGGTAATAATGGGGACATTAATAAATATAGTTTCACCTGCTCTGGGAGACCAGAGAGGAGGTGCTTTGCCCTCCGCATGCTGAGGAATCCCTCCTGCAGCACAGTAGAGGTAGCAGCCAGGGCCCTGCTTGACTGGATGACTGTTCACACCCGCACCCCAAGATCCTTATGAAATCCCAGGGAGACCTGTTGCCCAGCAATGCATATCTATAGGCAGAACTGATGACAGAAGTCTTGTTCTCCTTTCTGCCAGGAGAAGATTCTAATGTCCACAATGCAAACATTCCTTAGACAGCTGTAAACTCTCAAAAATTTCTGGTACTGGGGCTCCTGAAACCAGATTTAATTATAAATGCCAATTGGTTATGCATTTAGTACATGATCAGCATATCTGGGTGGCTCTGTCAATTAAGCATCCCACTCTTCATATTGGGCTTATGGGATTGAGCCTGCAGTAAAAGTCCAGCTCTGCACTCAGTGGGGTGTCTGCTTAGCATTCTCTTCCTCTCCCTCTTCCCCTCCCCTGCCACCCCCATGCCTGTGCACTTTCTCCCTCTGTCTCTCAAATGAATAAATCTTTAAAAATGTGTAATGCTTGGGGAGCCTGGTTGGCTAAGTCAGTTAAGTGTCTGCCTTCGGCTCAGGTCATGATCCCAGGGTCTTGAATCCAGAGATTCAAGCACCGCATTGGGCTCCCTGCTCTGTAGGGAGCTTGCTTCTCCCTCTCCCTTGGCCTGCCACTCTGCCTACCTACGGTTTCTGTGTCCAATAAATAAATAAAATCTTAAAAAATGTGTAATATATGATCAGCTCTAGAGAAGAAATGTAATTACATTTCATTGAAAATTTTACATAGTAGGTAGAATATTGACATATATAAGGAGCAGACAGCACTAAAAATGACTATGACACTGACTTATGTATTTTGATTCTTGACCTTGAAAGCCAGTTCTCACCTCTACACCTATAAGGCTGCTCACTATAATCACCTATGACTCTGCCTGAGGAATTTTTCTCACCCTTGGAGCATGCTGGACATGACACAAGGCTGTCAGAAGTGCCGGAGGTTTACTGATCCTGAAAGTAGCTAGTACTTTATTAATAATGGTTAGATATTTGGTGGCTACATACTCCAGCTTCCTCGTCCCATCCTTGAGGTGGATGTGAAATATGTTCTACCCAGTCTCCCACAGTGCCCCCCTCCAAATAAACTACACTTGCCAAAATGGTAACTTGCTGGATCATCCCCCACTTTAATTAGCTGCCTTCCGTGCAAGTCTCATTTCCCCACATCCCACCAGTGCTACTTGGTATTTCCTTTTATTAAGATTTTATTTATTTATTTGTCAGAGAGAGCACAAGCAGGGGGAGGGGCAGGCAGTGGGAGAAGCAGGTTCCGTGCTGAGCAGGGAGCCCAATGCGGGGCTCAATCCCAGGACCATGAGATCATGACTTGAGCTGAAGGCAGATGCTTAAGTGACTGAGCCACCCAGGCATGCCTGATATTTCCTTTCAAGTAAGCTATTTGTACTGACAAGTTTGTCTCAGGGTCTGCCACACTTGGACACATTGTAAATTAAAAATGCATTTAATTTGGGACCCTGGGTGGCACAGTTGGTTGAGCATCCAACTCTTGGTTTCACTTTGGATAGTGATCTCTGGGTTGTGAGATCTCTCTCTCTAAAATAAATAAATGAATCTATGAAAATAAAGTAAAAATGCATTTAATTCAGAAACACTAATTCAAAAAGATATACATAGCCCTACTTTTATTGTAGCATTATCTACAATAGCCAAGATATGGAAGAAACTTAAGTGTCCATCAATAGATGAATGCATAAAGATGTGAGATACACACATTTGAATATTAGCCACAAAAAAGAAGGAAATCTTGCTATTTGCAACAGCATGGATAGACCTACATGGTATCATACTAAGTGAAATAAGTCAGACAGAGAAAGATAAATGCCGTATGAGTGGACTTATATGTTGAATCTGGAAAAAAGTGAGCAAACAGAAACAGACTTAAAAGTACAAACAACAAATTGGTGGTTACCAGAGAGGAGGTAGGGGGAAGGATGGGCAAAATAGGTGAAGGGAATTAAGAGGTACAAACTGTCAGCTACAAATAAGTCACAGGGAGGAAAAGTATAACATAGGGTATATAGTCAAAAATACTGTAAGAACTATATGGTGACAGTATCTCTATCATCGTAAACATTGAGTAATGCATATAATTGTTGGATCACTATGTTGTACACCTGAAAATAATATAATATTGTATGTTAACTATTCTCAAAATTTTAAAAAATGCATTTAATTCACTCTGACACATGTCTGGTTGGAAGTAGATTTCCACACTCAAAGTTATTTTTCACCAATATTGGGTTTTTCAAAGATTTTATTTATTTATTTGAGCAAGAGAGAGCACGAGTGGGGGAGAGGTGCAGAGGGAGTGGGACAAGCAGACTCTGCCCTGAGTGTGGAGCCCAATGTGGGGCTGGATCTCACAACCCTGCAATCCTGACCTGTGCAGAAATCAAGAGTCTGATGCTCAACTGAGCCACCCAGGTACCTCTCACCAGTATTTGGACAATATACCATTCTTTCTTTCTTGTGCATTTCTGCTTGCCTCATTTTCTCCCCTTTTGTTATTCTCTTTTGAGGAAGTATATCAAGAATACAGAAATGTATAGAATATATAGGAAAATAGTGTATACTCATCTCCCAGCTAAGGGAATAGGACTTGAAACAGGGTGAACGATCTGTCCCTCATGTCAGCACCATCTGAATGTGGGATTTGCCATTCCCGCGTCTGTGTGACTGTCACGTAGAGCAAGCAGGGGCAAAACCCCAATGATTTTTTTCATTTAAGAGATTTTATTTATTTATTCATGACAGAGAGAGAGAGAGAGGCAGAGACATAGGCAGAGGGAGAAGCAGGCTCCATGCAGGGAGCCCAATGCGGGACTGGATCCCGGGACTCCAGGATCACGCCCTGGGCCAAAGGCAAGAGCTAAACCACTGAGCCACCCAGGACTCAGCAGTTTTTTCAGCTTCTCCCAGGAGCGCCCCTCTCAATTCCAAACCCCTCAGACGCTGCCCTGTTAGTAAACCTCTAGGACGGTTGCAAGCCGCCACCAGTTTGTGGCCTCCGGGTAGCACAAAGGGAGGTCTGAAGTACATAGATCATGGAAACAAATAACAGACCAAACCAAAATAAGTGAAAGCACAGCTTCAATTTTAATGGTTTCATCAGGGGAAGGATTTGTTGATCCACATCATTTTCTGGGATTTCTTATAATCCCCAAGGATCATGCATGAGTAAGTCATGTGGCATTTTGGCAAAGGCCATCTCCACACGGGCATCATTTGTGTCAGTGTCCACAAGCCATTCCATCAGATCTTAATCATTTTTGTGCCTCCCCGGTTGCCTCCCCAGTAAAAAGCTCAGCATGTTTTTAGAGGCCAATATGGGTTTTAGGTATTCATCTGCCTTCTTCTTGGTGTTCTGTGTGGGCATGCTGGGACCCACTTCAGAGCGCCCTTTCTCCATGACCAGTTGGGACACCACAAACAGCTTTAGGAAGAAGCACAACTGGGAAAAAAAACTGTAAAAGTGGATGGAATCGAGAATGACCTATTGGAGAAATAACAAGTGCCCCAGAAGCCCCTCCGCACCTCCATCTACTTACACATGTGTGTGCATGTATCCAAACACACGGACATGCAAACACACATACACACACACACACACCAATTTAGTCAGATACTGCTTTGAGGTTGACATCTGCTGTGAAATGCCAGCTTTATCATTTATTTGATCCCCGCATATATTGGAAAATATTTCTGGAATCTCTATTTTATTCCATCTACAGGTTTCTCAATTCCTGTTTCAACTGCTAACCCTATAGAGTATGTTTCAATAGGCAGTATGACAAGCTCCCCCTTTGGATAATTCCTCACATTTTCTCTTCTAGTTCCAAATATATACTCAAAGTCCTGTTGTGATTTATGATTGGGATTACACTGAAATCAGAAATTTAGAGGAGAATTGGTATCATTTCAAAGCTTAGTCTTGCTTCCTTCTCCCTCCCCAAAATAATTTAAAATATTATTTTAATGTCCAAACATGAAGTACATAAGAAGGTTCATGTACATTTTCCCTGTTTTTTTTTTTATTTCATTATAGTTGTGTTTCACAGTGCTTGTGACTAATTTGAATTGGACATTGTATTTCTATTATATTTTCTAGTAGAAGTGTACACAAAATTTAAAGTTTTTATGTGTTTAACTTATATCAACTGACCTTTCCTGATCCATTTCCTGAGTGATGGCTTTGTTTTTTCTGAGGAAATCCCTTTAGAGAAAGGCAGTTTTGCTACTTTCTTTAGGTAACATAATACTGGACACTAATCATAGTTCTTCTCCCTTTTGTTGTCTTTTAGTCCTTGAACACAGTATCTGAGTGTCTTGACATGGTTCTATAGGGGGTGGCAGGAAAGTGGGGTGAGTGGGCCTTCCCTGCCTCTCAAGGAAAGGAGTGCGTACCTTTCATCAGTTCAACTGCATCAGGTGTTACATGAATAAGGATAATAACTTCCCGTCCTCTGGCACCTCTCACTGTTTTCAGCCCTTAACCAGCTGTAACGCAAGTGATAGTGTTAAGTATTCAGATCTTGCATGCGGGCACAAGGTTCTGAGAGTCATTGTGAGTCACCTCTGGGGCCTAGCCAATAAGGCCTGAGGGCTCAGGGAAGAAAAATATAAGGTAAGGATCTTCCCCTCTCATCCCCGTCCTCTTCCAGACCATCCTCTACAGAAACCTGAGTAGTCTGTGAGGTAAGCCATCCAATATAATGTAATGTGGTTTTGTGCCATTACCACACTAACCCACCTGGTGAACCCCAATCCAACTATCCAGAAGGGGAGAGGTTATAGGACTCTCTCATTTGTTCACACTGGCCCAGAGATGCTCTGTAGAGAAGTGAGGAGGGGCACAGCCCCTAGATATTGGCTTTCTCACTTCTAGTCCCAGGTCTGTGTAGCCTTGAGCAAGTGCCTTAATTTCTCTTCTGAGTCAAGGATTGAGAACACAATAAGTACCTGCTCCCAGCAATAGCACTGCATCAGATTCAAAAAATACTGCACAAAATGGGGGAGGGCAGTCTGGGGGAATGCAGTGAGGTATTAGGAGTATGGAGTTCGTGGTCCGGTATCGGGGTGAGTGCAGTCTTCAAACACAATTGGTCATTAGCCTCACAGATAGCCCTGGTCCTCCAGACCTTAAACAGATTTTTCAGCACCTAGTTCCCCAGCCTTAGATCTTTTCCTCTTTGAAATCCTTTTTCTCTTTAACTAATGGTTCTTGTCTGATGTGGGGAATAAGGGAGATAAAACCATCTCATAGGACTATGCTGGAAACAAAGTATGTGTGGCAGGGAAGTGGCAGGAGGAAGCGCCCCTTGCGGGGGGCATAGAATCAACTGAATTTCATCAACTTTTTCAGGTTTACTCCATTGTGTTCCTTTTGTGAAGCCATTTGTGGTGTTAGCCAGACATGGAGAAAGAAAACCCTGAATTCAAACCCAGCCCATCTACAACCAGTGATGAAAAAAATGAGAAGACAAGTGGACGCTCAAAGCAAACCGTGCCCACCAAGAACGTGTTGCACTTTTTACTGGAGAGGCAGCTGGGGAGGCACCAGAGTGATGTGGATCTGTCTAGGTGGCTGTGGATGCTGACATAGCCACACCAGGGTAGAGGTGGCCCTTGCTAAAAAAAAAAAGCATGGGTCTTACCTGCTTATGCTTACCCCAATTTTTGAAAATGCAAAAAAAAAATTGATTTAAAATAACAAAACAACTTCCTTGTTTCAGCTACTACAACAAAAGCTGCATTTTCACTCTATTTGGTTTGGTATGTTTTTATTGCCCAAACAGCATTTTTAGGTTAGTAATATGGGACAGGGGATTTCACCACGGTAACCTGGAACACAGGAGCTCTCATAGCCTGCAAGGCGGTGAGGTCACAGTGCAGGTCACATTTCTTCCACCCTTAACCTGAAACAAAATCAAGGGGGCAGTGATGCAGAATTGGGGACCCCCGGGAACCGAGACCCCTCTCCTAAGCATTTGAGGAGACACCCGCTGTTTCTCGCTGGAAAACCTGGCTGCTACCCTGGTGAAAGTTTAAGAATGGGCCTCCCGCAGCGTAGGAAGTTTAGGATATCCATATTTTTTATTCTGAGCCTCATGAGGATACCATTTAGAAACTACAGCGTTATGTTTTTGTTGGCTCTATTTCATATAAAAAAATCAGAGTAGGGCAGCCTGGGTGGCTGAGCGGTTTAGCACCGTCTTCGGCCCAGGTTGTGATCCTGGACACTCGGGTTCGAGTCCCGTGTCAGGCTCCCTGCATGGAACCTACTTCTCTCTCTGCCTGTGTCTCTGCCTCTCTCTCTCTGCGTGTCTCTCATGAATAAATAAAATATTTTTAAAAAAATCAGAGTACATGGCATTTTAATATGGGAACATGGCACCTTCAGGGCCTCCTGAAGGGTAATGGCCCTTCTCTGGCCTGGTGGGGTGAAGCCAGGTGGGCGGTGGCTGGCAGTGGAGAACATACCGGACTGAGGGCCCCAGCTCCTTTCAGCAAGACAGGGGCACAAGAGAAAGTCGCCCCCCCCCCGCCCCCCCTCCAGGAGGCTGCAGGGCGTGAGGATGCCTGGGGGAACAGGGTGCGGGATGAAGGACCTACAGGGCATGGGGAAGCAGCCAGCCCGGGGTGGGGGGCAGCCCGGGGACCCAAGCGGGAGTAGAGCCGGGAGCAGCGCAGCCGCGGGCATGCCTATCCTGGGTGGTGGGGGCCACCGCCTGTCCCCTGCCCCCTCCTTCACCGCTGTCAGTCGGGGATGGGGATGGTCCCCCCACCACTTCCCTTCCCGCCTGCCAGCACCTCAGGGTACCAGCTCCTCCCTGTCCGTCACTTAATTGGGACAACTCCGGCCCTTTGCATCCCATCCTCTGGTCCCCGTGCCTGACCACTCATAGTCTGACCGGGCCTCTGGGATCCCTGGAAGGGCGCCTTTTTGCCCCGGGTCCCGCACCGCTCATAGCAAACGGAGGTGCCACAGACCTGGACGCTTGGGCCGAGTGTCACTGTCATCACCTGGAGCAACGGGATGAGCCGCGCTGGGGGCCATCGCAACGTGCCTTCTGGTGCTGGGCAGCATGGAGCACGGAAGCGTGCACGCAGGTCCCCGCCCTGGGGCAGCCGCTGGCACCTCCTACCACGCATCTCCCGGAGTGCCTGATCCTCAGTGGAGGCCTACCGGAGGCAGTGACACACGCGGTGGCAACTCTTGACTGTAAACCCACTGAAGGCCACGCTCATGGGGCAGAGGCCAGGGCAGGAGGCTTGGAAGTTAGAGAGACCTCCTTACAGAGCTTCCACTGTGTGCTGATTGTACTAGAGGAACATCCCTCCCGCACAAAGTTACTGGGGGAATGCATTTCAGTGTCCCTGTGGAGGGCTCACTTTGTGTCTCCATAAATTAGAAGCACAAATACAACATTCAAAAGGGCAGGGGCTGGCAGAGACAGAAAGAGACAGACAGGGAGAGGGCGATGGAAAGGAGGGAAGGAAAAGGAAATTGACCCCAGAAGTCAATCCTGGGTCCTTTGCATGGGCTCGTCACATCCACAGCTATCCTCCCTTGAGAGACTCCGACTTTTAGTTTGTTTAGTGTTTCAGACCCTCTTCCAAGAAGAGTCCTCTATGGGGTTTGACAGTAACCCTGTCCAGTGTCTGGAGAATCACTGCCAAACATCCAGGGAAGACACTACATCACTCCAAAAGGCTCTGGAAGAGGGAACATAATGACCACCCCTCCTCTGTCTTCTTGGGGTTGGAGAAAGGAACAGGAACAAGATGTGAAAACGAAACTGGGGAGGGGTGGGCCACCTCTCTTTCGATCTTCTCAAATGGCTGCCCTCTGCCCCTTCCCTCCACCCCAAGTTAGAGCTAGCTGGAAGAAAAGAGGAGGAAGAGGCTCCCTGAAGTCTGTAAAGATGCCCATGCACTGAGTGTTACCAGAGACCCTATAGCAGAAGGGTACGTGGACACACTGCCTGTGCATCATGGATATGTTTATAACTGTAAGAAATCTTTCTTTTTAAAAAGATTGTATTTATTTGTATTTATTTATTCATGAGAGGCAGAGGCAGACACACAGGCAGAGGGAGAAGCAGACTCCCTGCAAGGAGCCAGATGCAGGACTCGATCCTAGATCCTGGAATCACACCCTGAGCCGAAGGTGGACACTCAACCGCTGAGCCACCCAGGCATGTCTGTAAGGAATATTTCTAAAAAAGACATACATCTGGGGGTGCCTAGTAGGCTCAGTCAGTTAAGAGGCCGACTTTTGGTTTGGCCATGGGTTAAGATCTAGGGAGGGAAGGTTGGGAGATCCAGACTGGCCTTGAGCTGAGTGCTGGGTGCAAAGCCTGTTTGAAATTCTCTCCCTCTCTCTCTGTTCCTCCCCACCCTCTGCCACACTCATGAGAGCTCTCTCTCAAAAATAAAGAAACAAGTAATTTTTTGAAAAGGAAAACATACAACTGTCTAGGAACAAAAGTTCTATTAGCATCAAGTACAGACTCTAAGATACCTTCTTTGAAAGCAAAATTGCCATAAAAAGCACTTTGTTCCTTTGGTTATTCTCTTCTCTAATAAGTTGAGTACAGGTCAATGTGAGGCAGGCCATCAATCAATCAAACAAACAAACAAACAAACATAGGCGATACACTTTTGCCTGCTCGTTTTCCTGGACATAGAACAGTTACACAAATCTTTCAAACCTGTGTCTCTTTTCCCTGAAATAAGTCAATTATTATTCATGAAATCATGAAATTACATTTACTGTCATAACATTTTAGAATTGTTGAAATCTTAGAATATATTTCCTCTTAACGCCACATGTTATGCATAAAAAGCTGAGACTTAAGTAAGGCATTAAGACTTGGAGTGATCGGTCCATGGTCTGTTGCTCAAATACCCAGATGGAAGCCCTCGGTCCTATTGCCTAGAACTCTAAACTTTGTTTCTCCACAGGATTGCAATGGGCATTTTAAGTCTACACAACTTGATCGCAAGTGGTTTTTTTGTAGAATAGAGATTAGAAATACATTGTGAAAAAATAAATAAATAAATAAATAAAAAAGAAATACATTGTGAACCACATCATGGCAGGTGATGCCCACGGCCATGAATGGGCACAGGGTGCCTCGAGCACTGGCCTTGGGTGGCCTCGGATGCAGTCCTGTGGGTGGCAGCACTTAAGGGCAAGTGGAACCGTAAAAGCTCCAGTCTTACAAGCACAGTGAACAACTAAGGCCATCTCAAGCTGGTTCTGCTGGAGCTCAACTTCTTGTCAACCACAGGGACCCAACTGACCAAACAGCAGTTCATTCTGGCTGGTAACATTTTGGAGATTGGGGCTCAGTGGAGCATCCTGTGCAAGGACGTCCCCTCCTTTCAGCACTACATGACCCAGCTCAAATGCTACTATTTCAACTGTGAGGAGCAACTCTCCGAGTCAGCCGACATGCACCAACTCTCAGGCCTCAACTTCCTCTTCCTGCTGTCCCAGAACCGGGTGGCTGAGTTCCACACAAGAGTTGGAGCAGCTGCCTGCCAAGGACATGCAGACCAAGGTATATACATCAAGCGTCCTGTGTCCCTGCAGCAATACGTGATGGAGAGAAGCTATCACAGGGTTTTCTTGGCCAAAGGCAACATTCCTGCTGAGAGCTATACCTTCTTCACTGACATCCTGCTTGACACTCTGATGAGATTGCTGGGTGCATCGAGGAGGCCTATGAGCAAATGCTTTTCACTGAGGCCACCCAGATCCTCTTCTTTAACACACCCAAAAAGAAGGCAGACTGCACGAAGAAGCGAGGGTGGGTTCTGGGCCTTAGCAACTACTACAGCTTTGTCAGCCAGCAGCAGAAGCCAGAAGGTACCACCATCCCCTCCACAGAACTGGCTACACAGGTCATTGAGTATGCCTGGCAGCTAGAGATGGTCTGAGCCCACCAGGCACCCAGGTGAGGCAGGGCTTGCGGTCTTTAAAGCAGTGGCAGTGCAGGGCTTCCTCCAATAAAGGTGGAGAGCCATTCTCTCTTCTAGACCTTTGTTTCCCCTGGTGGAATGGTGGGGAGACAAGTTCCTTATCTCTGAAGAAGTTAGACATTTGGGGGCCCTCTTGGGTCTGAGATAAACCCTCTGTTGGGTCAGCTTCTGTCCAGTGGCCACTGCTCAAGTTCTCAAATGGCTGCCCGTTGCTGGGGCTCAGATGCAGAAGAACACATTTTCAGGTAGAGGGACTGTTGGAGCCAGCCATGAATGCACAATACAGGAGGACCAGGGCAAGGCACAAGTTTTTCAGCAAAGGGGGTGAAGCATCACAATTTTAAAAAATGTTTGCAATTAAACTGGCATTTTTTTAAGGTTTTATTTATTTATTCACGAGAGACACAGAGAGAGAGAGAGAGGCAGAGACACAGGCAGAGGGAGAAGCAGGCTCCATGCAGAGAGCCAGATGTGGGACTCTATCCCAGGACTCCAGGATCATGCCCTGGGCCTAAGGCAGGAGCTTAACTGCTGAATCACATAGGTGTCCCTTAAACCGGTATGTTAAATGAAAAAAAGAAAAACAAAACTCCTCATTGTGATAGCTGTGAATCAAAAATTAAAATATTGGGAATAAAATTCCATCTACAGTAATGGTAGGAATACAATCAGCTACAAACCACATATAAAGGAATAATGCAGAGCTCCGACTAGTCTTTTCAGATATTATGCAATGTGCAGATTTCATTAGACTAAAGAAGGGGGCACCTGGTTGGCTCAGTTGGAGGAGCCTGCAACTCTTGATCTCCGGGTTGTGTTTGAGCCCCATGTTAGGTATAGAGATGACTTAGATAAATAAAAAACACTTTGAAAAAAAAAAAAAGAAGGAGAGAAAGCATGAAGACAGGCAGGAAGACGGGGGGTCAGAGAGCCCAAAAAGTTCTAGCTCCAACAAAAGGGAATAAAATCAGAGGTGGGAACCACTTAAGAACTACCTTTTTAACTACCAGTGACCTTCCCTTTGTTCATACTCTACACCCATCCCCTCCCCACCCAAACCTGTTATTAAACAATATCAGGCTGAGTTAGGGTTGCTGTGATTCAAATTAAGTAGTAAGCGGAAGTTTAAATAAAGGAGATAGTGGATTGATGTTATTAGAAAAAAAAGTAAGAAACAAAGAAATAAGAAGAGCAAGGTAACACAACAAAATACAAAAGACAGAGAAAGTATAATTCTGGAAAAAGAATTACTCCCAGGTAGTGTAAGAGAAAATTAGAGATATTCTTTTTTAATAGAATTAAGAAATTTTAAATCACGGAAAAAAATGAAATTAAAGAAGAACTAAGATAAAAAAGGAAATAGACAGATAACAATGAGCTAGCAAAGCCCCTGTAAAAAGAGGAAGAAATAAAGCCACTGCTTAAATGAAACCACATTAGAAGCATGAGGAATCAGAATGGAGAGTGCTAAAAACAGAAGAAATGGAGGACTGGTAGAAGGAAATAGAATATAAAAGGAAAAAAAAACAAAGAAATAAAACCACTCAAAACCAGAGATGTGGAAGGAAGAGAACAGTGCCTTAACCTAGGGATTGTAGTAACCCTTACAACAATTTGCAACTGGAGAAGTCATTGTTTTACAAAGGGGAACTAGCAGGCTGCTTTTTCAATTCTCTTCTGCAATTTGTAGTGTCTGAAGGTTTACTAGTTTGCCACAAACTCAGTGGATTAAACAACAGAAATGGATTGTCTCCCAGTTCTGGAAACTGGAAGTCAGATCATGTGTGAGCAGTGTTGTTCCTTCAAAAGGCTGTGAGGGAGAAATCTGTTGGAGGCCTCTTGCTTAAGCTTCTGGTAGTTTGCAGGCAAGATCTAGCATTTCTTAGAAGTGTATTAGTCAGGGTTCCCCGAAGACACAGAGCCAATAGGATGGATGGATGGATGGATGGATGGATGGATGGATGTTAGCATTGGGTGGATGGACATATAAACAGATAGAGGATAAGAAGATAGAGACAAATTTATCAGAAAGAAGTGGCTTGTTTTATTATGGAGGCTGAGAAGTCCCAAGATCTCCATTCAGCAAGCTGGAGACACAGGAGAGCCAATGATGAAAGTTCCAGTCTGAAAGCTGGCAGGCTTAACACCCAAGAAAAGCCAATGCTTCAGTCTAGGTTGGAAGGCCAGAAAAGATCAATGTCCTTGCTGAGTCAGGCAGGAGGAGTTCCTTCTTATTCATAGGAGGGGAAGCATTGTTTGTTCTCTTCAGGTCTTCAACTGATGAACGAAGGGCCACCCACATTAGGGTGCAATTTGTTTTACTCAATCTACCAATTGAGATGTTTTGTTTTGTTTTGTTTTTAAGTATTTTATTCATTTATTTATTCACAAGAGACACACAGAGAGAGGCAGAGACATAGGCAGAGGGAGAAGCAGGCTCCCCGCAGGGAGCCTGACATGAGACTCAATCCCGAGTCCCCAGGACCAGGCCCTGGGCTGAAGGTGGCGCCAAACCGCTGAGCCACCGGGCTGCCCCAATTGAGATGTTAATTGCATTCAAAACACCCTCAGCGACATGCCTGGAATAATGTTTGACCTGGGTACTCTGTGGCCCTGGAAAGGAGATACGTAAACTTTTGATGATTTTATCATCAAAACCAGGTTTTGGGATCACTGGGGTGGCGCAGCGGTTTGGCGCCTACCTTTGGCCCAGGGCGCGATCCTGGAGACCCGGGATCGAATCCCACATCGGGCTCCCGGTGCATGGAGCCTGCTTCTCCCTCTGCCTGTGTCTCTGCCTCTCTCTCTCTCTGTGACTATCATAAATAAATAAAAATTAAAAAAAAACAGGTTTTGGGGGGCACCTGGGTGCCTCAGTGGTTCAGCATCTGCCTTTGGCTAAGGTCGTGATTCTGGGATCCTGGGATTGAGTACTACATTGGGATCCCTGAAGGGAACCTGCTTCTCTCTCTGCCTATGTCTCTGCCTCTCTATGTCTCTCATGAATAAATAAAATCTTTTTAAAAAAACCCTGTATTTTAAAGTCATTTTAGTTCTAGTTGATCTAGTAATACTAAATACAAGTCTTTTCAAATGAGCACTGTGTCCTTTGAAAAACATCAAATATCATCCTAACAATCTATATTAGTATATTGCTATAGAATTGTAAGAGTAATTTTGCAATATCATATTATTATTCATAGCAACCTAATTATATTGGTGTTTGTATGTTAACACTGTTTTAAATATGTTGCTTCAGGGATCCCTGGGTGGTGCAGCGGTTTGGCGCCTGCCTTTGGCCCAGGGTGCGATCCTGGAGACCCAGGATCAAATCCCACATCAGGCTCCCGGTGCATGGAGCCTGCTTCTCCCTCTGCCTATGTCTTTGCCTCTCTCTCTCTGTGACTATCATAAATAAAAAAAATTTTAATATCTTGCTTCAGATCATTTAGCTATAAAATATAAACTTGGAATCCATTTAGTACACAGTTCACTAAAATGTGTTTAAAACATTTTGCTGAAAAATGATTGTGAAAGTCTTGGCTAAAATAGAGTTCTTCTTGGTTGAAAAGAACACTCAAAGGGAGTTCTTTGAGGTATTTAATAATGCTAGATGTCAATGTGAGTGGATGTCAGTATATAAAATTTCGCATAACCTCAGCATCCAAACAAATTGTCTTTTCTATGAGCCTTTTGCTTGATTAGATTTTATGTTTTTTTACTTCTATTGAATTGCAATCTTATTTCAAAAAATGAAATAATTTGAATAAACTCATGTTTGTTAAACAGCTGTCCATCTTTAAAACAAAAAAAAAAATAAACTGGCTTTAAATATGAACACCAGCCAATCTTGAATCTATCTCTTGCCTTTGAATAACCAAGGACACAAAGCTGTAAATTCAGTTTTAAAAGTATACAATTTCCTGGTGTTCTTTGTTTTTAATTTTATTTTTTTATTTTAAAAATATTTAATTTATTTATTCATGAGAGACACAGAGAGCAAGAAAGGCAGAGACATAGGCAGAGGGAGAAGCAGGCTCCATGCAGGGAGCCCAACGTGGGACTCGATCCCGGGTCTCCAGGATCAGGCCCTGGGCTGAAGGCAGCGCTAAGCCACTGTGCCACCCGGGCTGCCTGGGGTAGGGGGGTTAAATAGTAAGATATAGTTAACGGGGGATCCAGGTAGAAATTCAGGGCAAAGCAATGGAAGATTAGAAAACTAAACTTTGCTAAGTAGGCTGTGGCCTGGATCTTTTGTGATACATGGTCCACCAATGATGCTAATGGGCATCTAAATCCACTGTTGTGGCGGAAACTTTTGTTCCTGGCCGAAATCTAGTCTTTTCTCTATTAGGATGGGGACCACTTGGCTTGTGAAATCTCTGATGCATCCTGCTTTACTTTCTTTTAAACTGCTTACATATGAAAATAGAAGTGAAACTACATTAAGGGGGTCGCCTGGGTGGCTCAGCAGTTGGGTGTCTGCCTTTGGCTCAGAGTGTGATCCTGGAGTCCTGGGATCAACTCCCGTATCAGGCTCCCTGCATGGAGCCTGCTTCTCCCTCTGCCTGTGTCTCTGCTTTTCTCTCTGTGTCTCTCATGAATAAATAAGTAAAATCTTAAAGAAACTATATTAATTCATTGTCCTTACATTTTGCCACTGATTTTCCACTGCATTTGTGATTTTTTTATTTTTTTTTTTAATTTTTTTTTTTTAATTTTTTTTTTGTTTTTTTTTTGCATTTGTGATTTTTTTAAAGTTCATCTATTGTTCATTTTCACCATGGTGTTGGGAGGGAGAAGATGAATAGAAACCCTGGAATTGGGATCCCTGGGTGGCGCAGCGGTTTGGCGCCTGCCTTTGGCCCAGGGCGCAATCCTGGAGACCCGGGATCGAATCCCACGTCGGGCTCCCGGTGCATGGAGCCTGCTTCTCCCTCTGCCTGTGTCTCTGCCTCATTCTCTCTCTCTCTCTCTGTGACTATCACAAATAAATAAAAAAAAAATAAATAAATAAATAAATAAAAAAAATAAAAAAAAAAAGAAACCCTGGAATTGTCTGCACTATTGCCTGGGAACAAGAAAAGTGACTTTTTATATTTGTTTGCCTAGATGATAGTTTTGAAGTATTTAAAGACCATTCCTTTGCAGACAATATAGAAAGGATCAAATTTTAAAAATGAAAACTAAATTTATTTATTTTTAAAATCCTTTCATTATTAGCATTGTCTTTTATCATGATTTTAGCTAAAATTTTAAGTTTGAGAATTATATGTAGGAAACAAAGTAATAATTTATCTCTAGCCCCACAAGTATCAGTTCACTTTATTCAGTGAATCAAATATTGATACAGTTATAGCCAAATCACCAAATTAAACAAAAAACCATTTTAAGAATTGATGTGCCAGGGTGCCTGGGTGGCTCCATGGTTGAGTGTCTACCTTTGGCTCAGGTATGATCAGGGGCCTGGGATCCAGTCCCATATCAGGCTCCTCATGGGGAGCCTGCTTCTCCCTCTGTCTGTGCTCTGCCTCTGTCTGTGTCTCTCATAAATAAATTATGAGAGAACAAATAAATTAAATCTTAAAAAAAAAGAATTGATGTGCTGCAGTGCCTGGATGGCTCTGTCAGGTGAACCTATGACTCTTGGTTTCTGCTCAGGTCATGGTCTCAGGGTCATGAGTTGGAGCCCCATGTTGGATTCCACGCTTAAGAGTTGAGACATGGGGATCCCTGGGTGGCGCAGCGGTTTGGCGCCTGCCTTTGGCCCAGGGCGCGATCCTGGAGACCCGGGGTCGAATCCCACATCGGGCTCCCGGTGCATGGAGCCTGCTTCTCCCTCTGCCTGTGTCTCTGCCTCTCTCTCTCTGTGTGACTATCATAAAAAAAAAGAGTTGAGACATGCCCCTCCCACTTATGCTCTCTCTCTCTCTCTATCTCTCAAATAAATAAATCTTTTTAATAATTGATGTGCTATTTACCATGTGCCAGGTTTGTGAAAGAACCATTATCATCATTTAATAACTATTTCCAGTAAAAAGTGATGTTATAAATATATACTCTAGATATTATCAAAGTTCAAATTATCCATGGTTACATAGTAATTTATAACTCAGTATGAAGTCATCCAACCAGTGTCAGTATTTGATAATGTTTTGTTATATATTTGGGGCTACATTAAGGGAAATCAATTTTGTCTTCTTACATTTTGATATCAGAAGCAGAAAAAGCATCTTTCCTCTCTGCTGTACACCTATTATCTCAACAGGAAATCTCACAGACATGGTCATTGCTTAGCAGAACGACAACATAAATGCAAGTAAATCAGGTCCCACAGCAGCCTAAAACTTGGACTCAAATGCATCTGTGAAAGAACCTTTAACATATCAAAACAGATGCTTGTTTTTGTCCTGGTAAGCTTACAAAAATAAAAATGGCATTTATTTTTATCAGCAAAATGGGTTTAGGAAGAGCAGAGAATTGCAACCTGGGTAGGGAAGCTACAGGCAAAACCATATGCAAGTCTAGAGAAAGGAGAGGAAGGCTCTTTTATAGAAGAGTGGGGCTAGTTAGGAAGGTTGTTTAAACAAGATGTCCATTGGAGAAAACTGGGAATTCGAAGTATAGTGGTTTCTCACTGGCTGAGCTGTGATGTCTCTCACTGGTTGGGCTGTTGCCAGGGGTTACTTCTTCCTCCTGGGATAACAAAGAACTATCCTCGTGCAAGGTCCTTCTCTTCCTGGGGAGTCTGCAATTGACTATGAGTGGTAGGATGTGAGAGGCGCCCCTGCCAAACCTCCTGAACTGTTACCAATAATGTTCCTATATAATATTTTTAAATAACTCAGAAACTTGCAGTGACTCCTTACTGCCTAAAGAATCAAGTTCAGGTTTCTAAGCACTCAATGATCTGACCTCATCCCAACGTTTTAGTCTCCTGTCTCATTGTGCAGGATACTCAAGCACAGGCAGGAACTGTGAGAGTCACAGCTCAGCCAATGAGATCCACAATACTTGGAACTCCCAGTTCCCTCGAATGGACGTCTTGTGTACAACTGTTCTTTCCAATCGTGGTTTTACCCTAGGTGACTGGTTCCACATTGCAATTCTTTGCTATTCTCAAAGAAGCCCATTTTTGCTGATAAAGTAATTGGCAGTTTTATTTTTAAGGCTAACAAAGGATATATTAGAGGCAAACGGAAACTCTGATGGGCTAGGTATTCTATGTTACTTCAAGGTAACATATGTTGTAAGGTGTACTTAACCTAATGTTAGCCGTGTGGTCTCAAGTGTGGATTCCGTAGTAAGACCAAGTGTTTTTGTCACTGAGGTGTTCTGAGCTGTACCTTGATGTGTAAAAGAAGAAATACTGGTTAAAACAACTTTCACCTTCTAGGATCTACTTTTTAAATCTTCTGTCCCTTGTAGTTCTCAACTGCATGTACCAGGCCTCTAGAAACTAGTAGTGAAACTGAACCAACTGGATGGGAGTAGCCACGGATAGGGCTTGTTTTCCAAAGAAGAGCGTTGTTTAGAGTAGCAAAATTCTAAGCCTCCTTAGGCGTGTTGTAAAGCTGTTCAAGAAGTAACTCCACAAGTTTTGTGAGTGGAAATGTGTAGTGCTCAAGTCACATTCTGCTTTAAGAGGTTGTAACAAATACAAACAAATTTAAAAAAATATTAATTCTATGAAGTAATATAAGTTTAATAAGTATGCCAGTTCGGAGTCTATCAGAGTGCTCCAGATGAAAGATAATGGGGGCCCAAATTAGGCTGATAACTGTATAAAAAGGAAGATGAGCACAAATCAGCTTTAAGATTTAATATTTCAAAAAAATTTGTACAAGCCTTAGCAATTCACTAGATGTGAAGATTGAGAAGGAAGTAGAAAGTAGATAAAGACTCAGAAATCAATTATTGACCTCACTGTCTAAAATCATAGAAATTTGTTAGCTAAAGTAGGGGACAGGAAAGAAGAAACAATTTTTTTAAGGATTTTATTTATTTATTCATGAGAGACACAGAGAGAGGCAGAGATATAGGCAGAGGGAGGAGTAGGCTCCATGGAGGGAGCCCAATATGGGACTCGATCCAAGACTCAGGGATCACACCTGGAGCCGAAGGCAGAAGCTCAACCACTGAGCCACCCAGGCATCCAAGGAGAAGCAATATTTGAGTTTAAGGTAATGGGTTAAGTTTTGGACAGATAAAGTGGGAGACATCAGTGAGGCAATATTTACCAAGCAATTAAACAAAAGCTCCTATTTATAGAGGGTTTATTATGTGTCAGGCAGTTTGCTAAGCCCTTGACATGCATTACATTGCTTAAAACTTATGTTTATATTATGAGGAAGGTTTTGTAATTATCTCTATCTCATGGATCAAGATAATGAGCCTTAGAAAAGTTAAGTAATTGGGATGCCTGCGTGGCTCAGTGGTTGAGTGTCTGCCTTTGATCCAGGGTGAGATCCTGGGTTCTGGGATCGAGTCCTGCATCAGGCTCTGTGAGGAGCCTGCTTCTCTGCCTGTGTCTCTAATGAATAAATAAATAAAATTTAAAAAAAGAAAAGTTAAGTAACTTTCTCTAAACCACATACTTGCTAGTAACTGAACCAAGGTTGAAACCCAAGCAATCCTACTATATGGCCTACCTGATGGGCCACCACCCTACCCTGTATTGGCTCCCTGGGATGTGGAGCTTGGGAGAGAAATGAGGGCTTCCCAAGTAAATTCGGAACTTTATTCCACAAGCCTTTATTGAACTGCTGCCAAGGCCCAAGTACAGTGCTCTGAGTTTCAAGCACACAAAAGCCATTGGCATGATCCTAAAAGTGAAAATTAAAATAAAGGATTTGAATCAATGAGTGTGAGCAATGGGAAGAGAAGAAGCTAAAGAATCCTGGGTTGGGAACATGAATAGACAACACTTAAGAAGAGGAAAAAGGGGAGCCTGGGGGGCTCAGTTGGTTAAGCATTTACTGTTGGCTCAGGCCATGATCCCAGAGTCCTGGGACCCAGCTAGGAGTTAGGCTTCTCCCTCTCCCTCTGCCCCTCCCCTGGCTAATTCACATGCCCTCCCCCCATCTCCGCCCTTGCTCACTCTCTCAGTATCTCAAAAAAATAAATAAAATCTTGGGGAAACTGGATGGCTCAGTGGTTGAGCGTCTGCCTTGGGCTCAGGTTGTGTTCCCAGGGTCTTGGGATCAAGTCCTGCATGGACCTCCCGGTAGGGAGCCTGCTTCTCCCTCTGCCTATGTCTCTGTGTCTCTCATAAATAAATAAAATCTTAAAAATAATATAATAATAAATAAAATCTTCTTTTATTTTTTTTTTTATTTTTTTTTTTTTAAATCTTCTTTTAAATAGAGAAAAAAATAGGGAGACCTAGTGGCTCAGTTGGTTAAGTACCCAACCCTTGGTTTTGGCTCAGATTATGATCCTGGAGCCCTGAGATTGAGCCCTATGTGAGGCTCAGTGTTCAACAAAGAGTCTGCTTGTCCTTCTCCCTCTGCTCCTCCCCCCATAAATAAAATCTTTAAAGAAATATTATAGGGGCACCTGGGTGGCTCAGTGGTTGATCGTCTGGCTTGGGCTCAGGGAGTGATCCTGGGGTCCTGGGATTGAGTCTCACATCAGGCTCCCCATGGGGAGCCTGCTTCTCCCCCTGCCTATGTCTCTGCCTTTCCCTCTATGTCTGTCATGAATAAAAAAAAGAAAGAAAAAACTTTATAAAAACAAAAAGAAGAGGAAAAATAAGTAGAGAAATTGGAAGAAAACTCAACCCAGGTGGCAAGAGAATTAAGGAAAGAGTGGCCAACTCTGTGAAGTGTTCCAGAAAACAATTAAAGAAGATTGAGAGGAGCTGTTATATTTTATAATTTTTGGTGTAATGAATTATCTTCCTAGCAACTGGCCTATCACAATTTTTTAAGAGAATATGAAAGGAAAATGTGAAGATAGATGTAAACCAATGTACAATTGACCCTTGAACAACACAGGGGTTAGGGGTGCCCACCCCTCTGTGAAGTGGAACATCCATGTATAACTTTGGGTTCCCTAAAACTTAACTCCAAATAGTCTACTGTTGACTGGAAGCTTTACAGATAACATAAACAGTCAACAAGTATTTTGCATGTCATGTGTATTCTACCCTATGTTCTCACAATAAAGTAAGCTAGAGAAAAGAACCTGTTATTAAGGAGATGACAAGATAGGGAAGATATATTTACAGTGGTTGCACTGTAGTTTTTTTAGACTTTATTTACTTATTCAAGAGAGACACATAGGGAGAGGAGAACCGGCTCCTGGTACAGAGCATGATGGGAGACTAGATCCCAGGACCCCAGGATCATGACCTGAGCCCAAGGCAGATGCTCAACCGTTGAGCCACCCAGGTGTCCCCTGCACTGTAGTTATTGAAAAAAAAATCTAAATATAAGTGGACCTGCACAGTTCAAACCCATGTTGTTCAAGGGTTAACAGTACTTCAGAATTTTGAGCATAAACAGAAAAGCAGAGACAAGAGGAAGCGAGAAGCCAGAATCAAAGGGAAGGTTCAGTTTTCTGCTTTCTGCTTCACAAGTGTTGTTCTGATTCTAGAGCCTGAGGGTAGGGTATTCTATGCAAAGTGGAAGCCATTTGTTCTTACAAAATCAGACTTGATGGGTAAATGATCAGGTAATTGAAAATGTGGATTCAAATGCTAAATCATATAGATAACAATACCTGCATACATTAAGCATTTATTTTAATATGAAAACTGTAAATATTCGCTCACTTACCAACTTTTTGCTATGCAGCCAAGGCCTTTTCTTTGCACAAAGACCTGCCAGTTGCATTTCCTCATTGATTGCCCCTATCACCACTATTCACATACAGCCTCCACCCTTTCCAGTTTGAGTCTCTTTATTTTTCTTTTTATTTTGGTAAAAATTTCATTTTGATGTAATCTCTACACCCACTGTGGGGCTCAAACTCACAACCCTGAGACCAAGAGTCACATGTTCCGGTGACTGAGCCAGCCGGGTACCCTGATTTGGGTCTCTTTAAAGAGATGCAGACCTTAGCGTCCCCTGTGAAGAAACTCAAATACAGAGAACTTCTTTATTTTTTTTAAGGTTTCTTTCGATCTTTTGCCTATTTCTTTGTCATAACAATGCAATGATTTTAGAGAACAAATTTCCAAAGACTTTTTTATTATTTATTTTTAAAATGTTTAATTCCAGCATAGTAATCAGTGTTTCTAAAGACTTTCAATCTAGTTTAATTTTTTTAAAAGATTTTATGTATTTATTCATGAAAGACACAGAGACAGAGAGGCTGAGACACGGCAAAAGGAAAAGCAAGCTCCATGCAGGGAGCCGGATGTGGGACTCAATCCCAGGACTCCAGGATCACGCCCTGGGCTGAAGGCAGGCACTCAGCCGCTGAGCCACCCAGGCGTCCCTCAATTTGGTTTTCATAGAAGGATCAACTGTCTTTTCACATAAATATTCCACCAGTTTTTAAAAACGATTTTACTTATTTATTCATGAGAGACACAGAGAGAGGCAGAGACATTGGCAGAGGCAGAAACAGGTTCCCTGCAGGGAGCCTGATGTGGGACTTGATCCCAGAACCCTGGGATCACACCCTGAGCCCTAGGCCGACACTCAAATGCTGAGCCACCCAGGTTCCCCTATTCCACCAGTTTATACACTAACTGAAGCCTCCACAATGCCTCCAGGCAAGAAACTGGAGGAAGGGATCCATGGCAGCAGAGTAGAGGGCAATGAGAAGAAAAAAATGTCCAGCCTCTGGGACTGAGGATGAAAAAGGGGGGATGTTTCCCAGCCTGGACCAAATGTGGACTCCAAGTGAAAGTCTTACGGACTTAGTCACTTGGGAAAGGACCCCACCCAAGAGAACTGCCTGGAGCAAGGAAAGCTTAGCAGAAAAAGCTGAGGTGTACTGTCAGATGTGAAGTGGGAATGTGTCTTCTGGGTGGAACCGAGGAGAGGGTTTGCCCAGGTTCCATGTTGAAGGAATGGCCATTAGATGTTCCTAGTGTAAGAATGTCAAGGAAATCCTTGAAATGCATTCCACAGAGGAAAGAATCATTTCTCAAGAGCCATCTAGACCAGGCAGCATCAAAGCCAAGTCATGGCACTACTCTTTAAATAAGACCTTCCCATCCTCAACACTCACTCTTCCCCCGTCCCACCTTGACCCTGGAGATGTGTGAGCCCATTCAGCAAGCACAGGTGTAAAGAAAAATATTGCAAGGCAGGAAAATAGATTAGAAAGCAACCACATCTCTACTTTTCTACTAGAGAATTTCCTACTTAAGTAGATCCGAACTGGGACGAAACATGACTAAATTTTACATATTTTAAGGGAAAGAAAAGTTTTTCTCTAACCTCAAGATCTACCAGCTGGATTAAGAATTAAATTTAGGGGCACCGGGCTGGCTCACTCAGAAGAGTATGTGACTTTTGATCTCAGCGTCATGGGTTTGAGCTCCACAGTGGGTGTAGAGATTACTTAAATAAAACTTTTTTTAAAAAGAATTAAATTTGTATGAGACAGATTAATGAAGAAAAAAACCCAAAGTTTTATTACACACAGAGGCCCAATATTGAAATTGAGACCACCCCAAATGACCAAAGCAGGCACTTTTGCTTTTATAGGAAGAGACAATAAGTCTGTGAGGAATTGGCAGGAAAAGAAAATTTAACTTTGGAAGCATCGATTATTAAAGAATTATAAAAAGATTTTGGCCTGGGGTTGTACATTAATGCAAAGTAACAAGTGTTGTTTTTACAACCTTCTCAGCTCTGAATTTTCCACCTCTGGTGATCAGATGTCTCTTTACCCCTTGGTACAGGAAGGGCACTTTTCACATGGGAAATTTATTCTTGTTTCAGGGGAACAGAGGAGAGTCTGAATGTCCTTTCATAGGTTGTCTCTTAAGCAACTTTTGTTTTAAATAATATGCCAAAGTGGCACATTTTGGGGAAGCCCGCCTTTGGCTCCTACCATAGTTTGAGATTTTGTTAAGAGACTGGACAGGGGATTCCTGGGTGGTGCAGCGGTTTGGCACCTGCCTTTGGCCCAGGGCGTGATCCTGGAGACCCGGGATCGAGTCCCACGTCAGGCTCCTGGTGCATGGAGCCTGCTTCTCCCTCTGCCTGTGTCTCTGCCTCTCTCTCTCTCTGTGACTATCATAAAATAAAAAAAAATTTTTTTAAATCTTTAAAAAAAGAGACTGGACATTTTAATTGTTGAAATTATCTTATTTTTATGATAAAGACTTAGAGATTTTACTATCTAAAAGTAATCAAAATAATAGTAATCAATATCATCACCTAAGGACGGGAGGATACCCAATTTGGACCCACAGAGGTTTAGGCAAATTTGGGAGGTCAAGTGCAAGATGGGAGAATCAAGTTCTGTTTGCACCCTATAAAGTTATCCTAGTCTTGTGCAAAAGTTACAAATAGTGATCAAAAACGTGCTTTAGCTTCCAGGGTATGTTGATCATAAACTGAATGATAGTTTTGATTTTTTTAAAAGATTTTA
The DNA here is from genome assembly GCF_011100685.1 of Canis lupus familiaris. Taxonomy (NCBI): domain Eukaryota; kingdom Metazoa; phylum Chordata; class Mammalia; order Carnivora; family Canidae; genus Canis; species Canis lupus. The sequence continues at coordinate 106,930,996 of NC_049260.1, forward strand.
TTTTTTATTCATGAGAGAGAGAGAGAGAGAGAGAGAGAGAGAGAAAGAGAGAAGCAGAGACACAGGCAGAGGTAAAAGCAGACCCCATGCAGGGAGCCTGATGTGGGACTCCATCCAGGGTCTCCAGGATCATGCCCTGGGCCAAAGGCAGGTGCTAAACTGCTGAGCCACCCAGGGATCCCCGATATTTTTGATCTTTTATTTATATCTTTTGTAATATGATAGTCATCATTAATCTTAAAAATAAAACTGCCAGTTATTCTACCAGCAAAAATGGGTTTATTGGAGAATGGAAGAAAATTACAATCTGGAACAAGCAAGCTATGGCAAATCCATACGCAAGCCCAGAGAAGGAAGGAGAGGAAGGTTTCTTTATAGAAGAAAGAGGTTGGTTGGGAGGGCTGTTGCAAACAAGAAATCTATTGGAGAGAACCGGGAGTTCTAAGTATAGTGACCTCTCATTGACTGAGCTGTGGCTGTCTCTCACCGCTGGGGTGTTGCAAGGGGAAGAGGAAGAATTCCTTCCTTCTGCTGTTTTTAAAGCAGTATCCATATGCAACGTCCCTCTCTTCCTGTTGGATCTGCAATTGACCAGTGATGGGGCCTGAGAGCTCTCTCTAGATGTCTAAACTCCATTTTTTTTCCTAAACTCCATTTTAAATGAGATTTCCAGGACGCCTGGGTGGCTCAGTGGTTGAGCGTCTGCTCTCTGCTCATAACATGATCCCGGAATCGCAGGATCAAATTCCACATCGGGCTCCTTGCATGGAGCCTGCTTCTCCTTCTGCTTCTCTTTCTCTCAGTCATGAATAAATAAAAAAAATTAAAAAAATAAATGAGATTTCCTTTTATTAATTTTCACATCATCCTTCAGGATGAGATAATAGTACAGTCATTTAAGTGTAAACAGTGGGGCACCTGTGTAGCCCAGCCAGTTAAGTATCCAACTCTTGGTTTAGGCTCAGGTCCCGATCTCATGGTTCAGGAGATCTAGCGCTTGAGTGGGCTCCATGCTCAGCAGGAATTTGCTTGGTTATTCTCTCTCCCTCTGCCCCTTTGCCCCCTCTGTCACTAAAACAAGTCTTTAAAAAATGTAAACATTATGGAGCACGTGGATGGCTTAGTCAAGTCCGTGACTCTTGATCTCAAGGTTGCAAGTTCAAGCCCCATGTTGGATACAGAGCATACTTTTAAAAAATCTTTTATAAAATGAAAACATTAATGATATAATTCATGCATGGCTTTCCTTTTTGAGTGTTTTCCATACTGTACTACCTTCTGAATGACTTCCTCTCCCAATATCAGGGATTGGAAACAGGTTTTACTTAGTTCTCAGTTTTTTTTCCCTATTTCCTACGTATTACAATATCCTTATTCATTTCATAAATAATCATTACAAGGTACATACAAGGCCTTATGGATAGTATAGACATGTATAAACAGAAAGAAAAATAATGTCCAATCCAGTTATAAAATATGTTGAGCTCCTCAGTACTCTCTGGTTTGCCTAGAGCTTAAGTGGACACTCATGTGTTCACTTGGTCATTTCTGAATCTGTCTTTGTGCAAAGTTAAAGCTGCAGAGAACTTTCTTTGAATAAAACAATATCAGAAGGTACCGGTTTGTGCCTTTTGAATCCCTAACAAGTATTTTTTTTAAAGCTTACTACCACCTGGTTGATAACTAATGAAGTTTGTACATAATACAAGCCAAAATAAAAATGTAAAGCAATATATGGAAATCTCAAAAAATTCATCTGTGCAGTCAAATCCAAATACGCACCAAGTATTGTATGTAGAGTGAAAACTCAACGTGGCATGGTATGGACCTTCTTTACATTATGTAGATGTTCTCATAATTAACAAAACCATTTATAAACAACAGAAACAGAAGTCACCTGTGACATTTGGGGACAGACGCAGCTGATCTTTCAATTGAGAACACTATTCATAAGCTAAATATGATATCGTAGTACGCCTGGGTAGCTCAGTGGTTGAGTTTCTGCCTTAGGCTCAGGGCATGATCCTGAGTCCCAGAATCGAGTCCTACATCGGGCTCCTGGCATGGAGCCTGCTTCTCTCTCTGCCTATGTCTCTGCCTCTCACTCTCTGTGTGTCTCTCATGAATAAATAAATAAATAAATAAATATTTTAAAAAAATAAAAAATAAAAAATATTTTTAAAAAATAAAAAAATAAATATGATATCGTGTAAGAGTTTATAGTCCTAATTTGGTTTTGACAGAGCAGAATATGCAAAGAAACCAAGACTTGCAACTTGCATTAAGTATGTAAGCATATCCTTACTTTGTTGATACACTTGATTTGAAGGAGTCATGACAAGATGCATTCTCCCCACATACACAGCATTTGCAGGCTGTATTGTGTGACCACCAAAGAGACACATGCAAGCTGCAGTGAGATCTTCTGCTTTCCGTGAATGCTTATAAATGCTCTTGTGCTGGGATTTGTAGGCTTCTTTATGTTGCTTTCCTCACATCTTTTCATTAATACAATTTCTGAGGTGAGTGTAATAATCCACATGTCAATTAACTTTCATATTTAAATATTAAACGTGTTATTTGAGTCCATCCTTGATGTTAAAATACAAGCATACACTTTTTTTTTTAATTTTTTTTTTTATTTATGATAGTCACACACACAGAGAGAAAGAGAGAGAGGCAGAGACACAGGCAGAGGGAGAGGGAGAAGCAGGCTCCATGCACTGGGAGCCCGACGTGGGATTCGGTCCCGGGTCTCCAGGATCACGCCCTGGGCCAAAGGCAGGCGCTAAACCGCTGCGCCACCCAGGGATCCCCCAAGCATACACTTTGATGCATGCATTCACTCCCCCAATACAGTCACTATATTCCCATTGTGGAATCAGCTTTGCCTCCATGTTTTTTTTTTATTTATGATAGTCAGAGAGAGGGGCAGAGACACAGGTAGAGGGAGAAGCAGGCTCCATGCACCGGGAGCCTGATGTGGGATTCGATCCCGGGTCTCCAGGATCGCGCCCTGGGCCAAAGGCAGGCGCCAAACCGCTGCGCCACCCAGGGATCCCTGCCTCCATGTTTGACCATGAAACTCTTACCTGTATTTCAAGGGCTTTTCTTTCACGTTTTCCATAATAAACATCTTTGGAATTAAGAACTTTCTCAGTCTTTCTATGAACAGAGTAGAAAAGAACATAGGGGAGGGGTCACAGGATTTGAGATGTGTGTTTTTAAAATATTCCATTTAAGGATGCCTGAGTGGCTCAGCGGTTGAGCCTCTGCCTTCAGTTCAGGGCATGATCCTGGAGTCCTGGGATGGAGTCCCACATTGGGCTTCCTGCATGGAGCCTGCTTCTCCCTCTGCCTATGTCTCTGCCTCTCTCTGTGTCTTTCATGAATAAATAAAATCCTTAAAAAGTGTATATTTTTTATTTATTTAACACAGAGAGATGGGGGATAGAGAGAGAGAGAAAGACAGAGAAAGAGAGAGGAGAGAGAGAGCACCAACGGGGGAACAGGAGATGGTGAAACAGGCTTCCGAATGAGCAGAGAAGCCAATGTGCAGATGGATCCCAGGACTCTGGGGTCATGACCTGAACCAAGGGCAAACACTTAACTGATTGAGCCACCCAGATGCTCCCATAGCCTCTTTTCTAAATCCATTTTCTAAACATCTCAACTCCTGGGGTGCCTGAGTGGTTCAGTTGGTTAAGTGTCTGCTTTTGGCTCAGGTCATGATCCCAGGGTCCAGGGACCAAGCCCTACATAGAGCTCTCTGCTCAGTGGGGAGCCTGCTTCACCCTCTCCTACTCCCCCTGTTCCCACTGCTTGTGCTCTCTCTCTCCGTTGAATACATAAATAAAATCTTGAAAAGAAAATAAAAGAAAAAAAGGGAATATATAGAGTCTCATGAGGATGATGGTCCAGGGGCTGGTGAGATCCCAGGATTCCCAGGCTTTTTGTGACTGAAGTGAAGGTCTCAAGATAGACTGTGGTGAGGCAGAGAGTACTGACATGTAAGGCAAAGGTGGGAGGACTTGCCAGGAACATACAGAGTTCTTGGGTGTCCTCACTGTCTTAGGGTAGAGTGGACCTTCTCTGGACAGTTAAATGTTGGAGGCGTTCCTGCTTCAGCTTCCCCTCAGATCCCAGGAATGGGCTGATGAGAGCTTCGGAGAAGTGAGCCAGGTAAGAACAAGAACTGTGCCTTTTCATCTTTCTCACCAGCATTGGCTGAACATGTAACATGATTGCTTTAAAAAATTAACAAATGAGGGGCATCTGGGTGGCTCAGCTGGTGGACCTTGTGACTCTTGATCTCAGGGTTGTGAGTTTGATCCCCCATGTTGGCTGTAGAGATTACTTAAAAATAAAATCTTTTAAAAATAGATTTTAAATATTTATTCATGAGAGACACACACACACAGAGAGAGAGAGAGAGAGAGAGAGAGAGAGAGGCAGAGACACAGGCAGAGGGAGAAGCAGGCTCTGTCCCAGATCCTGGATCACGCTCTGAACCGAAGGCAGACACTCAATGCTGAGCCACCGAGGCATCCCAAAAATAAAATCTTAATTAAAAAACTGTCGGAGGATGCCTGGGTGGCTCAGCAGTTGAGCATCTGCCTTCAGCTCAGGGCATGATCCTGGAGTCCCAGAATCGAGTCCCACATCAGGCCCCCTGCATGGAGCCTGCTTCTCTCTCTGCCTGTGTCTCTGCCTCTCCCTCTGTGTCTCTCTTGAATAAATAAAAGAAATCTTAAAAAAAAAATGTTGGGACATCTGTGTGGCTCAGAGGTTGAGCATCTGCCTTTGGCTCAGGGTGTGAAAATAGGGTCCAGGCATCAAGTCCCACATCAGGCTCCCTATGAGGAGCCTGCTTCTCCCTCCGCCTCTGTCTTTGTCTCTCTCATGAAGAAATAAATAAAATCTTTTAAAACAAATACGTAAATAAAATCTTTAAAAAACAGATCCAATAAAAAAAGAAAATCACAAACCTAAGATTATTAAAAAGATTAAAATGAAAATGTCTTTAATCAACAAGGAAAAATGCTAGCCTCTCTCCAGAAAGGTACCCTCCCATTTAGCAAACCCACATGAAACTCAAAACGTTGTGCTTGAATTAATTGTTGAGGTTTACAAGCTATTTTTCACAGAACACATTTAAAGCAGGCCCTTTACTGATGAGAGAAGAGAAGCTGCACAAGGAATAAAACTGCTGTTTTCTTATTACTGCCTTTTCACTAGAGACATAGAAATGGCTCTCCAAATGTAGCAGGACTGAATGCTCTCCACCACAACAGCATTAACAATGTCAGATATTTGAGGTGTGTATCCATCAGGTAGCTTCAGAGATTCCAAGGTGAAAAAGATGCTATCATCTATCACCCCATTTCTTCCATGAAGGCTGGTAATGCAGACCTGTAATTACAGGTAATAGAAATGTTTATGTAAAAGCATCGTCTGCTGTCCTAAAGCCTGTACCACCTTGCTCTGGCTTAGTCTGAAGGTCACTCCTTTCCCAACCTAGCTGCCATGTCAGAAATCCCAGGAGCACCCTGTGAAACTACCCATGGTGGCCCCTTCCTCACAACAGCTAAGTCAGAACCCCTACAGAGCTGGTCCTGCTCTAGATTAGAAACTCTATTCTAAATACACTACATGATGTCCATTAACCTCTCTAGTGATGGTTGAGGAAGGGAAAAGCGGTAGAATGAGAAAAGAATGGTGGTGGCCAAGAGAAGGCCATCTCCCCACTTCCTGGGTCCCATCCCAAGCACCCTCTGTGCCTTTGTGCAGACTGACTCTTGCACTCATTTCTAGTCCATAGGACCCAAGTCACACCCAGCATTCACTGCATGCTCTCGTTCTCCCCACTAGGCCATTCCTTCCTCCCCCACAATTCTCTCAACACAATTTGCTTTCTATTCAGGGCATTTAAATACCTCTCAAGTAAACTACCTAATTTTGACCTTAAATATATGCATATTGTATATTATTCTGGGGTTATGCCCACTGTGGAGCTTGTCTTGTTTAGTAAGGAAATAGACTCTTTGGCCAAGAATGGTTTTGCCAATACACCCCATGAAATCCCGAGAATCAGCAAGGATCACTAGAGGGAAAAGTAGAACCGAGTAACAAGAGCTACCCACAAAGGAGCTACCTCATGCACATGCTTATGTCTCAGAGGCTTCACCGAGAGGGCCTTTCGGCTCAGCGCATCCAATGGGGTGCAAAACTCAACTTCTACTCGGTCCCCCTGGTAAGGCTCAAAACCTAAAACAGCAGACAAACTGTAAGAGACTTAACTTACTCTAGGGAACAAGCTGAAGGTGGCTGGAGGGGAGGGGGTTGAGGGGATGGAGTCACTGGAGGATGGGCATGAAGGAGGCCATGTGAGAGAATGAGCACTGGGTGTTCTATGCCACTGATGAATCCTTAAATTCTACCCCTCAAACTAATAATGCACTCTATGTTAATTAAATTTAAATTAAAAACAACAACAAACACTAAAACAGCCACAGAGAGAAATCCAGTTGGAATTAGGTCTTAGCTCCTAACTCTGGGAAATGAACAAGGGGTAGTGGAAGTGGAGGTGGACGGGGGGGATGGGGTGACTGAGAGATGGGCACTGAGGGGAAACTTATGGGATGAGCACTGGGTATTATACTATATGTTGGCAAATCGAACTCCAATTAAAAAAATATTAAAAAAAGAATTATGTCTTAGTCTTGGTAATGTTCAGTTTCACAGTGACTTTGATGTTCTAATACCCTAAAATAATGTCTATTACATCAAAAGTACCTTTGAACCTTTTAAAAACAGGTAACCTGTAAGTCTTCCTGCCAGAAAGGATGTTTGTAATCCTCTAGGCTTTGATTCCCACTGGTTTAACAAAGGCTGTTGGGGAGAAGTATCAGCTGGGCATCACAGGTCATTATTTTTTTAAATATATTTATTTATTTGAGAGACAGAGAGAGACTGGGGGAGGGGCAGAGGAAGAGAATCTCAAGCAGATTCTCCAAGGAAGGTGGAGCCGGTGGTGGGGCTTAATCTCAGGACCCATGACCTGAGCTGAAATCATGAGTGGAACGCTTAACAAACTGAGCCATTCAGGTGCCCCAATTCCCATTATGTTTTTGGCTTTTTTAAAAAAGATTTATTTATTTATTTGAGAGAGAGAGAGAGCAAGGGAGGGAGGAGAGAGAAGAGGGTCGTGTGAGAGTGGGGGGGCAGAGAGAGAGAGAAAGAATCTCAAGAAGACTCCTCCCTGAGCGCTTAGCCTGACAAGGGCTTAATCTCATGACCCTGAGATCACGACCTGAGCTGAAATCAACAGTAAAATGCTTAAACTACCTCTCATTATGTTTTATTATTTTTTATTTAAAAAATTTTTTTAAATTTTTAATTATTTATGATAGTCACAGAGAGAGAGAGAGAGAGGCAGAGACATAGGCAGAGGGAGAAGCAGGCTCCATGCACCGGGAGCCTGATGTGGGATTCGATCCCGGGTCTCCAGGATCGTGCCCTGGGCCAAAGGCAGGCGCCAAACCGCTGCGCCACCCAGGGATCCCAAAAAAATTTTTTTATTGGAGTTCAATTTGCCAACATTTTGGGTGATGGTCACTGAGTGGGGCACTTGGCGGGATGAGCACTGGGTGTTATGCTCAATGTTGTCATTATGTTTTATTAGTGGTTTTTTTTTAATTTTTATTTATTTATGATAGGCACACAGTGAGAGAGAAAGAGGCAGAGACACAGGCAGAGGGAGAAGCAGGCTCCATGCACCGGGAGCCCGACGTGGGATTCGATCCCGGATATCCAGGACCGCGCCCTGGGCCAAAGCCAGGCGCCAAACCGCTGCGCCACCCAGGGATCCCCTGTCATTATGTTTTAAATTGGAATTGTCTTTTGCCATTTTCATTAGGTGTCATAATAGATTAACAGCAGCTATTTTGACAATGCTAAGTATGACTGATTAGGGTTCAAGTATTTTTATTTTAAAAAATTTTTTTAAGATTTTATTTATTCACTAGAGAGAGGCAGAGACACAGGCAGAGGGAGAAGCAGGCTCCTCGCAGGGAGCCCAATGTGGAACTTGATCCTGGAACTCCGGGATCACGCCCTGAGCAGAAGGCAGCCACTCATCCGCCACCCAGGCATCCTGGGGTCAAGTATTTTTAATCCACTCTCTTTGAATCACTCAATTTATTTTGCAGCAGTAAATCCCTTCACCTGTGCTTTGGGTCCCGGCCTCTTTATGCCTCAGGACCCTGGTTCCATCCATCCTTCTGGCTCTCCCTTACACCTTCCATCACTCCCTTTGTTTTTGTTTTTGTTTTTGTTTTTTCCATCACTCCCTTTGGCATTACAAACATGCTCAAGTGTTTCCCATCTTGAGAAGAATTCTAGCAAGGGCTACTATTGGTGGTGACTTCCCACTGGCATGGTTATAGGGACCAGGAAATTGACTTTGGAGCTTAGCAATCACAGGGGCTTTTTCTCCTAGAATTGGGTATTTCTAACTAAACATGTCTTAAAATCCCAGATGCCACCAGATAATCATCCTTGGGGACTTCCATGGTTATCAAATAAGGTCAAGTCCTGGCTTTTAAATCCCAGAAAAATTAAATGGAAAGCTGCCTGGTGTGGCTGAACTAAGTTCCCCCTTTTTATATTCAAGCTACATAGCAGCTGATAGGGCATAAACAAGTACAGAATTTTTACTTCTAGTCATCTTTCCAAAGCCAGCCCAGCAGAAGTTGTCCAGCTGGGAAAGCATCTCACACAGGCAGCCTTCCCAAGTCTCCCCATAGCAGATAGTCATTCTAACTTGTCTGCTCAGTAGAGTTGTTTTCACTATATTCTTTTAATGTCTCCACATGTCTGTCTTTCCCAATTAGACGATGAGCTCTTTACAGGGAGGGTTTAATAAAGTCTTATTTAGGGATCCCTGGGTGGCGCAGCGGTTTGGCGCCTGCCTTTGGCCCAGGGTGCAATCCTGGAGACCCGGGATTGAATCCCACATCGGGCTCCCTGAATGGAGCCTGCTTCTCCCTCTACCTATGTCTCTGCCTCTCTCTCTCTCTGTGTGACTATCATGAATAAATAAATAAAATCTTTAAATATAAATAAATAAATAAATAAAGTCTTATTTATCTTGTCTTGCCAATACCTAGCACTCTATTGTGAACTGAGCTAAACTCAAATAGCATAAACAAAATAACAACATATTGCTTTAGGCATAAAACAACTAAATGTTAGACCTGATAATTACAAATAGAATTCAACAACAGTGTACACACACACACACACACACACACACACACAGAAAGTGCTGGAGGAGGCCATCAAGAGGGTGTGATTACCAGTGGACCTATGAGCTGGACCCTGGGGTCCAGCTTGAGGCTCCTCACCCCACCCCTGTCCTGGGAATGTGTGTTCCACCCATCACTCCAACAGTTGGAGGCCTAAGGCTTTAGAGAGTAAGGTGTGGCTGAGACCATCTGGACAGTGTACGTGACTGAGCCCAATTAAGGCATCTATGTAAACTTTTAAGATTCTGGCAGGTGGGTGTGGAGATCAATTCATTTCAGGTCCCCCCAGACAAGACCCATGTGTAAGTCTCCTTGATTACTACACTGGCCACTTACCAATCAAGAGTGGCCTGCCTCATTTTTTTGTCTCTCCTCGGTTCTATGTAGTGGGGGCAGTTTGCAAACCAACAGAAAGGTACAAGGCTATCTCTCCAAGGCATTTGAAATATTATTTTCATTATTTTTTTAAAACTTTTTAAAATATTTATTTATTTATTTATGATAGTCACACACACAGAGAGAGAGAGAGGCAGAGACACAGGCAGAGGGAGAAGCAGGTTCCACGCACTGGGAGTCCGACGTGGGATTCGATCTCGGGTCTCCAGGATTGTGCCCTGGGCCAAAGGCAGGCGCCAAACTGCTGCGCTACCCAGGGATCCCTATTTTCATTAGTTTTTAAAAGATTTTATTCGTTTATTCATGAGAGACACAGGCCGAGGGAGAAGCAAGCTCCCCGTGGAGAGCCTGATGCAGGACACCATCCCAGGACCCCGGGATCAAGACCTGAGCCCAAGGTAGATGCTCAACCACTGAGCCGCCAGGCGCCCTTTGAGATATATTTTTTTAAAGAGTATATCTGTGTGGCGCCTGGGTGGATCTGTTGGTTGGGCATCCAACTCTTGGTTTCTGCTCATGTTATGAACTCAGGGTCCTGAGTAAGAGCCTCCCATGGGCCTCTGCACTAAGTGGGGAGTCTGCTTCAGGACTCTCTCTCTGTCTCCCATTCTTCAAGACTTGCTCTCTCTCTCTCTCAAATTAATAAGTCTTTGAGGGATCCCTGGGTGGCGCAGCGGTTTGGCGCCTGCCTTTGGCCCAGGGCACGATCCTGGAGACTCGGGATCGAGTCCCACATCGGGCTCCCGGTGCATGGAGCCTGCTTCTCCCTCTGCTTGTGTCTCTGCGCCTCTCTCTCTCTCTCTCTGTGACTATCATAAATAAATAAAAATAAAAAAAATAAGTCTTTGAAAAATTAAAATAAAAAAGAATATCCCTGTATACCCATAATGTTTTTCTGTTAGATTAGAAATTCAGTGCCTGTACAAATAGAAAAATTACACAAATACTAGCAGTTGCATCCAATAAATAAAACGTCAACAAAAGATAGCATGAGTGTTTAAGAACATGATGTACTGCGGTGCATTATTTTCAACTGCAAAGGTCCACCTCAAGTATCAAAGAGCCTCTTATTGGAGACAAGGACACTTAGAGAAGTAGTTCTAATCCGAAAATCCTCTTGCTAAATAGCATGTTCCAAATTCGACCCTAGAAATGATGCCTGTAACCATCAGCAAAGCCAATCTATAAAATTTAAAAAACAGGCAAAATCTAGCTTTAAATTAAAAAAAGTAAACTGGGCACCTCTGGTGGCTCAGCACTTTAGCGTTACCTTTAGCCCAGGGCATGATCCTGGAGACCCAGAATCAAGTCCCATGTCAGGCTCCCTGCATGGATCCTGCTTCTCCTTCTGCCTGTGTCTCTGCCTCTCTCTCTCTCTGTGTGTCTCTCATGAATAAATAAATAAAATCTTTAAATAAATAAATAAATAAATAAATAAATAAATAAATAAATAAAATCTTTTAAAAAGTAAACTATACCTTTACAAATGACATCTAGAGAGAAGTAAGTTGTGTGATCAACGTAGTTAGCACCTTCCATTAGAGAGGTAATAGAGCCAAATGAGATTCTAGCATAGGAGTCTGCAGGTCCATTGCCATGGCAACTATCACAGAGAGCATCCACCTGTGAGATAACGAAACCATTATAGCAAACATAACACAGGTTTAAAAAGCAGAAACATGCTTAAAACATTGTCGTTCAAGAAATGGCTTAAACAACTACAACAAACATTGGTGAATACATTTCACCTGACCACATTGTAGACGTGAGACGATGATAAAATAATGACTGAGCCTTATATATTTTATTTATGTTTTAGAGCAGTTTAGGAACCTTGAGCCGAAATTTCCCACACGTTCCACTTCTCTGTCCTTAGTTTGCCCTATTATTAGCACCTTGCATTTGTTTGATTGGTTGAACCAATATTGGTACAGTATATTGACCTCAAGTCCATAGTTTATTTTTTAAAAGATTTTATTTATGGGACACCTGGGTGCCTCAGCAGTTGAGCATCTGCCTTTGGGTAAGGGCATGATCCCAGGGTCCCAGGATGAAGTCCTGCATCGGGTTCCCTGCGTGGAGCCTGCTTCTCCCTCTGCCTATGTCTCTGCCTCTCTCTCTCTCTGGGTCTCTCATGAATAAATAAATAAAATCTTTATTTTTTTTTAGTTTTTTAAAAAATTTTTTAAAAGATTAAAAAAAATCCAGATGGTCTCTGAGCCACCTAGGTGCCCCACCAGTAAAACATATTTAAGGAATCATCTAAGGCGCCTGGGTGACTCAGTTAGTTGTCTGTCTTTGGCTCAGGTCATGATCCCGGGGTCCTGGGACAGAGTCCCACATCGGGCTACATGCTCATTAGGGTGCCTGCTTCTCCCTCTGCTCTTCCCCCTGCTCTTACTCTTTCGCTCTCAAATAAATAAAAAAATAAAATAATCTATACTCATTTCCCTATCTCCCATTTGCTCCTCACTGCTCTCCAATCAGGCCTTGTATCCCAAATGCCTCTAAAGCTCTTAAAGCTCTAAAGCTCTTAAAATCACCAGCATCCTCCAGGTTGCCAAATCCCACAGTCAATTTTCTCTGCTCCTATCACTCAACCTCTTAGCATCTGATCCAGTTGTAAAACTTTGCCTGGCTTCTGTGTGACCACTCTTTCCTGGAGAGGCTCCATCTCAACCTCCTCTGTTAACACTCTCTTCTTGTTTCCTGTTGCTGAACTGAATACACCAAGTTACAGACATGGTGTCCCATTGGTATCTCAATCTTAGCTTAACATAGACAAAATTTAATGTATCCTGAACTTCCCTGAAAAAACTGTACTCCCCCCCATCTTCTGTATCTCAGAAAATGGCAAGTCATCTCACCTAGACAAGATGGATGCATTCTGGTATACAGAAATTAAATGGCACAAAGTGAAAGACAGCTTGGGAGGAAACATTCGCAAAATGTTCATATGAGAAATTTCCTAACAAACCTCTCATTTCCGTAACATACAAACAGCTCTAATGTTCCTACTGTACAAATAGCTGTAAGAAGAGAAACATTGCTGTACTCTCCCCAACACTTAAAGAAATGCAAAATAAAATTATGAGACTGCCTTTTTTTAAGATTGGCAAAGATTTCAAAGATTGGAATCTTTCCATTCTTCTTAATATTGGCAAACAGGTAGTTTCCAGAGCCTGCTGTTGACAGTGCCAACTGGTACAATAC